>NC_041385.1:84665889-84688764 GCF_002162155.2 Triticum dicoccoides
ATATCTTGATGTAGTGTTGTTGATGTGCTGATGAATTCTTTCTTGAAATTAGGCTGGGATACAGTTGTTATGCTACTCAATTGGTGGCTGAAGTGCTGTTTAAATGGAGCCCGGGAGTGTTAAAAATAGCTAGTATGCAGCCTTGCTCAATTTCTCTGTTTAACACATAATTTCACATGGAATATCCTTTGTTATTAACAACACCCATAAATACATACAATCACATCAAGCAAGATACAGAAAAATTAGGAAGAGAATGTGTGTTGCTTAGTCCTCACGACTCACCTTGGTGAGAAGGGCACTGAGCTTGCCGTCTTTCTGGTGCCGAGGACAACCTTGCTACCGGAGGAGATCAGTAGGGAGAATGAAGGGTGTCCGCGAGTGTGCAATGCTCCGCACACGCATAGGCGAGTGTTCCTCCAAGTTGTGGTACCACCGATGTCCACTTTGCAAGATATGTGACTAAAATGCAACTTAGGTGCAAGTTGTGATACCTAATGTGTCAATACCTCTATAAAGTAGTACGCCCCTTTAATCAAATCCTGATAAATAGTATGATAAATCAAGCGAAAAACTAGGAGCACTATAGAGAATATCGTTGCAATATCCTGCTCCTTTTTTGGCAACACTAGAGGATTGTTGCATTATGTTGTACGTATTACCATGGATGCTTAGTTTGTCGCAATATGTAATAGTTATCGCAATGCAACGAAGATGAGGCAAAGAGTCACCCCTATTACAACCAATAAATGCTTTGTTGCAATATGAAGCCATGTTTTTTGCAACCGTATCTATGACTAGTGCCACAAGTCAGAATTATTACAATATATTTCTAAATATTAGCACAAAGATGTACTTTGTTGCAATACCTAGCCTTTATTGCAACAATATGACCCATTCACGCAACGGGACGGAACTGTCGCAACAGCACTACCATATTACAACAACGATGCAGCTTGTGGCAATACATGGCTTCTATTGCACAAAATGAGTACTTAGCGCGATGAAACGAAATTGTTGTAATATGTAGATCCTATTACCACAAACTGGAATTTTGTGGTAATATAGCATTTTATTGCAACAAAATATAGTTGTAGCAATAAATTTTGTTCCAATAGACCGGAATCCTTGTAGTGAATATATAGGAGCTTGCCTGATATAAGGAAATGTAATCAAATCCCTAAAAAAATTATCCAAACGAGTGGTGCAATGCAATACACCTTATATTTCGGGTCTTTTTCTCAAAAATCTATACACCTTATATCAAGGAACGGAGGGAGTATATTTCACAGCAATGACAAAATATATATACAACAACTCTCGAGAGTCAAGTTTAACAAAATAAGACAATAAGGGTCTCATGACAAAGATACAACGCATACAACAGAAGCAAATATACCTAAATGTAAATAATACAAATTGACTTAAGGTGGCTTCAAAGAAAAGAAAATGATGCCCATAGCCCTACCCAGACCACTATCTGCGTGATAACCAGCTAACGTTGTCCATCAACAAACCTACATCATGAGTTGATGTCAGCTAGATTGCGACAATCCACGAAAAATGAGTAAATTAAGCAAGGTGAGTACTCAACTTTACTTGCAAGACTCACATCAGACCTAAGCTAGAAATATGCAACATGTCTCAATGTAAGGGGGTAATGGTTTAGCAGCACAAGCACTAAGCATTCTATAGAGACTCGCTACAACTTGCGCCTATTAGAGATAAGATGAGAAAGTGCATAAAAGTAAAGGAAAGTGCATTCTCTACTCTATTCAACTACCTACTACAAACATAGCACTACCTTGTCCTCCCCTTGTATCTCTCATGAAGAAGAACCCACAAGGAACTCACACACTTTGACAAATTTTAATCATTAAGTTTAAAGTTGGTATATGATCAAGTTAACAAGATATAGGTCATTGATAACCGCGGACAGACTACTCGAATAGATTTATCCTTGCAGGGGTGTACCAGTGTACCCACACACACGACCCTCCCTTATAGGCCAGCCGAGCGCATCATATGCCTAAACTGGTGGGTACATATCGACTACGACACTCCCCTAGCTATACCCACATCTAGGCAGCCACTCGACGAGTCGACACCGAGTTAAGAGTTCAGTTGTAGCTCCAAATTCAGACTCAACCATGAGTGGGAAGCGGCCAGGATCGGTTGTTGCTCGAAAATAGGGTCAGTCGCCTATCGGTCCACAATTTGTGAACCACAAGGTGTTGTAGCCCCAAACTAGGGTCAACCGCCTAGTGGATCAAAGGTTGAAAGAAGCAAATATAAAACCAACTTGCGGCCTTTGAAAAGTTATGCAGTTTTAGGTACCGATCGAAGGGGCCTGCAAACCCCACATATGGTTAGATGAGTACAACAAAAACAATAACTTGTCTTGTACTCCAAGCTTCTCTCCAGTTGTATCCCTCTATATACCTCATACGAGAGTTAGTTAATTACAACAAACATTGTAGGATTCTATAATTTCTACATAACATACTATTGGAATCACTGCTTTCTATAGCTGGACAAGTGAGGGGGTGTGGTGTTTTACTGTCAGGAGCACAACGTTAAGATGTTTTTGTTGAAATATGGGGTGGGCTTTAGGACCATCCAACAATTTTCGAAAAATCTCTAAGGGCCCATGTAGGTTATATGGCACTAGGTGTAGTGGGAAGTTTAGTCCCACCTCGAAAGTGGAAGAGGAGTTGGATCTCCTTATAAGGGTTTCTCTTCTACATGCTATTGGAGATTGAGAAGAGAAGAGGCCCTCGCGCACTCCTCCTCCGCCGCCCGCCTCGCCACGCCTCGTCACGACACACCGCGGGTTGCAAGAATGAGCCGAGCCGAGCTCACATCTACGTGCTTATTTTTACCAGTCACTAACGGAGAGTTTCTGATAGCTGGGCCATGATCTGAGACATCGGATCATGGGTCAAGCCCACGTCTCTCCACGCGGCTGCGCCTATATAAGTGTGCGGTGTCTCCTAACCCTAGCCGCCACGAACATCTCACATCTACTCCCACACAAACCGCCTGATACATCTCCAACGTATCTATAATTTTTGATTGTTCCATGCTATTATATTACCTGTTTTGGATGTTTAATGGGATTTACTATACACTTTTATATTATTTTTCGGACTAACCTATTAACCGAAGGCCCAGTCCAAATTGTTTTTTTCCTATTTCAGTGTTTCACAGAAAAGGAATATCAAACGGAATCCAAACGGAATGAAACCTTCGAGAGAGTTATTTTTGGAACAAACGCAATCCATGAGACTTGGAGGGGACATCAAGAAAGAAACAAGGCAGCCACGAGGCAGGAGGATGCGCCCAAGGGGGGTAGGCGCGCCCCCCACCCTCATGGATCCCCTGATCGACTTCCTTCGCCTATATATACTCATATACCCTAAAAACATCCAGGAGCACCACGAAACCCTATTTCCACCGCTGCAACCTTCTGTACCCATGATATCCCATCTTGAGGCCTTTTCTGGTGCTCTGCCGGAGGGGGAATCAATCACCGAGGGCTTCTACATCAACACCATAGCCTCTCCGATGATGCGTGAGTAGTTTACCACAGACCTTCGGGTCCATAGTTATTAGCTAGATGGCTTCTTCTCTCTCTTTGATTCTCAATACAAAGTTCTCCTCGATCTTCTTGGAGATCTATTAGATGTAATTCTTTTTGCGATGTGTTTGTCGAGATCCGATGAATTGTGGGTTTATGATAAAGATTATCTATGAACAATATTTGAATCTCCTCTGAATTCTTTTATGTATGATTTGTTATCTTTGCAAGTCTCTTCGAATTATCAGTTTGGTTTGGCCTAATATATTGATATTTTTTGCCATGGGAGAAGTGCTTAGCTTTGGGTTCAATCTTGCGGTGTCCTTTCCCAGTGATAGCAGGGGCAGCAAGGCACATATTGTATTGTTGCCATCGAGGATAAAAAGATGGGGTTTATATCATATTGCTTCAGTTTATCCCTCTACATCATGTCATCTTGCCTAATGGGTTACTCTGTTCTTATGAACGTAATACTCTAGATGCATGCTGGATAGCGGTCGATGTGTGGAGTAAGAGTAGTAGATGCAGAATTGTTTCAATCTACTTGTCGCGGACGTGATGCCTATATACATGATCATGCCTAGATATTCTCATAACTATGCACTTTTCTATCAATTGCTCGACAGTAATTTGTTCACCCACCGTAGTACTTATGCTATCTTGAGAGAAGCCACTAGTGAAACCTATGGCCCCTGGGTCTATTTTCCATCATACAAGTTTCCGATATATCTTATCTTGCAATCTTTACTTTCCAATCTATATCATAAAATTACCAAAAATATTTATCTTATTATCTTTATAAGATCTCACTTTTGCAAGTGGTCGTGAAAGGATTGACAACCCCTTTATCGCATTGGTTGCAAGGTTCTTATTTATTTGTGTAGGTACGAGGGATTTGCATGTAGCCTCCTACTGGATTGATACCTTGCTTTTCAAAAACGGAGGGAAATACTTACGCTACTTTGCTGCATCACCCTTTCTCTTCAAGGGAAAACCAACACATGCTCAAGAGGTAGCAAGAAGGATTTCTGGCGCCGTTGCCGGGGAGTCTACGCACAAGTCAAGACATACCAAGTACCCATCACAAACCCTTGTCCCTCACATTACATTATTTGCCATTTGCCTCTCGTTTTCCTCTCCCCCACTTCACCCTTGCCGTTTTATTCGCCCTCTCTTTCCCGTTCGCCTCTTTTTCGCTTGCCTCTTGTGTGCTTGTGTGTTGGATTGTTTGTCACGATGGCTCAAGATAATACTAAATTGTGTGATTTCTACAATACCAACAACAATGATTTCCTTAGCACTCCGATTGCTCCTCTTAACGATGCCGAATCTTGTGAAATTAATGCTGCTTTGTTGAATCTTGTCATGAAAGATCAATTATCTGGCCTTCCTAGTGAAGATGCCGCTACTCATCTAAACAACTTTGTTGATTTGTGTGATATGCAAAAGAAGAAAGATGTGGACGATGATATTGTTAAATTGAAGTTATTTCCGTTTTCACTTAGAGATCGTGCTAAAATGTGGTTTTCGTATTTGCCTAAAAATAGTATTGATTCATGGAATAAGTGCAAAGATGCTTTTATCTCTAAGTATTTTCCTCCCGCAAAGATCATCTCTCTCAGAAATGATATTATGAAATTTCAACAACTTGATCATGAACATGTTGCACAATCTTGGGCGAGGATGAAATTAATGATTCGCAATTTCCCTACACATGGATTAAATTTATGGATGATCATACAAATTTTTTATGCCGGATTGAATTTTGCTTCTAGAAATCTTTTAGATTCGGCCGCGGGAGGCACTTTTATGGAAATCACTTTAGGAGAATATACTAAACTCCTAGATAATATTATGGTTAATTATTCTCAATGGCATACCGAAAGATCTACTAGTAAAAAGGTTCATGCGATAGAAGAGATTAATGTTTTGAGTGGAAAGATGGATGAACTTATGAAATTGTTTGCTAATAAGAGTGCTTCTATTGATCCTAATGATATGACTTTGTCTACATTGATTGAGAATAATAATGAATCTATGGATGTGAATTTTGTTGGTAGGAATAATTTTGGTAGCAACGCGTATAGAGGAAAATTTAATCATAGGCCGTTTCCTAGTAATTCCTCTAATAATTATGGTAATTCCTACAAAAACACTTATGTAAATTTTAATAAGATGCCCTCTGATTTTGAGATGAGTGTTAAAGAATTTATGATTTCTCAAAAGACTTTCAGTGCTTTGCTTGAAGAAAAATTGCCTATGATTGATGAATTGGCTAGGAACCTTGATAGAATTTCTCTTGATGTTGATTCTTTGAAACTTAGATCTATTCCACCTAAGCATGACATCAATGAGTGTCTCAAATCTATGAGAATTTCCATTGATGAGTGCAAGGAAAGAACCGCTAGGATGCGTGCTAAGAAAGATTGCTTTGTAAAAGCGTGTTCTTCTAGTTTTCATGATAATAGGGATGAAGATCTAAAAGTGATTGATGTGTCTCCTATTAAATCTTTGTTTTGCAATATGAATCTTGATAATGATGGGACTGGAGATGAGTCAACTTTAGTTAAAAGGCGTCCCAATGATTTAGAGTTTTTAGATCTTTATGCAAAAATTGGTAAAAGTGGGATTGAAGAGGTCAAAACTTTATATTGCAATGAACCCACTATTTTGGATTTCAAGGAATTTAATTATGATAATTGATTTTTAATAGATTGTAATTCCTTGTTGCAATCCGTGTTAAATTCTCCTCATTCTTATAGTCAAAATAAAGCTTTTACTAAACATATCATTGATGCTTTAATGCAATCTTATGAAGAAAAACTTGAATTAGAAGTTTCTATCACTAGAAAACTTTATGATGAGTGGGAACCTACTATTAAAATTAAAATTAAAGATCATGAATGTTATGCTTTGTGTGATTTGGGTGCTAGTATTTCCACGATTCCAAAAACTTTATGTGATGTGCTAGGTTTCTGTGAATTTGATGATTGCTCTTTAAACTTGCATGTTGCGGATTCCACCATTAAGAAACCTATGGGAAGAACTAATTATGTTATTATTTTTGAAAATAGGAATTATGTGCTGGTAGATTTTATTGTTCTTGATATAGATAGCAATCTTTCATGTCCTATTATTCTTGGTAGACCTTTCCTTAGAACGATTGGTGCAACTATTGATATGAAAGAAGGAAATATTAGATTCAAATTTCCATTAAGGAAAGTCATGGAACACTTTCCTAGGAAGAAAATAAAATTACCTTATGAATCTATTACGAGACCCACCTATGAATTGAATACCAAAGATGGCAATACTTAGATCTATTCTCGCTTTTATGCCTAGCTAGGGGCGTTAAACGATAGCGCTTGTTGGGAGGCAACCCAATTTTATTTTTGTTCCTTGCTTTTTGTTCCTGTTTAGTAATAAATAATTCATCTAGCCTCTGGTTAGATGTAGTTTTATGTTTTAATTATTGTTTGTGCCAAGTAAAACCTTTAGGATAACCTACAGTGATAGTTAACCTGATCTTGCTGAAAAACAGAAACTTTTGCACGCACGAGAATAATTTTCATAAATCACAGAAATGTTATTTTCAGTTTATTCTTTTTGCAGAAGACTAATATACAAATTACCTACAACTTCCTAATTTGGTATAAGTTGTTAGGTTACAGAAGTATTTGAAAGTTACAGATTGCTACAGACTATTCTGTTTTTGACAGATTCTGTTTCTCGTGTGTTGTTTGCTTATTTTGATGAATCTATGGCTAGTATCGGGGGGTATGAACCATAGAGAAGTTGGAATAAAGTAGGTTTAACACCAATATAAATAAATAATGAGTTCATTACAGTACCTTAAAGTGGCGGTTTGTTTTCTTGTACTAACGGAGCTCATGAGATTTTCTGTTGAGTTTTGTGTTGTGAAGTTTTCAAGTTTTGGGTAAAGATTTGATGGATTATGGAATAAGGAGTGGCAAGAGCATAGGCTTGGGGATGCCCAAGGCACACCAAGGTAAAATTCAAGGACAACCAAAAGCCTAAGCTTGGGGATGCCCCGAAAGGCATCCCCTCTTTCGTCTTCGTCTATCGGTAACTTTACTTTATGCTATATTTTTATTCACCACATGATATGTGTTTTGCTTGGAGCGTCTTGTATGATTTGAGTATTTGAATTTTAGTTTACCACAATCATCCTTGCTGTACACACCTTTTGGAGATACACACATGAATCAGAATTTATTAGAATACTCTATGTGCTTCACTTATATCTTTTGAGCTAGATAAATTTTGCGCTAGTGCTTCACTTATATGTTTTTAGAGCACGGTGGTGGTTTTATTTTATAGAAATTATTGATCTCTCATGCTTCACTTATATTATTTTGAGAGTCTTTTAGAAAAGCATGGTATTTTCTTTGGTTATAAAATTGGTCCTAATATGATGGGTATCCAAGATAGGTATAATAAAAACTATCATATAAAGTGCATTGAATACTATGAGAAGTTTGATACTTGATGATTGTTTTGAGATATGAGGGTGTTATTATTAGAGTCATGCTAGTTGAGTCGTTGTGAATTTGAGAAATAATTGTTCTAAAGTTTGTGATTCCCGTAGCATGCACGTTTGGTGAACCGTTATGTGATGAAGTCGGAGCATGATTTATTTATTGATTGTCTTCCTTATGAGTGGCGGTCGGAGACGAGCGATTGTCTTTTACTACCAATCTATCCCCCTAGGAGCATGCGCGTAGTACTTTGTTTCGATAACTAATAAATTTTTGTAATAAGTATGTGAGTTCTTTATGACTAATGTTGAGTCCATGGATTATACGCACTCTCATCCTTCCACCATTGCTAGCCTCTCTAATACCATGCACCTTTCGGCGGTATCATACACCCACCATATACCTTTCTCAAAACAGCCACGATACCTACCAATTATGGCATTTCCATAGCCATTCCAAGATATATTGCCATGCAACTTTCCACCATTCTGTTTATTATGACACGCTTCATCATTGTCATATTCTCTGTTGGAAAAGGCAGTGCCTAGGAGGCGCTTAGGCACGCTTAGGCGCTAGGCAATGGCCAAACGCCTCGCCTAGGGCATAAATGGAGGTCTAGGCAGGGCAAGCAAGGAATTGCCTACCCAAGCAAGAAATCATGCCACATACTACACTGATATGCCAAACGGGTTATATTCCAATGGCACTAGATGGTAATTAACTTATTTATATGCCCTAAACTAATATCAACACCCATATAACAATCACACATACACTACGAGTAAAAACTATATTACCGCCTAGGCCGCGCCTAGGACTCTTAGGCACCGCCTAGGCACTAGGCGAAGGCCAATCGTCTCGCTTACGCCTACCGCTTTTTTCCAACCTTGGTCATATTGCCTTCCATGATCATGTAGTTGACATCGTATTTGTGGCAAAGCCACCATGCATAATTTTTCATACATGTCACTCTTGATTCATATCATGGTACACCGCCGGAGGCATTCACATAGAGTCATATTTTGTCCTGAGTATCAAGTTGTAATTCTTGAACTGTAAGTAAATAAAAGTGTGATGATCTTCATTATTAGAGCATTATCCTAGTGAGGAAAGGATGATGGAGACTATGATTCCCCCACAAGTCGGGATGAGACTCTGGACTTTATGAAAAACAAAAGAGGCCAAAGAAGCCCATATAAAAAAAGAGGCCAAAGAAGCCCACCAAAATTAAAAAAAATAAAAAGAAAAAATGAGAGAAAAAGAGAGAAGGGACAATGTTACTATCCTTTTACCACACTTGTGCTTCAAAGTAGCACCATGATCTTCATGATAGAGAGTCTCCTATGTTGTCAGTTTCATATATACTAGTAGGAATTTTTCATTATAGAACTTGGCTGCTATATTCGAATGATGGGCTTCCTTAAAATGCCCTAGGTCTTCGTGCGCAATCAAGTTGGATGCACACCCACTTAGTTTCTTTTGATGAGCTTTCATACACTTATAGCTCTAGTGCATCCGTTGCATGGCAATCCCTACTCACTCACATTGATATCTATTATTGGGCATCTCCATAGTCCGTTGATACGCCTAGTTGATGTGAGACTATCTTCTCCTCTTTTTGTCTTCTCCACAACCACCATTTTATTCCACATATAGTGCTATGTCCATGGCTCACGCTCATATATTGCGTGAAGATTGAAAAAGTTTGAGAACATCAAAAGTATGAAACAATTGCTTGGCTTGTCATCGGGATTATGCATGATTAAATACTTTGTGTGATGAAGATAGAGCATAGCTAGACTATATGATTTTGTAGGGATAGCTTTATTTGGCCATGCTATTTTGTGAAGACATGATTACTTTGTTAGTATGCTTGAAGTATTATTACTTTTATGTCAAGATTAAACTTTTGTCATGAATCTTTTGGATCTGAACATTCATGCCACAATAAAGAAAATTACATTGAGAATTATGCTAGGTAGCATTCCACATTAAGAATTATATTTTTATCATTTACCTACTCGAGGACGAGCAGGAATTAAGCTTGGGGATGCTTGATACGTCTCCAACGTATCTATAATTTTTGATTGTTCCATGCTATTATATTACCTGTTTTGGATGTTTAATGGGCTTTACTATACACTTTTATATTATTTTTGGGACTAACCTATTAACCGGAGGCCCAGTCCAAATAGCAGTTTTTTTGCCTATTTTAGTGTTTCGTAGAAAAGGAATATCAAACGGAGTCCAAACGGAGTCCAAACGGAATGAAACCTTCAGGAGAGTTATTTTTGGAACAAACGCAATCCAGGAGACTTGGAGGGGACGTCAAGAATGAAACGAGGCGGCCAAGAGGCAGGAGGGCGCGCCCCCCACCCTCGTGGGCCCCTCCTGGCTCCCCTGACCAACTTCCTTCGCCTATATATACTCATATACCCTAAAAACATCCAGGAGCACCACGAAACCCTATTTCCACCGCCGCAACCTTCTGTACCCATGAGATCCCATCTTGGGGCCTTTTCCAGCGCTCCGCCGGAGGGGGAATCGATCATGGAGGGCTTCTACATCAACACCATAGCCTCTCCGATGACGTGCGAGTAGTTTACCGCAGACCTTCGGGTCCATAATTATTAGCTAGATGGCTTCTTCTCTCTCTTTGATTCTCAATACAAAGTTCTCCTCGATCTTCTTGGAGATCTATTTGATGTAATTCTTTTTGCGGTGTGTTTGTCGAGATCCGATGAATTGTGGGTTTATGATAAAGATTATCTATGAACAATATTTGAATCTCCTCTGAATTCTTTTATGTATGATTTGTTATCTTTGCAAGTCTCTTTGAATTATCAGTTTGGTTTGGCCTACTAGATTGATCTTTCTTGCCATGGGAGAAGTGCTTAGATTTGGGTTCAATCTTGCGGTGTCCTTTTCCAGTGACAGCAGGAGCAACAAGGCACGTATTGTATTGTTGCCATCGAGGATAAAAAGATGGGGTTTATATCATATTGCTTGAGTTTATCCCTCTGCATGATGCCATCTTGCCTAATGTGTTACTTTGTTCTTATGAACTTAATACTCTAGATGCATGCTGGATAGCGGTCGATGTGTGGAGTAATAGTAGTAGATGCAGAATCATTTCAATCTTCTTGTCGCAGACTGGATGCCTATATACATGATCATGCCTAGATATTCTCATAACTATGCACTTTTCTATCAATTGCTCGATAGTAATTTGTTCACCCACCGTAATACTTATGCTATCTTGAGAGAAGCCACTAGTGAAACCTATGGCCCCCGGGTCTATTTTCCATCATATAAGTTTCCGATATATCTTATCTTGCAATCTTTACTTTCCAATCTATATCATAAAATTATCAAAAACATTTATCTTATTATCTTTATCAGATCTCACTTTTGCAAGTGGTCGTGAAGGGATTGACAACCCCTTTATCGCGTTGGTTGCAAGGTTCTTATTTGTTTGTGTAGGTACGAGGGATTTGCGTGTAGCCTCCTACTGGATTGATACCTTGGTTCTTAAAAACTGAGGGAAATACTTATGCTACTTTGCTGCATCACCCTTTCTTCTTCAAGGGAAAACCAACACATGCTCAAGAGGTAGCACCGCCCACGTTGTTCCTTTGTTGCTGCAGCTGCCGCCAGTGACTCCATCCTGTCCGCCGCGTACACGGTCGACGGGATAGAAGGTATCCGAAACCCCGTCTCTCCGGTTCCTGTACGGGACGGAGGCGAATATGTTTTTGGGAAGCGACTACGCGACTGCTTGCCTCCGATCCACTACTTTCTCTATGTCTGCGCCGTCTTCGTCATGACCATGTCCACCGATGCTGAACGTGTCGCCGCCGAGAAGACCGAGGCTGACAAGAAGGCTGCCGAGGATGCCGCTGCTGGTGTCGTCGCCGCCGCGACTTCTGCCTGGCCTACTGGACGGTATAACTTGTTTATCCCGCTCCTGTTTATTTTTGTATTAGCAGTACTAGCAGTATGCTAGATTTGTCTACTGTTTGCTTAGTACGTGCATGTTTAGATCAGAGTCAGTATTTCGTCAATTTAGTCAATGCCATGCTAGTGATTTATCTATGGATTATTAAATTAGTCGAAAAATTGCCTATTTACTCAATCCAAAAACCTATTATATATAGGAATTTTTCGGCAAGTGGCTTTGCAGCTGCATTGAAACCGGATAAGTTTACTAGTGCGTACTTTAAGCATTAGTAGATTAAGACCACTTTATGGCTCACGGCTATGAACGTGTTCTAGGTCATCGATGTCCCCACGAGAACGATTGGTCCTGAACAGGAGAAGGCGTTCAGGGAGGCCACTGTTGTGTTTCTCGGAGCAGTTCTTAGCGTGATCGGAGATAAATTAGTCGACGCATATTTACATGTGCATGTCGCCAAGGACTTGTGGGAGGCTCTCAATTCTAAGTTCAGGGCCACCGATGCCAGGAGCGAGATGTATATTATAGAGCAGTTCCACAATTACAAGATGCTTGAAAACCGTCCTGTATTGGAGCAGGCTCATGAGATAATATGCATTGTTAAGGAGCTTCAGCTTCTTAAGTGTGATTTACCGGGCAAGTTTGTCGCGGGCTGCATAATCGCTAAGCTCCCTAGTTCCTGGAGGAATTTGCCACCACTCTGAAACATTAGAGGCGTGAATTCTTAGTGGAGGATGTCATTGGCCATCTGAGTGTTGAGCAGAATTCGACGACAAAGGACTCGCACGAAAAAGGGGCCGAAGGGACTTCTATCACCAACATGGTGAACCAGAGGAACTTCAACTCCCACAAGCCCAAGGGAAAGAACGGTGTCCAACACAATACCGACTTTAAGAAGAAGGGTAAGAAGACCTTCAAGAAGAACAAGAAGGATGAGGGCTGCTTTACTTGTGGTTCGGTTGAACATTGGGCCAACAAGTGCCCAAACAAGTTTAAGAAGTCAGGACATGACTCCAAGTCTGTCAACATGATTGTGGGCAACAATGAGAATGGTGCATCTGGGTATGGTAATTTATTTAATGTTTTTTCAGTGTTTCAGCCCACCGATTGGTGGGTGGACACAGGTGCAGGTGTTCATGTGTGTGTGCTGACATTTCATTGTTCTCTTCTTACCAGGTCACAGGCCACGGGTCCGTATTGATAGGGAATGGCACGAGTGCTTCTGTTCATGGTGTTGGCACAGTCGATCTGAAGTTTACTTCGGGAAGGATCGTGCAGCTGAAGAACGTGCAGCATGTCCCTGCCATCAAGAAGAACCTCGTTAGTGGCTCCCTTCTATGTAGATAAGGGTTTAAGTTGGTTTTCGAGTCTAATAAATTAGCTGTTACTAAATATGGACTATTTGTTGGAAAGGGTTATGAGAGCGGAGGGATGTTCCGCCTTTCCCTCGCAGATTTTTGTAATAAAGTCGTGAACCATATTAATTCGGGTGTTAATGAATCTAAAGTTTGGCATTCACGTCTTTGTCACATTAGTTTCGGTGTTATGACGTGGCTAGCTAAGTTGTATTTACTCCCGAGTTTCACTTTAGCCAAAGGTTCTAAGTGTCTTTCATGTGTGCAAGCTAAGCAGCCTTGCCAGCCTCACAAGACTGCGGAGGAGAGACACTTGGCATCATTAGAACTCATACATTCTGATCTTTGTGAGATGAATGGTGTGTTGACTAAAGGTGGAAATAAATACTTCATGACATTGATAGATGATTCCACTATATATTGCTATGTGTATCTGTTAAATACTAAATATGTGGCTCTACACTACTTTAAAATCTATAAGGCAGAAGTTGAGAATCAACTTGAAAAGAAAATTAAACGAGTTTGATCAGATCGTGGTGGAGAGTACTTCTCGAGTGAGTTTGATTCTTTTTGTGCGGAACACAACATTATTCATGAGAGGACGCCTCCCTATTCACCCCAGTCAAACGGGGTTGCCAAGCGAAAAAAACATACTCTAACTGATTTGGTTAACACCATGTTAGATACATCGGGTTTATCCAAGGCATGGTGGAGGGAGAATATATTGACGACATGTCATGTCCTGAATAACGTTCCTACAAAGGATAGTGAGATCACCCCCTATGAGAAATGGGTGAAGAGAAGGACAAGACTCTCGTACTTGCGTACTTGGGGCTGTTTGGTGAAAGTCAATGTGCCAATCCCCAAAAAGCGTAAGCTTGGACCAAAAATTGTGGACTGCATTAATTTGGGCTATGCTAAGAACAACGTTGGCTATAGATTTCTAGTAGTGAAATCTGAGGTACTTGACCAGAAGGTCGGTACAATTATGGAGTCTAAGGATGCTACATTCTTCGAGGATATTTTTCCTATGACAGATATGCAAAGCACTTCTAGATAGGAATATGAGGAGACTCCTGAGCCTGCTATTCCTATGGAATATTATGAACAAACACATGATGAAAATCCTGAGGAGGATGACGAGGAAACCCTTGCTAGGGGCAAGAGACAAAGGACTGCAAAGACCTTTGGTGATGATTTCTTCATGTACCTCGTGGATGATACCCCCACTTCTATTTCAGAAGCATATGCCTCTCCATAAGCTGACTACTGGAAGGTTGCGGTCCGTAGCGAGATGCATTCAGTCATGGCTAACGGGACATGGGAGATCATTGAGAGTCCCTATGGTTGTAAACCATTGGGATGTAAATGGGTGTTCAAAAAGAAGCTTAGGCCCGATGGTACGATTGAAAAGTACAAGGCTAGGCTTGTGGCCAAGGGCTATGACCAAAAAGAAGAGGAAGATTTCTCCGATACTTATTCACTTGTGGCTAGACTGACCACCATTCGAGTATTACTCTCGTTGGCGTCCTCGCATGGTCTTGTCGTGCACCAGATGGATGTTAAGATGGTTCTGAATGGAGAGCTAAACGAGGAAATCTACATGCAACAGCTAGATGGCTTTGTGATAGATGGTCAGGAAAGAAAGGTGTGTAGGTTGCTGAAATCTTAATATGGCATGAAGCAAGCACCTAAGCAATGGCATGATAAGTTTAATACAACTCTGACATCTGTTGGCTTCGTTGTTAATGAAGCTGACAAATGTGTATACTATCGCCATGGTGGGGGCGAAGGAGTGATACTGTGCTTGTATGTTGATGACATACTGATATTCAGAACCAACCTCAAAGTCATTGAGGAGGTCAAGTCATTTCTGTCTCAGAACTTTGAGATGAAGGACCTTAGTGTGGCTGATGTTATCTTGAACATCAAGCTACTGAGAGATAATGAGGGTGGGATCACACTTTTGCAATCCCATTATGTTGAGAAGGTGTTGAGTCGCTTTGGATATTCGGACTGCACACCATCTCAAACACCATATGATCCTAGCGTGTTGATTCGAAAGTTCGAAGGCACGACTAAAGATCAATTGAGATACTCTCAAATTATTGGTTCGCTGATGTACCTAGCAAGCACAACGAGGCCTCACATCGCGTTTGCTGTGAGAAAACTGAGCCGGTTTGCTTCCAAACCGGGTGATGTACATTGGCATGGTATTGAAAGAGTTATGCGCTATCTGAAAGGTACTATGAACTATGGACTTCACTATACCGGATACCCGTCGGTACTTGAAGGGTATAGTGATGCGAATTGGATCTCTGATGCTGATGACATGAAGGCCACAATTGGGTATATGTTTACTCTTGGAGGTGGCGCTGTTTCCTGGAAGTCTTGCAAGCAAACGATCTTAACGAGATTGCCAATGGAAGTAGAATTAACAACATTAGACACATATGGTGCCGAAGCAGGATGGCTTCGAGATCTTTTGATGGACTTGCCATTGGTTGATAAACCGGTTCCGGCTATCCTTATGAACTTTGATAATTAGACTGTCATCACCAAGGTGAAGAGTTCAAAGGACAACATGATGTCCAACAAACACATAAGAATGAGATTGAAAGATGTCAGAAAATTAAGAAACTTTGGAGTGATAGCGTTGGAGTATGTCTATACGGCTAAGAATCTGGCAGATCCCTTCACAAAAGGGCTATCACGTGTTGTGATAGATAGTGCATCGAGGGAGATGGGTACAAGATCCACATGAGTTGCCATGGTGGTAACCCAATCTATGTGATCGGAGATCCCGTGAAGTAGGACCTGGGAAAACAAGCCAATGGTGAACTGAGGAGAGTAACTACACTAACCCACTCCATTGGAGACGCAATACTCTCGATACTGTATGGTAGGATGACTACTGTCTTAATGTGTTCCAAAGCTTATATAAGCAAGATGCTATCCTACAGAGCGATCTTTGGAGGAATACACCTATATGAGCCCGATTGCTGGTCACAGTCTAGGAGATTGGGGTGATCTCTAGTAAGCTCATGAATAGGCCAGGAGTGTGACTTATATGCTCTACGTGAGGGGTCATCCTTCGGCAGCCTAGTACTAGTAAGACATGTGGTGAAACTTCTTTACGCCAAACTGACAATTCAAGGCATAGTTCATTGTTTAGTTGTGAAGGAGTGTAGCTACTTGCTCTAGGTGAAGCTCAACGTTAACAGGTCTTCACTTAAACACTGGTATATCGAAACAACAATTGGAACATAGGACACAATGGGCCCTCAGATCTGGTGGGGGATTGTTGAAATATGGGTGGGCTTTAGGCCCATAAAATAATTTCAGAAAAATCTCTAAGTACCCATGTGGGTTATATGGCACTAGGTGTAGTGGGAAGTTTAGTCCCACCCCGGAAGTGGAAGAGGAGTTGGACCTCCTTATAAGGGTTTCTCTTCTACATGCTATTGGAGCCTGAGAAGGGAAGAGGCCCTCGCGCACTCGTCCTCCGCCGCCCACCTCGCCACGGCTCGTCACGACACGCCGCGGGTTGTGGGAATGAGCCGAGCCGAGCTCACACCTACGCGCTTATTTTTGTCAGTCACTAACGGAGAGTTTCTGGCAGCTGGGCCACGATCTGAGATGTCGGATCGTGGGCTGTCACAGACTCAGACGTGGGTCGAGCCCACGTCTCTCCACGCGGCTACGCCTATATAAGTGTGGGGTGTCTTCCAGCCCTAGCCGCCACGAACATATCACATCTGCTCTCACGCAAACCGCCCACGTCGTTCCTTTGCTGCTGCTGCCGCCGGTGACTCCATCCCGTCCGCCGCGTACACGGTCGACGGGAGAGCAGATCTCCGAAACCCCATCTCTCCGGTTCCTGTACGGAAGAGAGGCGAATAGGTTTTTGGGAAGCGACTACACGACTACTCGCCTCCAATCCTACTTCCTCCATGTCCGCGTCGTCTTCGTCATCATCATGTCCATCGACCCCGAACGTGCCGTTGCCGAGAAGACCGAGGCCGACAAGAAGGCCGCCGAGGATGCCGTTGCTGCTGTCACCGCCGTCACGGCTTCTGCCTGGCCTAATGGAGGGTATAACACGTTTATCTCGCTCCTGTTTATTTTCGTATTAGCAGTACTAGCAGTATGTGTAGTTTTGTCTACTGTTTGCTTAGTATGTGCATGTTTAGATCAAAGTCAAAATATCGTCAATTCAGTCAATGCCATGCTAGTGATTTATTTATGAATTAAATTAGTGGAAAAATTGCCTATTTACTCAACATTTTTGAGCTCATTTTGCCAACTGCAGTTTTCAGGATTGTTACTTTTCACAAATGCATCCAGCTGGAGATCACCGCGGTTAATTGGGTAAATATGACCTGTGAAGCATGTTCTTCTCTGACAAAACAACATGGCTGCACTTACGTTGGATGGCATCTCACGCGAAGTCCCACGGAATCGGATTCCCCCGTCGGCTATCAGAGGTTGTTAATCCAGAGAAGTCTTAAGCAGTTGACCGTGTAATTACTCACCAACTAACAGTTCTTGTCACTACACGGGATCCCAACCTGGCTTGCACGTTCAAAAAATACCCCATTTTACTCCAGTAGTGTAGTAGTACTAGGATATGGTAGCGGCATGAATACACCAGCGTGGCCAATGCACCAAGTCAACGGCTCTGTCCATAGGCACGAGACTAGACGCCCCTTTTTGCAATCGGACTCCAGCGATTGGCGTGTTTTGCAATCTGAATCCAGCCACGCGTTCTGCGGCGGGAAGCACTCCAGTCTCAAATCGAGTTTGCGCGGTTAAATTGGACAGAGCCAACACTCTCCCGGGTCGTCACCACGACCATCCACGAACTCCGCTCCTCTCTGTTGCACAAGCAGAGCAGCTCCTACTCTGGCCACGAGCGCCCCGAGCTCAAGGTTTGAACCAACATCTGTCTAGTTGCTTTAGCTTACCAAGTGTGAGCATTGTTCTAGTGATGATTGTTACAGTACTACCCTTTCAATCATTTATAGACATTGTTGTGAACTGCAGGTCAGGTGTGTGTCTGTGGCCATGAGTTTGTCGGTGAAGAAGGCTCCGGCTGTTGCCGGAGGAACCCAGCAATGGCTCTCAACCATCGTTATGTCGGTGGTGGCTCTGCTGACACTGGGGCCTACACATGTTCAAGGTAAGGTGTTAGCTAGCTCACTCCCCTGTTTCGTTTCACCGGTGTGATTTCCTCATGATCTCCACGAATGGTAGTTCATTACACAAGCTGAATGTAAGTTCATTGTGTAGGTAGCTGTGATATCTTTCGTGGGAAGTGGGTTCCTGATTCTTCAGGGCCGCTGTACACAAGCAGCTCTTGCCCTTCGATCACACGCGCGGAGAATTGCCAGGCGAACGGGCGGCCGGACAAGGGATACGAGAACTGGAGATGGAAGCCCGAGCGGTGCGCTCTCCCGCGCTTCGACGCGAGGAAGTTCCTGAAGATGATGAGGGGCAAGACACTTGCTTTCGCTGGGGATTCGATCGCTCAGAACCAGATGGACTCTCTCCTTTGCATCCTATCGCAGGTGACCGCACACTTCACTGATATATATATACTAGTACTACTACTGATGGTTTGATGTTGGCAGCGTAGTTAGTCTATAACTAGGTTGTTTAACAGTGATGCATTCTGACTTGAGTGTTAGCTTGCAAAAACGTTTTATATTATGTGACAGAGGGAGTAGATGATTGTTCGTGCTTATCAATTATCACCCTTATGTGCTACTTTGAGATCTTTAATAATATGACAGCATGCATCGCTTAGATACAGAGGCAGGGGGCAAGCCTCCTTTTTCAAAAAAAAAAAAAAAAAATCAATTATCACCCTCCGTCACATAATACAAGATGCCGTGTGAAATTTTAACCTATGAAACCAATGCTAAGATACAAGCGTTGGAACTGCCCTAAGAATGAGCCGTTGCGTGGTTATGCAGATAACTTTTCTATTAGAATTGCTTCAAACTCTTCGCATTTTCTCGAAGTTAAGACCGTCACATTTTGGAAAACCTTGACTTATGATTACAACAAGTTTTAAGAGAGGTAAGAGGATGGTTTAATCTAGACGTTGAGGAAATATTCTTGATTAATTTAGTGATCTCTCTCTCTCTCTCTTCAAACACTAAAGTTTCCTCTCTGCCAAAACATAGACTTTTATTTATAATATATATGTTCCTTTAAAGTAAAATATGCAGACATGTGTATTTTTTTACGAGATACATGCGTATATGGATCTTGAAGCATGGATACTTTTTCTTAATATTATGACAACCCCGTGATCTTAGAATATAAATCATGTGATATATAATCACCTAAACGCCACTTCAATGTTTAAGTATTATATTTTTTGTACTTAAGTATACCAAATGATAATTTATATCTGCATGTCTTTCTAATGTCAAAATATAACTTCTATAAATTAATTACGTGGCTGATATCAATTTAAGTATTCAAAAAAAATCACATATGATATATTCATGTGCATTTCTTACGAACAACAAATCATTTGCTTAGTAGAATGTCCATATTGAAGTATGTTTTCTTAATATTACGACATCCCGTGAATTTAGAAAAAAAATCATATGATATATAATCACATCAACGCCTCTTAAATATTCAAATATTATATTATTTATACTTAATTATTCCTAATGATAGTACATGTGTATCTATTTCTAATGTCAAGAATAGAGTTTATCTAAATTACTTACGTGCTGAATATATCTATTTAAAAAACTCACAAATCAAGATTTGTAAATAAAGATAACATTAACTGGAATTTATATATCTTTTCTTATTTTTATATTTGTTTGCTAGCAATCTTTCCTTATTTGACTTCATGATAATAGCACTATAATTTATTCCCTTATTTGTGGAAGTGAAAAGTCCATACTAGCCCCACATAATTATTGACAACACCTTACACCATAAAGAGGCAAGAGTAAGATTAGCCACCAGATAATAAAAAGTTAACGGGTCATATCAATCTGGGACCATCTTAAAAGAGCTCTATGATTACTATCCCTAAGATTAAAACTGAACTCTGAATAGGCTTTGTTGCTTAAAATTTCCTCCTTCTGTATGCCATAGTTATTTTTGTCATATGTTTTTCCCTATGATAACCAAAATGGCAACACCAACGTAAAGAATTGTGCGTACATGTAGCTTATTTGTTAGTGTGGGACAATATATGATTTATTATCCTTAAGCGTGATATTTCATTTTTAACAGGCGGACACCCCAATAAACCTTAGCGATCGTAGGATGAGTAAGTGGATCTTCAATTCAACCTCGACAACTATCATCCGCATCTGGTCAGCTTGGCTATTACACAATTCAAAAGAAGCTGTGGGAATTGCTCCCGAGGGTCTTAATAAGGTTTTCCTCGATGTCCCAGATAAGACTTTGATGGAATTTCTTCCAAGTTTCGATGTGCTTGTCCTCTCTTCCGGACATTGGTTTGTCACACCATCAGCCTATATCCTGAATGGCAAGGTCGTTGGGGGGCAGGGCTGGTGGTCTCTTCAAGCAGGAAAAATGCAGATGAACAACATTGATGCCTTTGGTGCATCCACCGAGACTATCATAACTGCTGTGGTTACTAACCCAAATTTCAAAGGTATAGCTATTTTGAGAACATACTCTCCAGACCATTACGAACGCGGGGCATGGAATGTAGGTGGATCATGCACTGGGAAGGTTAAGCCCTTGGATAAGGCGGTGAAGGATGGATTCATAGATGCAATGTATGGAAAACAAATTGCGGCCTTCAAAAAGGTAGTCAAGAATTATGGGAAACAAGGTTCCAAGTTGAAACTGATGAGCATCACAGAACCCTTTGCCTTAAGGGTTGATGGGCATCCTGGACCATACACAAATCTGGACCCAAACAAGAAGACTCAAAGAGGGCCGGATGGAAGGCCTCCATCTCAGGATTGTCTGCATTGGTGCATGCCAGGACCTATAGATACATGGAATGAGATGCTATTTGAGACCATACGAAGATAACTGGATGGATATGCGATTTGAAGAACGAAGTCTTGATTGTTATACTTCCCACCACCTGACCTGATGTGCCTTATAGCGTTTGAAACAGCGTCCATCTTGATGTTCTTTTACCGCAAGTAATGATAGCTACATCCCCGGGGAGTGTATAGTAGAGAATATTTTGTCATAATTGAGCATGTGATTTAGATTTTCCAATTCAATTCTATTGATAAGAGAGGTTGACAGTTGATTTGTATCTTGTAAGGTTGTTGTACTTTTTTTGCATGACACGATTGTTGGAGTTGGATATATAATATGATAAATTGCCAATTTTTTGGAACACCCGGTGGAATGATTGGAGGACTAGAAGTCATGCATGAGAATGAAACTAGTGCAAAGAAGTGATTATTTGCATTTTACTAGACTGTAACCACATTTTTTGTCGTCGAAACCCAACGGCGAGGGTTTAAACTTTAGTATGTCTAATATATTATATTTCTTCTAGTCTTGTGAAGGCATATTTTTCACCTATTTATCTATTTATTACTGCAAAATAGACCGCCTTTTATGCATTGATACACTCTAGAATTCTTGTATACGATTTTCTAGGAAATAACAACATTGAGTGTGAAACTATTTTTACAAAAAATTGTTCTAATGATATCACTAGTAGAAAGAGGACCATTTGTCCCAGTTCTAGAGGGCCTTTAGTCCCGGTCTTCTGATTTTTAAATTTCTGAATTATTTTACAATTTAATCTCTAATCACCACTGCTCAATTTAACCTCTAATCTCTAATTACCCCTCATCATTCCAAATCATGTAACTTCTCGGCCGGTCACCCATCCTCTCACTACTCCAGCCTGAGCATGCTTAACTTCCGGGTTCTATTCTCCCTTGTTTCCAAGTCTGCACTTGATGTTTTCCTGACAATAGTAAGATGTCAATCCTATTAACCCTCAGGAGTTTAGCTTGAGCATGAAGTCACACGTTTCATTGTTTGAGTTTGAAACTATTATTCTAAAAACAATAATTATTTAGTAACACTAATATTTCGTGAATAAGTAGTTTGACCATAGTTTGACCACAGTTTGACCAGATTTGACCAAAATTCAAAATACTGAAATAATTATTTAATAACACTAATATTCTTGAATGATTATTTAGTACCACTAATACTTCTTGAATAAGTAGTTTGACCAGATTTAACCAAAATTAAAAAAAACTGAAATTTGAGCATATATTTTTCTCCTTTCTGAATTTAAGGATTCTAAAAAAAGTAAATCGGATGCGGATTTTCGTGCTGATTTTTTTGATATATTATGCATTTTTTTCGACATCGTATGCAAAAGATATGGTCGTTTTACTTTTTCATAACACTTTTTTGAAAAATGTCCAAATTTAAGTTTTTTAATTTTCCTAACTAATAGATGTAGTGACATAACTACATCTCGAAGGA
>NC_041385.1:84689072-84711744 GCF_002162155.2 Triticum dicoccoides
ACTAAAGGGCATCACACCCTTTAGTCCCGGTTCGTGTCTCAAACCGGGACTAAAGGGCTCATTTGAACCGGGACTAATGCCTTTAGCCGCACGAACCGGGACCAATGCCCCCATGGGTCCCGGTTCGTGACTGAACCGGGATTAATGGGCGTATCTGGCTCGAACGAAAGCCCTGTTTTTTAGTAGTGCATTGACATGTACCGAACTAAGTTGAATCATGTAGGCTTGCCTGTCAGGTAAGTTTACGTGTGCTATGCTCAGTTGCTCACCAAGGACAAAAATAGGAGGTCCCGACGCCATTGAATGGTTGGGTTGAACATCTCCCACCTAAGAGAGCCGCCACTTCCGTTGTGAAGCCATTGATGCACCACTACATGGGCCGTTGAGCCTCCAATTTAGCACGGCATGCATTCACTGAGCCCTGAATCCATGAAATGTTGTGCCCACAGCCACAACTCCTATGGAGGAACCCGCCTGAAGCCGACAGGGACACCGCAGAAGCACGTGCTAAGATGGAAGCGTTCCTACTCTCTGTAGATAGCCACATGTGTTTATTTATCTTATGCGAGAAGAAACCCACGTTGTGGCGTACAAGCTTGATCCGTTCATATACGATATGCTCTATACAGGTGATAGGAACAGGGAGGATATAGAGATGCAGATGGTAGTCAGTTGAGAATACATGAAAATATGCTAATCACTAGTCGTACATCTAACACCTTCCCTTAGTCTCAACTATCCCAGGTTAAGATTGTTCTTGAATTCTTCAAACAACTTGACTAAAAGAGTTTTGTTGAAGTCATCTGCTACTTGCTCCTTGGAAGGGATGAAACGTATCTCCAATTTCTTTTATGCTACCCTTTCTCATGCAAAGTGAAAATCGATCTCAATATTTTTAGTTCTACCATGAAAAATCTGATTAGAAGAAAGATAAATTGCTCCCAAATTGTCACACCAGAGACACGAGATACGGTGTTGCTTAATACACAACTCTTCAAGCAATGATTCCAAGCAAATAATTTCAGAAGTGACATTTGCCAGAGATTTATACTCAACTTGTGTACATGATTTTGACATTTGGCATATTTTTTGACATATCGGAACATTAGTTTAGAGCCGAAAGTTACTTCAAGACCTCTAGCGGACTTTCTGTCATCACAGCAGCCTGTCCAATCAGCATTAGAAAAGACACTAACAATAGCAGAGCTAGAAAGCCTGAACCGAAGTCCCAAATTTATGGCATGCTTTACATATCATACAATTATCTTCAATTGTCTAATGTGTGGTGGTAGGCGCATTCAGATATTTACTAACCATGTTGACAATAATTGATATATCTTGGTGTGTCAAAGTCAAGTATTGTAGTGATTCCACAACACTTCTATATTTTGTGCTTTCTTCTTCCTTAAGTGGCTCCACTTCATATGCTGAAAGTTTTCCTGAAAAGGACAAATGTGTGGTTGAAGGTGTGCAGTCCTTCATCCCCATGCGAGATAGAAGTTCAGTAGCATACTTTAATTCCATACTATGCCATCTTGAATCATCTTAACTTCAATGTCGAGGAAGAAGTGTAGATCACCAAGATCTTCAAAGGAAAACTCTAAGTTCAAATCATGCAGAAGAGCATTAGTAACACTTTGTGAAGAATTTGCAACTATGAAATGAACAACATGGATAAGTACGAAGATAACTCTATTTTCCTTGCTACAAATGAGAAGTGATGTATCAACTTTCCATGCAATAAAATCAAGATGCTTTAACTGGGAGTTCAACCTAGAGTACCATGCTCTGGGTCTATGTTTCAAGCCATAAAAGAGATTTATCAAGATTGCACATATAATGAGGTGTTTTATTGTCTTCATATCCTGGTGGTTGTCTCATGTAGATATCCTCTTCCAGACCACCATGCAAAAACATGTTATGTGCATCTAGTGTCTCATGCTCCACCCTCTGGATACATCCATAGCTAGCACATGTCTTGTTGTGTCTCTAACAACACTAGTGGTTGGGGCGTCCCATTGGCATGCCTCCGAAGCGTTCATGTGCGCACTTATCAGCCTACGCACGTCCGTTGGTCCAGGTTAATCCTTGATGACATTTATACACGGCCAAAGTGATTTGACTACAGATGAATATGCAAAGATTGACTACAGATGAATATGCAAATCTTTGCTGACTTTAACCTCCCGATTTGTTCCATAATTTATTACAAACTTGCTATTATGAGGATGACATGTGCTTCTTTGCCGTCATGTGCGCACCAGTCTTGTCAATACAAGTGCAGTAGGAAAGTGTTGAGTCGTCAGGCATAGCAAGGTAATAGGTCTATATTAACAGATAGTGGCAGTCTTACAAGGTGGATGATATAGCACACCCTGCGAACCGACAATTACACTTCATGGAAACACAATTCAATCATGTTCATAGGTGTGTCCATGAAAAAAAAGATGGTCTTGTTGAATAGTAAATGACATGAGTTCATTCTGTACGAAATGAATACTAAATGACATGAGTTCATTCTGTACGAAATGAATACTAAATGACATGAGTTCTTAAGTGTGTCCCGAAAAGCATTTTCACATCTTTGACAATTCGAAATGAGTTCATTGTAGCCACTGGGGCGGGCCTGTTGGACCTCTTCAAACATCCTATATCCCAGGATTCAGGACCAGTGAGCTTTTTGGTTGTTGATATAATTATATACCTAAATAATTTAAAGTGAACTAATGAATACGTGGTGTACATATGTAACCTTGACATCACAACCTAATGAAAAAATAAATCAGTGCGATGATATATGAACCTGAAAAAAAAGAACAAAAGGTCAGGACATACATATATGTGTTAATACGTATACATCAAACTTTCATTGGTTAGATATATTATGAAGCAATTCATATCAACAAATGGACCTCCAAACCAAAAGAGGAACTTCTTCATGATGTGCGTGAATATACTTGACAATATCTACCAAAATCCAAATGGACGAGTTGGGTAAGAGCTCTGATATAAAGTAGAAATCCATGATTTTGACTCCATTTTCCATATGCTATCTTTTGGACGAGTTTGGTTATATATACATGAATCAGGAAAACTTGTGTCTATATATACATATGTCAACTTTACATTAAACCAAACATGCCCCCTAGCAATTTCAGAACTCCTTTCTAACTACAAAGTTCATCTAGACATAACACAAAACGTTGAATACTTCATCATTGCCATTTGAGGTAGATGATTGCAAACTAAGTGTGGAGTTGCAAACCAAACTATTGTGTTCATTTAATTTTGAAACCTGTTCCTAAATGTACATATCTTGAAAAAAAAACAAATGCACTAATAAGAGTGGTACTCTGCTGGTGAAAAATAAACAGAAGACTACTCATGTGCATCATATCCCACAATTAATTTATGATGCTAGCGGAGCTGTAAGAAAACAGCTGGATATGCACAGGGTACAAGCACAACATGGCTTGGACATGTCGTGGCCTAATCTACCTTAGCTAGTAGCAATGGTGCTGCACGGTGTTAAGTGCAAACTTCTTCTGAATGGCCTTGCTTATTCGGTGTTTTTAATTATTGTGCAGACTTTAATCCTAATTTAACGTATCTCATCTGGCTCTCAAATGAAATGTACTACAGCTCAAAGAGCAGCAGCTTTCTTTGCTTCAGCCTTCCGCCCTAACAAATCAAGTGCCCATTCAATCTGCAGGCTGCAGTTTCAAGTAATCAGAAGGCAAAAGAAGCACAAGAGAGTAGCCTGAACCCTGCAAGCCAAATTGTATTCCTCACATCTGAAACCACAGTGTCTTGAACAATGTTCGGCATCACCAGTGCAGACGTATCGTATCAAACAGATCGTCCAAATTCTAAACATTAACAAATTCAGTTTTCGTTGCTCCCACCGAATATACGGCCTTAATACCGACAGAGTTGCATAAAGTAAGAAATGCAGAGACATGAAAGCAATACCTCTCGCCTTTGAGGTTGTCGTCGACGCCACCGTCATCCCCAAGATCCTCCTTCGACGTTCCGCTCGCTTAAGCTCTGAAAACAACACACACCATAGTACACAGAGGAAACACAACATTAAGCAGTCAGCAGTCCATAACTACCATATACAGATCGAATCTGATCCGTCGAAGCAAGAAAGATCCAAAATCTACTCACTGTGTCGTGATTGTCCTGGTTGATCAGGAGTACAGGAATGCTTCCCCAAGCTGGCTTTCGCACATGAGCGAATCCTGAAGCAGAGAAACACCAGAAGAAACTTATCATCACCATGCCAATCAAAAATAAGAGGTCTAGTGAAGATCAAAGAAACACCACAACAACCTAATCGACTATATCTCTTCTTTAATAATTTCTTTTCTTCTTTGTAATTCTAGTTAGTCAACATGGCAGAAGGATTTATCCCTATTTAATCTTACATTAATATCTAAATTTACGGTGTGGCATATATGTTAATACCCCCAGCCTAAAATCTGAGAAGAGCAAAAACAAAAAAACTGAGAAAGTTCCCTTGGTTCTTGTAAGTTTCTGTTGAACTGGCGAAATCATCTGTAGGTAGTTCAAGTTTTATGCCGCATACAAGAACTGAACGTCCTTGGACACCTCACAAATGTAGGACAAGTCAGGCAAGCAACAATATATTGAGGATGAAAAAAATGCTTATCGATACATGAGTTGAGAAACCAATCATATACCTTTATATTTAACAACGCAATTATCCAAGAAAGATGTTAAGCCTGGAGAGCTCTTCAACTGAATGAAAAACAGCAAGTCTGCATATCAATTAACAACAGAAGAGACAGTTTGTTAGGAAATCCAGCAGTAAACAAAAAAACACGCTACTAATTCTTAATATCTTTAACCTGTAAGATTGTACACACGAAGTCATGTCAGTAATTATTACGCCAAATCAGTATACCACCGCCATAGTACTACACTGTCTAATTACCTATACAATTAACAGACTAAAGAAAATCATTTCAACATGAATTAGACGAACCATACAGAACTAATTAAGGGATATTTAAGGTGTAAATGCAGGTACATACCTCTGCTTATAGAAGTCTCTATTACAGTACTCTCTTTCACAGCTTGATAACAGATCTAAGCTTCTATATATTAGCAAATATATTTCTTCAAGTCAGAGGCAGAAAAAAGAGAACTTTCATTCAGTTACCATTTTCTAACCTTTACATCCTCACTCCTCTTCCACGAAAAGCATGTTAACTGAATAATATTAGTACTCCCTGTCATAAGAATGATATTAGTTAGATACCAAGAAATGTCAGGTTGCTGGATTAGTTCAAGGGACACTTTAGACAGCCAAAATAACAATAGCACGCACGCATCAGATTCCTCTCTATTTTTGCGTGGCTGACTGACTGTAGAGAAGGTTAGAGCAACTCCAACGGGCCGACCCAAACGGGTGGCGATTTCGTCCGCTTTTTGTCCGTTTGGGTCGGCCAGGCGGACGTGCGCGTTCGCATTTTAAAATGGGTCGGCTTGACCGCCCAACGGGGAGGCCGACCCAAATGTGTCGGCGTGAAAAAAAAACAGGTTTGCACAAAATAAACATAATGAAACATAAAGTGGCCGGTCAAACGCCGGCCAAAGTCCACCTATATCTAATAAACATTAAAAAAAGTCTGTGCCCGCCTGCTGCCGTCCCGCACGCTGCCCTAGACGTCATCGGCCTTGCCCTTGCCCTTGCCCTCGACACCGCTGTCGTCGGTGAGGTCGATGAAGACCGGAGCAGGGCCAGCCCACCCGAACGCCGCCTGGTACGATGCCAGGACAGCCTCCTCCGGCGTCTGCTGGGGCAGCGGCATTGCGGCAAGCCGCGCACGCTCCTCCTCCTCCTCCTCTAGCCGGAGCGCCTCCGCGTCGTGTTCGAGCATGGCGTCGTAGCGCATCTGCTCCTCGCCGTCGGCCTGCTCCTGGCGGAGCAAGTGCTCCTTCCATCGCTCGAGGTGGGCCGCCTCCTCCTCTGGCGTGGCGACGAAGTGGACGGGAGGCGCGCTGACCCACTCGCGGTATTGACCCGTCCACGAGTAGGCCTCCTCCGACCAAGTGGGTGGAGGCGGGGAGCGCTTACGCGACAGCTCCGGCTCCGGCTACGGCTTGGGCTGGACGGGCGGCGATGGTGGAGGCGGCAGCACGAAGAGCGGGGAGTGGACAGAGTCCCCCGTCGCCGACAGGGCAAGGGCTTGCTCCAGGCCATCCCAGTTCACGTCCTCGTCGATGCGGGTAGCCTCCAGCGCGTGCTGCAGGGCCTCCTCGAGGGCGGCTTGGTACTCTGCCTCCGCCTCCATGTCCAGCGGCTCTACATCCGGGGGCGGCGGTGGGAACGGCGGTGGGACGACGTCGACACCCGAGCGCCGTTGCTCCTCGTGTTTGAGGGCGAACCAAGCCTCCCAGTTGAGAGAGTCAGCGGCGTACTCTGGCAGCCGACGCTGCACCGGCATGAGCAGCGCGTGGTGCCGGCGCACCTCGTCGTCGTGCGCCCACTGGGTCCGCGGGACCGCCGGCACCGGGATCCGGTTTGGATCCAAATGCCAATGGTGCGACAGCGTCACGTCGGGGTAGGGGAGGGGCTGCCTGTACTCCTAGTGCCACCGCGCTTGGTGCACCGGGATGTGCATGCGCCGGCATTTAGGGCGGAAACGCGACGGCGGTGGAGGGGGAGGGGAAGCCCGGGATGACAAGGCGTCTGGAGTGCCCTTGCCCTTGCCCTTGCTGCTGCCGAAGAGGCCCATGGCCACGCTAGGGTTTGCGGTCGCCGGCGAGGAAGCAAAAGGAGTGGTGGGGGGCCAGATGTGGACGGGAGAAGTGGATGAGGCCGACCCCGCCGCACGCATGGTTAAAAAGGACGCGCGCACTGGCTGACGCGTGGGCCCACTGTCGGTGGTCGTCATAAATAAGACGACCAGTGGCGGTTGGGTGGCCGCCAGGTGGGGACGCAGCGGACGACGAGGAGACGCGCGGCATGTCCGCTTCGCGTCCACGCCGACGCATTCCAGGCGCAAATTTGGGCCGCAAATGCGTCGGCGTGGACGTGACGTGGACGTGAAATGGGTTTGGGTCGGTGCGTTGGGCCGCCACTTTTGTCCGTGCCGACCCAAACGAAAGCGGGCGGACGAAATGGGTCGCCCCATTGGAGTTGCTCTTATGGAGGATTGTGTGATCTCACCTGAGAGGACCTCCCTTTGTTGTCGTGCGCGATGAAGAGGGGTGCGGAAGAAGGCAGTTGCATGTGACGAAGATGTTGCCGGGATGGAGGCGGCAGTGTTAACCAGAAGCGAGGGGGGGATGCGATGGTCGGTGATGCTCTCCCATCCGCTGCTGCAGCTCTCTCTCCTCGTTCCTCTCTTTCTTCCTCCTCTCCTTCCTTCTCTCTCTCTCCTGAAGGGACCAGTCCATTAAGCTGGATCAAATCGAGCGCCCCCGTCGTAGCCCTTGGCCTGTAGGTCACCGCCGCTACTGGAGATGCCCGCCACCGTGCCCGCAAGCCTCTGATCTGGTGGGATCCCCTACTCCTCCCCCATCGAGAGGACCAGACGGTGACTGACGAGGGAGGAGGGAGTGGTGCGAGCGATGCCCGCTTGCCACCTCGACGAATCCAGATTCATGGTGATGAGAGAGGTGGCGTGGAGATGAGGACATGGACGTGGGAGTCGATCCTTTGTGTGGCAGCGGCTAGCATCGCAGTCAGTGGCGCCCCTGCCGGCCACCTCCATGGATCCAAATTGAGAAGAGAAAGGGGAAGGAGATAGGTCACATAGAGGGGGAGGGGGGCTGGGATGGGGAGATAAGGCGGCGGCGTGTTGGGGTCGAGGGCTCGGGACGGGAGATGAAGCACGAGCGCCGGTGAGGCTGGCGGTGGCAGTGGAGAGAAGAGAACGAAGGCTATGAGCGAGAGGTGCGAGGGATGCATTGTTTCTGTCCTCCCTAAAAAAAGGCAACTGTAAAACCTGCGGACATGGCACTCGTGAGCGGGCGCCCATGCCGCGACTGTTAATGGGTTCAATGACTAAATTTATCTTCATAATCTATACCATAATGTTGTTTAAAACCTTTTGCAACAAGATGTGCATTGTATCTATCAATAGAATCATATGCTTTCTTCTTGATCCTATACACTCACTTACAATCAATGAATTTTTTACCTCTTTGATCAGGTACATGGTGTCGCGTTTTGTTCGTCATAAATGTAGAGTATTCTTCATCCATTTCTCTTTTCCATCTTGGGTCTCCAAGTGCATATTTGTCGGTTCTTCTACAATACACAACATGCCATACGGAATTGTGCATTTTTTGGGTTTCTTATACCTTTTTGTAATCGAATCATGATTGGAGATGCAATTGGGTGTTGTGGTGCATGAGCTATAGGATGATGCAGAGGAGGTGGTCTAGGGGACCATGTTGCGGAGGATCCCTGTGAGGCATCTGTGGGGAAACTTAGTAGAAAACAAAAAAAATCACCCTACGATCATCCATGAACAATATGAAGATGCAGAAGGGGTTTGGATCATGATCGTTACCGACTCCGAGTAGCAGGGAAAATAGATGAGTCGGTGTAGATCGTACTTGGAGTCCCTCGAACTGTAGATGAACGATCCTTGTCGAGGAGATGACCCCCGGGTAGGCTTGGGAGTGCAACACAATTTTTCAGAACTTCAGGGCGGCCATAACCCCTCAGTCCGGCTGGGCACGGCGCCACGCCCGGGCCGACTGGCCGCAGCCGGCGGGGTCAGCGCCTGTCCAATCACACCGTACGACAAGGCCTCTCCCACGTTGTGGAGAGTATGTCAATAGTGCCAATAGTACTGCTGATCAGGGTGATTGACTTTAGCGCGACACGACACTGTGGAGGCACAGTTCCAACCACTCCCTAATACGGAGACTGACAAGCTACAGTGATGTGTAGCCGGTGGGCCCCACTGGAGACTATAGACACTGGTAGCAGGGCCTCGCCCCTCTTTCTTTATCGTTTCTAACCTGGGGGAGTGGGGGTCCAACTATAAGACCTCTCAAGAGCCCCCTAGGGGGGTCGGCTCATTTCTTACACACACACATGCGAGGGGCTTCTCCTCCACCTGAAACAGCTCTAGGAGCACCATTGTCTCTTGCCCTGCAGGCGGCTCTAGGAGCTAGCTCTCTTGCCCTGCAGGCGGCTCCGTCGCCCCTTCGGCGAGCTGCGTGCCTACGTCGCGCTCATCCCCGACGAGTACCCTAGCGATGTGCTCACCTTCTCCGACCTGCTTCCATCCAGCGACTGTGACATCTCTGACGATGTCGCCGTCCTCTGCGTTCACGTGGAGGTGGTGACCATCAGCTCCAGCCAAGTCTTTGGGCGCAACAAGGATCCGACTTCTGCGGCTACGACCCGCGGCGGCCGACCCAATCCTTTACGTCCGTCGGTGCAGAACCTGCACACCCCATCGAGCCTGGCGCTGATCCGGCTGCCGCCATGGTCGAGCTCGAAGAAACCTGCAAGCGCTTGCTTGCCGAGGCCACCGAGCTCGCCGTCGCGCAGCGCCGGATGGAGTCCGTGTTTTTTTTCGAAAAGGGGGGACTCCCCGGCCTCTGCATCAGAACGATGCATACGACCATATTTATTAAAAAATAAATAAGTCTCAACAAGGTCTTAACGTCCGCAAACATAAGCAACAACGAGCTCACACAGAGCCTCAACAGCAAAGCAAAAATCCCAAAAGCCACAACCGGCTGGCAAAGTAAAAGATAGGTAAACTAATTGCCTATCCTATTACATGACCGCCATCCAAACCGGTTGAAGATATCCCGCGCTACCATCTTCCACCGGACAGATCCAGTAACCAAACGCTCCCTGGCCTCCGTCGGAGTGAGTAAGGACCACATACGGATCAGCGCAGTAGCCCGGAATAAAACCTGCAAAAAATGAATAGTTGTTGTTCTGTTAAAAGCCAAATCATTTCTGCAATTCCAAACTGCCCATAACAACACACATACTCCTACACGAATGTGTCTAGCTGTTTCGGACTCTATCCCAGCAAGCCACGCCCCAAATAACGTGTTGACCGAAGTCGGAGGAGTAATGTTAAAGGCAATTTGCACGGAGCGCCACAATCCTCGTGCCAACGGACAGTCAAAAAATAGATGGTTGATAGTCTCATCCCGATCACAGAAACTACACCTAGTAGAACCTGTCCAGTTTCGCTTAACTAGATTGTCCTTTGTTAAAATTACTTGTTTATGCATGAACCACATAAACACTTTAATCTTCAAAGGGACCTTAACTTTCCAAACCTCTTTGGAACTAGGAATTACAGTAGAGTTGATGATATCAATATACATCGATTTAACTGTGAACTCCCCAGATCTAGTAAGCTTCCAGCATAACTGGTCGGGCTGAGGAGTTAACTGAACCTCCATCAGTCTACGGACTAAGTGAAGCCAAGCTTCCCATCGATCACCCACCAGCACCCTGCTGAAGTGAATGTTGAGTGGAATAGACTGCATAACCGTGGCAACAAGAGCCTCACGACGCTGAACAATACGATAAAGGGACGGATACTGGGTCGCCAATGGCGTGTCGCCAAGCCACGTATCCTCCCAGAATCGTATGTTATTACCATTACCGACAATATACCTCGTTCTGTTAAAGAAAGCAACTTTGATTCTCATGAGCCCCTTCTAGAACGGTGAATCTGTTGGTCTCAGAGTGACCTGGGATAGGGTCTTGGACTGCAGATATTTACGACGTAACATCTGCGCCCATGTTGCCTCCGTCTCAGAAGACAACTTAAACAACCACTTACTGAGAAGACATATGTTCTTGACTTCAAGATTTTCAATACCAAGGCCCCCCTGGTCCTTTGGTCGAAAAATAATATCCCATTTGGCCAATCTGTACTTCCTCTTAAGCTCATCACTCTGTCAAAAGAATCGAGACCGATAGAAGTCCAGCCTTTTCCTAACCCCAACTGGGACCGAGGTGTCCCGATCTTTCGATGAGATGATAACTATCGATTTGGTGGAGACGACTTTGACGATTCGACTACAAACATGCACGACGTTGCGCGTTAGCAATCGCTAAACCAACTCCGAGAGGTTATTGACCACGCCGGAGCACAATCAACCTGACCACGAAGGTCTATTCCTGCAAGCAATCGAAGAACAAGCAAGAATATGATAAAATCAATCTGAATATTGCGAGTATATATGAAGTATTGATAAAGGGGGGGATCCGTAAGCGGTCTTGGTCTGGTCGTTGGACACAAACGAAGTACACGAAATTGCAATGGCTAACTTTTAACTAAACAAATCCCAAGAAAAAAGCTACTAGATGGATCTACTTATATAGGAGCAAGGGGTGGCGGCCAAGGAGGTGGGAGAACATTCCAAGGCAGCCTAAAACCAACCCTAAGTCGTACAAGGCTCATGGGCCCAAGTGGAGGTGACGTAACACCTTTGGACTTGTAGTTTGACTCGGATTCTGCTGCAGCGTCAGATTGTTTCGTCCCTAACTCAACGCTCCGGACGAATTTTAAGGTGAATCCAATTGGTGTGGAAAGAGCACGAAATCTACTTTCCAACAAAAAAAGAATCACCCAATTTGGAGTCCGTATGAAAAAGTTGTTGACATTTTGAGTCAGGTATATCTATGCAGTCCGAATCTGAGTCCAGAACCTGAGAGACTTGGACTCTATCTTCTCTTGGGCCAAAAGTGACGTGAGAGAACTTCTTGAACAGCAAATAAACATATCTTTCTTCCTTATCTTCATATGTGGATTATACAAATGTACCATACACCTGCAATTAGACAAAACACAAAAGTGTGTGAAGTATTTTTTTTCTGGATAACATAAATAGATTATTGAATAGTTTGCACTAGAAATCACCTGACAAATATGCATGTATGCAATATTTTTGGTCATATCCAAGGTAGTCATTTCCTTATCATCCTCCCCTTCTTGAAAATAAAGCCGTCCTCGGTGTTGCTTAATCTGAAATGTGGCTAAAAAAAGAGACAAGGTGTACATGTTGTATATGTATATGTCATTCATTTTTACTTCCCTCGATTTTTGCATATATGGCACATGAATAGATGAGAAACTTGCATAGTTCATAAAATCTAAAGCCAAAACATTAGCACAAGAAGTAGAAGGCATGAAAATATTGCAACTTAGTTTGCACATATAAGTGAAGCTCTTATTCATTTCAGAAGATTGATAATGTTCATCATTAAACCATCCCAACATTGGTGAATAAACCTTATTTGCATCAAATTTACATGCTACAACATGCTTAAATAAGCAAACATGCAATAAGTCATTCAACACAGAATCATCACCAAGATTAGAGGTCATATCAAAATGATCAAACATTGATTTTTTTACATCAACAGTTAATTCAATGGGTACACTCAAAATTGTTGATATTTCAGTTGTTTGATCACATGGCAAAGTCAAATTATCAACGTAGTCCTCTAAAATAGGTGGTGTGATCAAAGTAGTGGGTAGCTCATCAGATGGTGCATTCAAATTGACAAGGCATTCATCATTCTCATGTAGAGATGGAAGATCAGTACCTTTGTCATTACCTCTTATGATCAACTCAGATGATGTAGCCACTCTCGGGGGCGATGTGTCACATGATGGAGGTGATGTAGTCCTAACAACAACGGATGTGGTTGTCATAGTATGCCTAGTAGTTGAAGGAACAATCATATCAACTCTTAGAATGTGCACCGTGCTCTTGTTCTCCTCGTGACCAACACGTCGTTTTATTTCCTGTTCAGCTTTGCAAGCAAGATGAAACAAATGGTCCATAGGATAACACTCTTCATGAATTAGTGTCTCTTGAATATCACGGTTTAATCCTCCCCAAAATCTATCCATAAAATCATCTTCACTTCCTTCTAAAGAGGAATGCAACAAGGTAGTTTGTAAATCATCATAATATTTTGTTACAGTGTCACTACCTTGTTTTAAGTGTTGCAACTTCTTAATCATATCACGAGTATAATAAGCAGGGACGAAAGTATGTCGCATGGCAAGTTCCAAATCATCCCAAGTAGTAGGTATATAATCAGGGTGTAACCGACAATATTCACTCCACCAAACCAAAGCATAACCAGTGAAAGAACCAACCACAACCTTAACCTTTTTATGTTCATCAAAATTATGGGAAGCAAATATATTTTTTATGTCGAACTCCCATTCAATATATAAAGCAGGTCTAAAACGACCATTAAATGGTGGTATAGATACATTAACCTGATCATGTGCATTTGGATGTTTGTGCACCTCTCGTGACAGTTGTGGTATTTGCAAAGGTGGTGGCACGTCTCCCACGATCGACAAAACCCATGAATTGACTCTGGATCCTGTCATGATTAGTAGAAACAAGAAACGGAATCCAAAAAAAATGTTCCTATGAACTACTTGGAAATGGTGGTAAAACGCTCACAGTATAGCAAATCTCAATATCTTACAAGTTCTTACCACGTAGCAGGTGGTGATCGGCAACCAGCGGTGTCAAATAACTCTGAAGATTGAGTAAAGCGATTGCCAGGGGAAAGTGCGTAAACACGGTGTAGAAATATGTGGAGCTGGGTTGGCTATATATGATAGCAAAAGATTAGCAATAATCAATTCAAAGATGCAATGTTGAATAAACGCTCAACGACGGTACTGTGCTGGTCCTAAGCTAGACCGGACTAGAGACGCGAGCCTAGAACACTAATGAGGTCACGACGTAGCACAACTAGCATCAATGAAGGATACTAAGTAGCTCTGGACAGCAAGATATAAGTGAAGATCACAACGGCAATAAAGATAATGATGAAAAACAACTGCCAAGCAGGATATACAACAACTTTCTCTCCAACTTTCCTATTGAAAAGTTTGAGCCAATTTTCTGATAAATTCTTTCAAAGAATGCTACTAACTCAAGATTTCCAATGCAAAAAGAATCACTTAATTCCGAGTTGATATGAGGAGTCAAAGAATTCTAAAACTGGCCTGAAAAATTGGAACAAGCTGTGTTCACGAACTTCAGAGGGCAAAAAGACCTATTTAGAAGCCGATTTTGAGGCATCAAATATTGAACTAGCTTCTGCAACTATTTAGATGCGGCTCGTCTCTAGCTTAAATTTGAGTACTCACGGAGCCAAAACGGACTTCGTATGAGGAAGATACTCCTGTTTTACTGAACAGTGCGCAAAACAGATTCCAATCCGAATTCAGGTACGAGATTGATTCTAGATAGATCCGATTTTTTTTCTTCTCTCTTTTTTTCTCACGCTTATTTTTTCTTCTCTCTCTTTTTTTTACTTTCCTTTTTTCTCTTTTTTTTCTCTATCTTTTTTTTCTCCCTCTTTCCAAGACAAACTAGATAAGATGCAGATTGGATCAGGCCAAGATGTGAATGACCTCAACTATGATTATGACAATTAACAGTGCGTAGCACGTGGTGGAAATTGATGGATGGGATGGTAGACAGTGGAAGGGATAACGATGCAGCGGCGGCGTGACTAATGTGAACAGAACTCGAAACTCTAAACGAACTAGACACTAAGACCAGCAACTCGACAAGAACGATGCAACCGATAATTCAATAATGCAAACAATAAAAAGAAAATTGCAAAGGCTCGACTGTCTTGGACAAAGGATAAATAGATCTAACTTTTTTTTGTGGCTTTTTTTTGGACAATAGGTAAGAAAATAAATCTAATCTAGCGAAAACTGGAAATTCTCACCGAGCAACCTGAAAACTGATACCACTTGATAGAGGCGGGGTGTCCCGATCTTTCGATGAGATGATAACTATCAATTTGGTGAAGACGACTTTGACGATCCGACTACAAACGTGCACGACGTTGCGCCTTAGCAATCGCTAAACCAACTCCGAGAGGTTATTGACCACGCCGGAGCACAATCAACCTGACCACGAAGGTCTATTCCTGCAAGCAATCAAAGAACAAGCAAGAATATGATAAAAGCAATCTGAATATTGCGAGTATATATGAAGTATTGATAAAGGTGGGGATCCGTAAGCGGTCTTGGTCTGGTCGTTGGACACAAACGAAGTACACGAAATTGCAATGGCTAACTTTTAACTAAACAAATCCCAAGGAAAAAGCTACTAGATGGATCTACTTATATAGGAGCAAGGGGTGGCGGCCAAGGAGGTGGGAGAACATTCCAAGGCAGCCTAAAACCAACCCTAAGTCGTACAAGGCTCATGGGCCCAAGTGGAGGTGACGTAACACCTTTGGACTTGTAGTTTGACTCGGATTCTGTTGCAGCGTCAAATTGTTTCGTCCATAACTCAACGCTCCGGACGAATTTTAAGGTGAATCCAATTGGTGTGGAAAGAGCACGAAATCTAATTTCCAACAAAAAAAGAATCACCCAATTCGGAGTCCGTGTGAAAAAGTTGTTAACGTTTTGAGTCAGGTATATCTGTGCAGTCCGAATCTGAGTCCAGAACCTGAGAGACTTGGACTCTATCTTCTCTTGGGCCAAAAGTGACGTGAGAGAACTTTTTGAACAGCAAATAAACATCTCTTTCTTACTTATCTTCATATGTGTATTATACAAATGTACCATACACCTGCAATTAGACAAAACACAAAAGTGTGTGAAGTATTTTTTTTCTGGATAACATAAATAGATTATTGAATAGTTTGCACTAGAAATCATCTGACAAATATGCATGTATGCAATATTTTTGGTCATATCCAAGGTAGTCATGTCCTTATCATCAAAGAAGGATAAGAGGAACATGGGTAAACTCGTGAGCACCGAGTTAATAAGAATCAACCGGCCTCCATAAGACATGAGTTTTCCTTTCCAGCAACTCAGTTTCTTCTCAAACCGATCCTCGATGCACTTCCACTCACTATTTATTAGCTTATGATAGTGAATTGGAATACCGAGATACGTGAAAGGTAGAGCCCCAACATCACAACCAAACAATTGTCTATAAGCCTCTTGTTCTTCTTTGGCTCTACCAGAGCAGAACAGCTCGCTCTTATGGAAATTAATCTTCAGCCCCGTCAATTTTTCAAATAGGCATAAGACTAACTTCATGTTTCTCGCCTTTGACAAATCGTGCTCCATAAAGATGATTGTATCATCAGCGTATTGTAGAATGGACAAACCACCATCAACTAGATGAGGTACCAAGCCATTAACCTGACCGGCCTCCTTTGCCCTCCCAATCAGGATCGCCAACATATCAACCACAATATTGAACAGAATAGGCGACATAGGATCGCCTTGTCTCAGGCCCTTGTGAGTTTGGAAGTAATGACCTATGTCGTCATTTACTTTAATTCCAACACTCCCTTTTTGCGTGAACGCTTCCACCTGGCGTCGCCAAGCATCATCGAAGCCCTTCATACGTAAAGCCTGTTGAAGAAACGGCCATTTGACTTTATCGTAAGCCTTCTCGAAATCTACTTTGAAAATAACCCCATCAAGTTTTTTCGTGTGGATTTCATGGAGCGTTTCATGAAGGACCACAACCCCTTCCAGGATGTTCCTGTCCGGCTTGAAAGCCGTTTGAGAAGGCTGCACAACTGCATGCGCAATCTGTGTGAGCCTGATCGTCCCAACCTTGGTCAATTTTTTGAAACTAACATTCAGAAGACAGATAGGCCGAAATTGCTCTCGCTACACGGCTTCACTTTGGCTGGCGACAAGCCCAGCCGGCTCGGGGACATGCGGCGCCACGGCGGGGCCATCAGCCAGATTCTGGGCGATGCCGACCCACTTACAACACTCCCATATAGAACATGAGGGCTGGGCAGGTGGCCGCAGCCGAGCTAGAGCACATGGAGGGCAAGGAGCTGTAGCAGCAGCAGCGCGTTCGCGACCTCATCACTGCCGCGAATCAGCAGCAGGCCGAGTGGGACCCGACCGTGCCAACCACGTCCAACTCGGCTTTCCCCCTCTTCGAACGGACAACTAGCAGCCGGTCGAAGCACTTAGGCAAACGCTGCAGGTGTCCTCCCTGCACGACGGGATCCGGCACCGGGGCGGCCGGTGCCAGCACAACCGTGATCCACCGGCAGTCACCAGTCAGATGGCGGAGGCCGCCGGTAGCCGGCGCAGCAACCCCCGCCCGCGCGGCGGGAACGACCGGGCTCAGTAGGGCTGTCTGCGCGTCATGCGATCACCAATCGGCTAGGGCCGCGCGAGCCTCACGACAAACATGACGCTCGCCACCGCATCAAGCGGCTGGCGCACTCCCTTGCTCTGGAGGAGGAGAGCTCAGTCGGCCCGACCTGTTTCAGGCCGCGTGCATCCGCGGTGAGCGTGAGCCTTTCTCCAAAGGCTTCACGCTGGCTCCCGACACGCCCAAGTACAATGGGGTCACCAAGCCGGAGGATTGGTTGACCAACTACACCATGAATTGTGTTTTTATATTTTAATTAGTGTATGTGCCAATATAGCGTTTGGGATGATTTGATTGATATTTAACTTGATTATGTGAAAAAATAAACTTTTGCACTCAGTCCAGAAATTATTTTGCGCCCAGTCAAGTTGAAATTATACTTCGAATGCGGTAGTTTTTTATAATTCACTCGTAGTTTTAAGGACTGTTACTATTTCCAAATTCATGCAGCTGGAGATCACTGAGGTTAATTGAGTTATTATGGCTTGTGAAACATGCATGTTCTTCTCTGACAAAACAGCACGGCTGCATCACGTTAGATGCCATCTCGCGCGAAATCCCACGGAATCCGATTCCCCCGTCCGGTCGTTAATCTAGAGAAGTCAAGCAATTGACCGCTTAATTACTCATCAACTAACAGTTCTTGTCACTACATGAGCTCCCACCTCCCAACGTGGCTTGCACGTTAAAAAATCACTAAAAAAACTACGCCATTTTTACTCCACTAGTGTAATACTACTACTAGTAGCAGGATATGCTAGCGGCATGAATACAACGTGGTCAATGCGCCAACAAGTCAACGACTCTGTGCATAGGCACGAGACTGGACGCCCCTTTTGCAATCGGACTCCAACGATTGGCGTGTGTTGCAATCTGAATCCAGTCACGCCTTCTGCGGCGGGAAGCACTCCAGTCTCCAGTCGAGTTTGCGCGGTTAAATTGGACAGAGCCAACACCATCTCGGGTCCTCCCCTCTCCGTAGCTCATAACTCCCACCCTGAGCAGTGAGCACAAGCAGAGCAGCTCCTGGGCCATTCCTCTGGCCATGACCGCGCCGAGCTCAAGGTCTGAACCAACATCTGTCTAGCTGCTTTAGCTTACCAAGTGTCAGCATGGTTCTAGTGATGATTCTTACTACCCTTTCCATTATTTTTCGGCATTGTTTGTGAAATGCAGGCCAGGTGTGTGTGTGTGGCCATGAGTTTACCAGGGAAGAATCCTCCGGTGGTGGCCGGAGGAATGCAGCAATGGCTCTCATCCATCGTTATGTCAGCGGTGGCTCTGTTGCTGACCCTGGGGCCTACACATGTTCAAGGTAAGGTGTTAGTTAGTTCACTCCCCTGTTTGATCTATATATGCACAACATCTTACAGACACGAATGAAATTTGTGGTCAACTCCACGGGTAGTTAATCACGCAAACTGACGTGAGTTTATTGTGTAGGTAGCTGTGATATCTTTCGTGGGAACTGGGTTCCTGATTCTTCTGGGCCACTGTACACGAGCAGCTCTTGCCCTCTGATCATACGCGCGGAGAACTGCCAGGCGAATGGGCGGCCGGACAAGGGGTATGAGAACTGGAGATGGAAGCCCGAGCGGTGCGCTCTCCCGCGCTTTGACGCAAGGAAGTTCCTGAAGCTGATGAGGGGCAAGACACTTGCTTTCGCTGGGGATTCGATTGCTCAGAACCAGATGGAGTCTCTCCTTTGCATCCTATGGCAGGTAACCATATACTGCACTGAGACTGCCACTAATGGTTTGATGTTGGCAGGGTAATTTGTTTATGAATGATTTATTCATAGTTAAGTGTTGCTTCGTCTTACAGATAATGGATGGCCCATCATTTTTGTCAAGATCTATAATGCCTTGTCATAATCATATTGTGAAAAATCCTTTCAAAAAGAAATAGACTTTTGTTTTGAAAAGGAGGAATACCTCCGGCCTCTGCATTAGTCGATGCATGCAGCCATAAATGGATAATATGAAATAGTTGTCCTTTATTTTCACGTGGAACATGGCAGAATTCGGGATAAAATCAAAATAAGTCTATCAATAAGGTTGAGCACTTGAGCTGGGGGAAGCGAAGTAATTCCCCGTATTCCCTTTTGCCGCACCTTTTTATTGGAAAGACAAGCTTTTGTCGCCGCTTGATTACCTTGGTTTTTGTTTTGTTTTGAATAGCTAATTAACAGCAAGTATAGTATAATAGAGTGACGTAGCCGGGCTATAAGAGATGACACATCAATTTTTTTGCTTAGTTGCAAGAGAAATGAGAGGAGAGAGAAAAGAAGCAGGCTACAAGCTTATAGCCGACTGTAGCACAGACTCCAACAACCTTTATAAGAGAAAGAGGTGGGCTAAAAATTAATGACATAACATAATAGTATCACTAACTATTGCATGAGTGGGTTAATAGGTTGACTATAAGTGACAGGACAATTCTATATAGCCGGCTTTGGCTATACTATTAATCATGCTCTTAAGAAGAAACTCTTGCTTGGTTATAGAGAGAACCTCTTTTTTATTTGAGAATTGCTTGACCCTCTGTACTTTCTCTTTTTCAAGTTAAGACCGTCCCACATTTTGGAAAGCCTTGACTTATGATTACCATGACTAAGATTAAAACTGAACTCTCAATAGGCTTTGTCATTTCAAATTTCCTCCTTATGTATGTCATACTTTTTCTTGTCATATGGTAACCGAAATACCAAGACCAACCTAAAGCGTTGTGCGTACCTTTAGCTTATTTTATTGAGTAGGTTTATCTAACACTAGACAAATCCAAATCAACTATAATGCAGAACAGAGGTGTATATGATTTTTATTACCTAAGTGTGATATTCCATTTTTAACAGGTGGACACCCCAATAAACCTTAGCGATCGTAGGATGAGTAGGTGGATATTCAATTCGACCTCAATAACTATTATCCGCATATGGTCTCCTTGGCTATTATACAATTCAAAAGAAGCTGTGGGAATTGCCCCCGAGGGTCTTAATAAGGTTTTCCTCGATATCCCAGATAAGACGTTGATGGAATTTCTCCCAGGTTTTGATGTCCTGGTCCTCTCTTTTGGACATTGGTTCGTCACACCATCGGCCTATATCCTGAATGGCACAGTCGTTGGAGGGCAGAGCTGGTGGCCTCTTGAAGCTGGAAAGATGCAGATGAACAACATTGATGCTTTTGGTGCATCCACCGAGACTTGCCTAACTGCTGTGGCTACTAACCCAAATTTCAAAGGTATAGCTATTTTGAGCACATACTCACCGGACCATTACGAACGCGGGGCATGGAATGTTGGTGGATCATGCACTGGGAAGGTTAACCCCTTGGATAAGGCGATGAGGGATGTATTCATAGATGCAATGTATGCAAAACAAGTTGCGGGCTTTAGAAAGGTAGTCAAGAATTCTGGAGAACAAGGATCCAAGTTGAAACTAATGAGCATCACAGAACCCTTTGCCTTAAGGGTTGATGGGCATCCTGGACCATACACAAATCTGGACCCAAACAAGAAGACTCAAAGAGGGCCGGATGGAAGGCCCCCACCTCAGGATTGTCTACATTGGTGCATGCCAGGACCTATAGATACATGGAACGAGATGCTATTTGAGACCATACGAAGATAACTGGATGGATATGATATTTGAAGAAAGAAGTCTTGATGGTTATACTTGCCATCACCTGACCTGATGTGTCCTATAGCGTTTGAGACAACATCCATCTTGATGTTCTTTTACTACAAATAATGATAGCTGCATCTCCGGGGAGTGTATAGTAGAGAATCTTTTGGCATGATGGAGCATGTGATTTAGATTTTCCAATTTAATTTGATTCATAAGAGAGGTTGACAGTTGATTTGTATCTTGTAAGGTTGTTGTACTTTTTGCATGACACAATTATTGTTGGAGTTGGGCATATAATATGATAAATTGCCAAAAAAAATTGGAACATCCAGTGGAACCGTCGGAGCAAAAGCGGTCATGTATGAGAATGAAACTAGTGCAAAGAAGTGATTACTTGTGTTTTGCTAGTCTAAAACTACAATTTATGTCATCAAAACTAGCACAGTGGTCCTCCCAACGGCGAGGATATCACCTTTAGTATGTCGAATATATTATATTTATTTGAATCGCATGAAGACACATTGTTCTTTTATTTATCTATATACTACAAAATAGACCACCTTTTAGGCATTGATACATTGCCACATGTGTAATTTTGACTCTATTTTGTACATGATTTGCTAGGAAATAACAACATTGAGTAAGAAACTTTTTTTTTTACAAAAAATGTTCTAATGATATACAGTTAGGCATGGGGTTGAGAGGACATGAACCAAACCAACTTGAATCTTGTAGGCTTGCCTGCTGGGAATGTTCTAACGTATATGCATATGCACCGTCCCGATAACCCAATTGTTGGAGATTGTGACACCTATTAAAGTGGCTCGCAACGGCCCCGATATCTCAGATCTCATATTTGTTGATGACAATCTCTTTTTCTTCAAGGCGACTATTGGACAAGCAATTGGGGTGCAACAAGCCCTTGACTTGTTCCTGTTGGAAATATGACGTAGAGACAATAATAGTTATGTTATTATTTATTTCCATATTTATAGTTAATATTTATATTCTATGCTATGGCTGCTATGGCTCTCAAACCTGTGAAAACCTAATGGTTCAGAGAAAAATTCATATGCGCATGTGACAGAGTCGATTCTGACAGATCTAGGATAGGGGTTCCCAAACTAGTAGCCTAGATGTGATGGTAACATGGACAAGGGGTTTTACTCAGGCTCGGGCTCTCCTAGGAGGATAAAAACCCTACATCCTGCTTATGTTGTATTGATTTGAGATGGAGTACAAAGTACATGTTGATCTACCACGAGATCATTGTGTGTCGTCTACGAGCCATAGCTCTTGGTTTGTATAGGTACCGTGAGGGGGGGGGGGATAGGGGTCTAGGGTTGCAATTAGGCCGGCCGGCTATGTAGAAGTTAATCGCGTTGTAGACAAACTCTAAATCTTGGAGTATGCGCCAAGTCCTTGAAAGTATTCCTTTTACGCGCCATGGGTCGCCTTGACATGGCTTGATGGTGAACCAGCATGGGGGTGTACACACCAGCCCACCTGGACAGGAAACAACGTGGGGAGTGCCCCTAAAGCCAGACACCATGAGTAGGCAGTAAACCAGTCTTCAGCTCGGGATGCTCCTCAGATCTTCCGAGCTGTTCTTCCTCTTCGGTGGTTGTTCTTGAAAACTGATTCAACGAATCCTTCCTGTAGCCAACTTCTTGTTCGTTCAAGTGTATCCGAAGAGTTGTCACGTCCATCTTTACTTTCTGATAGGCCTTTGTCGTTTCAAACAATATGGCATGCTTGTAGGAAAGTAATTTATGAACAAAATTTTCAGCCACCGATGGCCAACTCATCTCTTTGCTATGCATTTTGTTTCAGAGTTGAAAGCCCTTGAAAATCCAAGAAGCG
>NC_041385.1:84711824-84713393 GCF_002162155.2 Triticum dicoccoides
TTTGCGAAAGAAGAAGCGTGGTAGTTAGCAATGTGCAGCGACAAGAGCGCTGCATTTTGCACGATTTTAAGACGATGCCATATATCAGCCCTTGATATATCAGTCCAAATCATTGGAGTTTGTTGGATATATCATCGTCCTAGGATCGTAGTGTAAAGTGTCATGCAAACAGTATTTTTGTAGGGACAATGGCGTCTTTCCTAGATTGGACCTCCGAATGGCATCATAAAATTTAATGTAGATGGGGTGGTGTCACGTCAAGGTAACGTGGGATCGGCAACAATGATTTGCAGGAATGCACAAGGACACTATTCCGTCTAGGTGTATAAGTCATCTTACGTTATGCATCGCGACCAAGACGAAGAGAAAAACGAGATAATGTTTATTTGCTAATTAATAGCATTGTATGCAATGAATTGACCACTGCATGTCGTGTTTGGTAGTCTCAAGTCATTGAAAGCATATACGCCCCACATCTCTTATTGGTTGATTTTCTTTATTTATGTCAAGAAACAAGAAACAAGGTGAAAGTTAATGCACAACACCTAAGTATTTTGGGATTATTTGATTTTCAAAAGATGACTTAGATTAGCCCACAAAGGGTAGTAACATAGACTAGTAACATGCCTATGTTTATGTTACTAGTCTGTGTTACTACCTCTATAGTGGAAAGTAGCATATGTGTGGTAACATGCAACACTTCATTTGATCTGGCAAGTTATTTAAGAGGAGAGAGATGAGTTTGGTGACCCCAGCAAGAAACAGTGCTAAGCGCATCAACCTAGACAAAACATTTAAAGGAAGGAAGCCCACCAATACATGAAGAGATTTAGTTGCTAAATCATTAAATGAAGCAAGCTTAGTAACCATAAGCTAAGCACCTATGCATTGGGAAGTATAGTTGTTAAGCTATTTAATGTGCTTAGCACCTCATCTAAGCACCCATGCATTGACAGCGGCCTCATACTACTAGTAACTAGCTATGTTACCATATGTCTCTTTTTCTTCATTTATTGCTTATCCCATCATCTATTTTATCTAGATATGTGTGATGTTACTACCTATGTTACTCCCACTGTGGGTAGTTTTATGCACATAGATGGAGGGAGTACTCAGGTTGATTACCTATGCTCACATTATTGACCACCCAACACTTGAGGCGCTTGTTTGCCGAGAAGCTCTGGCACCGGTAGACGATCTATTGGCCAGACGCATCCTGGTTTCTTTTGACTCCCAAAGTGGGATAAGGGACATCAAATCAGGTACATAAACTATGTGGCTATCATCATGGAAGTGAATGCCCATGCGGAGGAATTTGTTGTGTTTAATTTTATTTATGGAGGTAGAAGTTGAAATTTTGAGGTAGATACTTTAGCCAAACTCTCTCTCTCTCCCTTGATGCAGGATGACATGTTTGACTCATCCAACCACATAACATTGAATCGATCCCTATAGATCTCTTTGATGAATAAAGCAGTGTCATTCCCCTAAAAATATGTTGCGGGTCTGACTCCCATAAAAAACTGCGGATGGACTGAGACTTTGTTATTTCCCTGTCCATTGATGTCT
>NC_041385.1:84713519-84750238 GCF_002162155.2 Triticum dicoccoides
TTCTAAGAGCATCTCTAACAAATTCCTTAAAAGAGCCAAAAATGTAAAATAATCCTTTTTTTACGGTTTTGAGCGGAAGCAGCGACCCCGACAGATCCCTCAAAATCGGTTGGCTCATATATTATTTAGGTAAACCTTATAACGAGCCCCCAATATCTCAGATGTTCAGTCTCGGGTGCAAATTTTTCAGTCCACCTTAACAAAAAAGATGATTGGCGGGAGGGAAGTTTCAGATTCAACCCTCAGAATAATCTCCATTTTGACCAAGATCCATCGTGCCGGTCTTTATTCTGGCCAAATTTATGGCAGACAGGCCCGATTCGTAGCGATTCTAGTTGATTTCGGTGGGCTGGTGGCAGCAACTCTAATGCTGGAAGTGGGAAAAGTGACAAGAGCTATACCCACAACCAACTAACTGTGACCACTGAGCCACCCACCCCCACCTCTCTCTTGAAAGCACAAGCTCCAGAAGACCTGCAACAGGCCAAGGAGAGTGCTCTGAGCTGTTTCCTGAGCAGCAACGATGATAATGTAGATGGTTTTAGCTTGCTAAGGGAAATGGAGGGATGGAACAATGAGGACATAGACACAGAGGATGAGTGGGATGAGCTGCAAGAGGAGATGCGGAACAAGGAGCCCCTGGGAAAGGATGGAACACTGATCAACAATCAGTATGAGGTGGAATACCCACCTCTCCAGAATCATGCATCTAAGAAGACAGAAAAGTGGGGTCCCATACAGGCACCTAGAGCCAGTGCAAGAAATGCTGGGGACTCTAGAACAGTCCTACAAAAAGCTCAGCAACTCAAAGAGGCTCAAGATGCAGCAACAAAAAAAGAGCAAGGTAAAAAATCCACACCTTTCTCCCTCTTCAATAATCCTCATTTTATTTTAGTAGCTTCCAAAATAGGTATTGATATAGACTCTAGAGATGATAATAACCTTAACTTACCTTTCCCTAGAAGTCTGAATCCTGACAGGAATGTTGATCCTGATTTAGGAGTCACCCCCCCCCCCCCGAAAAGGCAATTTGGACAGTGGGGTGGATCATAGTAGTAGTTTTGACTCTGTTGGAGTGTGGAACCTAGTATATAAACACAAACGGGGCAAGCACCCCAGGACAATGGTTCCCCAATGAATGCTGTTTTTTGGAATGTCAGGGGCATCTCTGCTCTCACTAGTAGAAAAAGGGTCAAATCTGAGACACATTAGTCCCGGTTTGCATTTGAGCTGGCACTAATGTGTCCATTAGTGCCGGTTCAAATGTCTAGGCGGGAGGAGATCTTTAGTACCGGTTCATTGCGAATCTTTAGTACCGGTTTGTGGCATGAAACGGTACTAAAGGTGCTGGCCGAGCCGCAGCATCTTTAGTACCAGTTCGTGGCATGAACCGGTAGTAAAGAGGTTGTGGCAGGCTATTTTTAGTCCCACATCGCTCCCCTAGCAAGATTTTTACCACCTTAAATATGTTACTTCTCAAACTATCACAAGCATTTGGTCTTTATTGAAATCTATGTGTATAATTTGTGGACTCAATATGAGTCTTCACCGGTTTCTAAACCGTTGAGGACTCATATTGACAATTCAGATTGTACACAAAAAGATCATTGATAATCAATGTATTTTTGATGTATATTTTTACATGTTTATGCCCTCACTCTCTCCACTCACTCGGTCTCCCCCTTAATCCCCCGTGCCGGTCCTCCCCCGCCGGCTGCCACTCACTTCAAAACTGGACGCACTTCGTGTACAAACTGGACAATCTCTTTCGGAGTATCATGATTTCAGACGAGAACTCATCTGTTACACGGGCACTTTATTTTTTTTAAACTTATTGAACTCCAGACTTTTTTTAAGCCGGCATTATGCAGCATTCGAAGTGACGTCATCAATTTCCAACACATTCTGACATCATTTGTTGTTTTTCAGTCACCGATTTGTTTAGATCAAAGCTAAATGACCGTGAAATTGAAAATCGCTACAAAACGAACTCTGAAAATGTTGAAACTTGGCATGGTATCATCATTTCACCCGCATAGCATGTGCGAAAGAGTAGAGAGGGTCATGGCAAAAATTGGACGCACTTCATGTACAAACTGGACAATCTCTTTCGGAGTATCATGGTTTCGGACGAGAACTCATCTGTTACACGGGCACTTCATTTTTTTAACTTATTTTCAACTCCAGACTTTTTATGCTGGCATTATGCAGCATTCGAAGCGGCGTTATCAATTTCCAACATATTCTTACATCATTTGTTGTTTTTCAGTCACCGATTTGTTTAGATCAGAGCTAAATGACAGTGAAAATGAAAATCACTACAAAACGAACTCTGAAAATGTTGAAACTTGGCATGGTATCATCATTTCACCCGCATAGCATGTGCAAAAGAGTAGAGAGGGTCACGGTAAAAACTGGACGCACTTCGTGTACAAACTGGACAATCTCTTTTGGAATATCAGAGTTTCGGACGAGAACTCATCTGTTACATGGACACTTCAATTTTTTAACTTATTTGAACTCCAGACTTTTTTTAAGCCGGCATTATGCAGCATTCGAAGCGACGTCATTAATTTCCAACACATTCTGACATCATTTGCTGTTTTTCAGTCACCGATTTATTTAGGTCAGAGCTAAATGACCGTGAAATTGAAAATCACTACAACAAAAATATTCACAACTAAGTTAAAAAATATTCACAAAAAAACTAAATATTCACAAGGAAAATCACTACAACATTCGAAGCAACTAAAGCAAAAATATTCACAAAGAAACTAAATACAGCAAAAAAAACTACTCATAAATAAATAGAAGAAAAAAATAAAGCATAAAAGAAAAAAACTATATAAAAGAATTACACAAAAATAAATATAAGAAAATAAATAATACAGAAAAGAAAAAAACTATATAAAAAATTGTTGGGGCGCTGCCCGGTGGGCCTGCCAGACCTAGGGTGTGCAAATTCAAGCCCAGAAGGGCCGGCAGGCTCACAGGGCAGCGCGCCGTAGTTAGGCCCAGAAGCCTGCTATATAGAGGAGTTCGAAAGAGCAGCCGCGACTGGGTTTATAAACCAGTGCGGCTGCCCTTCGTTTGGCAAGGTGGGACTAAACATAATGCACCGCCGGCGGCAGCGCACGACCATTAGTACCGGTTGGTGGCTCCAACCGGTACTAATGGGTTGTCCTTTAGTACCGGTTGGAGCCACCAACCGGTACTAAAGGCCCTCGTTTCCCGTCGCTTGGCCTGGCCAAAATTGGCCTTTAGTACCGATTGGTAGCTTCAACCAGTACTAAAGGCCCCTCCTAAATATATGGCACTTACGAAAATTCAGTTCCATCGACCACTTCTTCTCCACTTCTCGCGCAACATATATCGCCTTCGTCGCCGCATCGTCGCCCCCGCCACCCCCGCCGCCCGTCGTCGCCGTCCCCGTCGTCGCCGTCTCGCGCCGCCGCGCCCGTACTACGTCGCCGTCTCGATCGCCCCCGGGCAGCCGCCCGTCGTCGCGCCGTCCCCGTCGCTGACCGTACGCCGCCGCACCCGACCCGCTCGTACCCACACACACACACTACACACACATGTACACACGCATACACACACACATGCACACACAGTACTACACACACACATACACATTTTTTTACTTATTTTCTGTTTTCTATTGTTTAGATTAATGTTAGATGAATTTCGTAAATAAGAATGTTAGAATGTTAATGTTAGATGAATTAGAACTAGTTTATTTTTAGTAAGAAAATTTAGGTATATGAGATTATTTGAACTAGTTGAATTAATATAACTAGTTTATTTTTATTAGTAAAGGCTTAGTTGAATTAATAGAACTAGTTTATTTTTAGTAAGAAAATTTAGGTATATGAGATTATTTGAACTAGTTGAATTAATATAACTAGTTTATGTTTAGTAAGAAGTTTAGGTATATGAGATTATTTGAACTAGTTGAATTAATATAATCAGTTTATTTTTATTAGTAAATGCTTAGTTGAACTAGTTGAATTAATAGAACTACTTTATTTTTAGTTAGAAAATTTAGGTATATGAGATTATTTGAACTAGTTGAATTAATATAACTAGTTTATTTTTATTAGTAAATGCTTAGTTGAAGTAGTTGAATTTATAGAACTAGTTTATAGAACTAGCTGGATGAGACCTTCGAATTTGATATAGTAAGTCACAACAACAAGCTTTTTTTAGTAATTAAGCATATGACTTATATATGCTTCATTTGCTTCAACTTATAATTTTTAATTTTCACTATTCTACTACCACATCCCCTTCCATGCAAGAATTTTTTTCTTGGATAAGATAGGTTTCAATGCTATGGATACTATGGAGGTAAAGAGAGTTTACCTGAAAACTGAGCATGGTTATACTTTCAACATCAAAGTATACAATGCAGCCACGTACACCTATTTTGAATGCAAAACTTGGCAAGCACTATGCAAGGCTTATGCATTTGAGCCTGATATGGTTATCACCTTTGAAATTCGTCCGGAAGATGATATTGAAGGTAATAGAGACATCTGGGTCGATGTGCAAACGCCTCCAGTTCTACCATTATGTGAGTTCTTCTCAACCATATTTATGTCTTTGGTATTGTTTATTCAAAAATAGTTGACAACTAATTTCTATTGACAGCTTATTTCCATTCAAGCAAACATGTCCGGCACTTGGTAGACAGAACCTACTACTGTCTCGAAGCTGAACTAAACTGCGAGGAGATAAGTCATTATGTTTCATAGCTTGAGGATCTTCATATTGTCAAGACAAATTTTCTTCCTACACTTAGAAATGTTAGTACTCAAAACGTGCGACCAATAGTGATCATATTGAACTATGGTCACATCTATTTAGGAATGATGGTAAGATTTTTTACTATTTGTCCTCATCGGTGCATCTTTTGCATACACATTTTTTTGCTAAACTTTCATTGCTAAGTATATTAATTACTATACGATGTTCTTCAACAGGGACTCCCGATGATAGTTGTGCCTTAGTGGATCGAGACTAAAGGTCGCATGTCAATTGTTAGCTTACGGCCAAGATATCCTGCATTGCACATGAGTGCATTTAGGATTTCTAGAAGCGATGAATGCTTAATAGTGAAAGATTGGAGGTAACTTGTTAACGATCGTAGAGAAGTACTAGGGGGAAGCAATGAGAAGCGCAGTCCACGATTAGGAGACAGGTTCATCTGCATGCTCCAGTATGATGAATCAGGAGAGCTATACATGTTCTATGCTATTTTACCTAAGAGAGAGAGAGAGAGAGCAGCAGGAGTGATTTAGCTAGTTCATGCTCTTAGTACTTGTCCTCTCATGTTCGTGTTCTTCGTCCTGAACTTAATCTCAAAGAGTGATTTGCTTTTGTGGTGTTATGAATGCTTATAATATCATGACCATCATGTTGAACTCGATGATATTTTTGCTTCTGGTACAAGTGAATGTTTCTTCCTTAAGCTAGTGTTGGTGGTGATTAGATAGCGGTAATGACTATGATGATTAAATAGTGATAATGACGACTATGATGATTTTTAGCTAGCTAGTATACTGATGTTGATGATATGATGCAAGAGTTTTTATATTAATATGATGATGATGAGTTATTATATCATTTAATGAAAGAAACCGAGACTAGTTTCAGCTGGATGGATCCTAGCTAAGTGATCAAGTATAATATGGATATGGCATATACTTGATCACTTAGCTATAGCTAGGATCCACATGCATCCAGTCGAAACTAATCAGCGGTACTTTCACCTAATGATTTAACAACTCATTATAATGTAAAACAATCACTAAATTAAATTGAAAACACAAAATTAAAGGAAAAATAATAAAAAACACCCAAACATTTAGTACTGGTTGGTGTTACCAACCGGTACTAAAGCCCTACACGCACCCGGGCCTGGCTCGTGCCACGTGGTGGAACTTTAGCGTCGGTTCATGATGAACCGGTACTAAAGGGGGGACCTTTAATTAGTCCCCACTCTTTAGTGCCGGTTGCCGAACCGGCACTAAAGGCCATTACGAACCGGCGCTAAAGCCCGGTTCTGCACTAGTGTCCATGGAGAAAAACCCTTATAGTTGATACAATTAGGAAATTGCAGGCATCTATTCTAGGTTTCCAGGAAACCAAAAAAGAAGTTTTTTCTGACTCCTACCTTAAATCCTTAGTAGGTAGTAGGAACTTCTCCTGGCACCACCTCCCATCTAAAGGCTCTGCTGGAGGCATCCTGATGGGTGTGGATGCCGACCTGTTTGAGATCATCTCCTAGTCTCATCTTGATTACTCAGTTAGTTGTGTTCTTAAGAAGAAGAGCAAGGATGTTACCTTTAGAATCATCACTGTTTATGGATCTCCCTATGAGGAAGGGAAGGAAGCATTTATCTCTGATCTTCACTCCCTGTTCATAGAGAATCCATACCCCACCTTGATGGGGGGATTTCAATTTAGTTAGATATGCTAGAGAAAAAAAGCAACAGTGTAGTCAACCATAGATGGTGTGACAACTTCAATGCTTGGATAGAGATTTGGAGTATGTTGGAAATCAAGCTGTCTAGTAGAAAATTCACCTCAGCTAATAACCAGGTAGACTTAACAATGTCTACAATAGATAGGCTCTTCTACAATACAGAGCTTGACAAAATACTTCCACTAGCCTCCTGCATTGCTCTACCTAGATGTGGCAGTGAACATGCTCCCATTATTTGGGAGTATGGTCTAGAGCAAATGCCTATAAGTAGCAACTACATGATGGGAAAATGGTGGCTTCTTAGAGAGGACTTCTCCAATCTAATTGCCAAAATTTGGAATGAACCCACCCTTATGGCCAACCCTCTAGACAATTGGCAAGAGAAGATGAGAAAACTTAGAAGAGTGACCAAAGGTTGGAGCTCTAATGAAGAGGCCCAACTTAGAAGATATAAGAAAATCCTTTTAGAGGAATATGACAACTAGACATCAAATCTGAAACAGTAATGCTCTCTGACTCCGAATCAGCTAGGCTCAAATTCACACATAGTGAGCTCCAGAAAATTTGGCTCCAAGAGGAGATCAAAGCTAAGCAGAGATCTAGGGATAGATACATTAAAGAAGGAGACATGAACATTGAGTATTACCATGCAGTTGCAAACCAAAGGAGGAGGAAGACAGCTATCCACTCTTTGGATGGTCCACTTGGGCCAGTCACTGATACTAAGAAAATGCTTGGAATTGCCTGCGACTTCTATAAAAATCTCTTCAAGAAGGAGGAAAGAAGTGGGATCCAGTTAGACCCAACCTTTTTCTCTGATGAAGAAAAAGTTAATATCGCTGAAAATGAAGCCCTCGAGGCCCCCTTCTTGGAAGAGGAAATCAAAAAGGCTGTCTTTGAGTCATACTCTGATGGTGCCCCTGGCCCAGATGGTATCCCCTTCTTTTTTTACCAGCAGTTTTGGGGACTGGTTAAAAAAGACCTGATAGCCATGTTTGAAGTCTTTCATCAAGGGGAACTGGCTATCCATAGGCTTAATTTTGCTATGCTGACTTTAATTCCAAAAGAAGTTGATGCTTCCAGTATGAAAAAGTTTAGGCCTATTAGTTTGCTTAACTGTAGCTTCAAGATCTTCACCAAGGTCCTTACAAATAGACTAGCTAGGATCCTACAAAGGCTTATAGCTAGTAACCAGTCAGCCTTCCTTAAAGGCAGATATATCTTAGAAAGTGTGGTTACAGCTCATGAGATCCTGCACTCCATCCACTCCACCAAAAGACAGGGCCTAGTACTTAAGCTAGACTATGAGAAGGCTTTTGACAAGGTAGATTTGGATTTCCTTGAAGAGCTACTTAGGAAAATAGGCTTTGGAGATAAATGGGTCCATTGGATCCTGCAAATAACTAGAGGATGATAAGTGGGTGTTAAGCTAAACAACACCGGGAATGACTTTTTCCTTACAGGAAAAGGATTGAGGCAGGGGGACCCCATTTCCCCTCTGATGTTCAACCTGGTAGTTGATATTCCAACTAGGATGTTAATGAAAGCTGCGAATCATCAGTTAATACAGGGGCTGTGTGCTGAGATTTTCCCTGGAGGGATAGTATGCCTCCAGTATGCTGATGATACTATTTTGTTTTTAGATAATAACCTAGAACATACCAGAATCCTTAAAATGGTTCTCTCTAGTTTTGAAATGATCTCTGGTATGAGAATCAACTACAGCAAAAGTGAGCTCATACCAGTCAACATGGATGCATCTGATGTGGGGGAGTTCTTAGAGATACTAGAGTGCACCAGAGGCTCCTTCCCCATTAAATACCTTGGGATACCTTTACACTATGATAAGCTTAGGAGAGAAGATATCCAACCACTTATTGATAAGATTATGAAAAGGATTGCTGGATGGAGAGGGAAACTTCTTTCTTACAAGGGGAGAATTATCCTCATCCAGGCATGCTTAGCTAGTATCCCTGTGTACTTACTTTCCTTCTTTAAATTCCCTAAGTGGGCAATAGAACTTATTAATGCCCAAATGGCAAATTGCCTATGGAATGATTTTGAGGGGCACAGGAAATTGTACTTAGCTAACTAGAATATGGTCTGTATGAAGAAAGAATTTGGGGGGCTTGGCATCCGAAATCTCCATGAAGTCAACCTCTGCCTCTTAGGATCTTGGGTTAAAAGATACTATGAAGGTGAAGGGAAACCCTGGAAGATGATGATAGACCAGAAATATATGAGAGGCAAAACTAATGTTTTTGCCCCAAGCACCTCCACATGTACCTCTAGGTTCTGGAAAGGAGTGAAATCCATCATCCAAACCTTGAAATTTGGATATAGATGGAAAATAGGGACATGAGACAAGATTAGGTTTTGAGAAGATACTTGGTTTGGCACCTCCCCCCTTGCAGTACAATTCTGGCACATCTACATGGTTTGCAATGAGCAAAACAAAAGTGTCAGAGACGTCTGGGATGGTGAAACACTAAAGTTGACCTTTAGGAGAAACTTTGACAGTAAGATGATGGAACAATGGTACCAGCTAGTGGAGATTGCTAAAGGAATCATCTTCGATGGTGAATCTGATGCTCTGATCTGGCAACTTGAGAACAAGGGTGTCTATTCCTCTAGTTCTTTGTACCATGTGATTAACTTTAGGGGTGTGAAACCACTGTTCCTGCCGGCTGTTTGGAAACTGCTAGTACCCCAAAAAATTCATGTCTTCCTTTGGATTTTTTTCCAAAACAAGCTGATGACTAGAGACAACCTGTGGAAAAGACATATAATCAAACCGCTTGATTGTGTTTTCTATACTGAACAGGAAAGAAACCACCATTTATTTTTTCGACTGTGTAGTAGCCAGGAATATTTGGTCGTTTGTGAATCTCTTTTTCCAAAAAGAACTTGGGTACAAACTTTGAGTCTGTGGCCAGATTTTGGATCTCTATAAAAAGAATTTAGCTTTAAACGTAGTTAGTTCTGCTGTACTTTGGTGTTTATGGAAATATAGGAACACTATGATTTTCAATAACACCATTTGGACGTCTATTAATCAGGTGTGGAGGCTGATACACATGATGCTCAAGTTCTGGGCGAATTTGATCCCAGAAACAAGCAAAGACCGAGTGGAAGAGTTCTTGAGTGCTCTGGCAAAGCGGCTCCAGCAACCCTTGATGATCTCATGTGGCTGAAAGCAAAGGACCATGGTGTATGCTGGGACAACCTCAAGATCTCTGAAGACGGCGGCTTCTTTTCTCCTGCCAAGAAGCGTGACACTGATGGCAAAACCATGGTGAACAGCCGCATGTCAACCCTCGCTATCTGCTGGTCGCCCCAGGCGGCCCTGGCACCATCACTCAAGAGGAGGGGAGCGAGCGAGTTCATGGTGTGATTTCACCCCCCCTGTTTCCTGTCAGGCGCAAATGTTTTACCTTCATTGTGTTTTTAGGTTTTTGCCCAATGGCTCTTGTCGAGCAGGGCTGCTAAATCTGTTTTAAATTTGGACCATGAACTCTAGCTTTGTAGTGGTTTAAGACTCTGTATGGTTTCATTCTGGTTAATGGAACCGGGGAGAGGCCTCCATGTTCTTCTAAAAAATTCGGTTGGCTGGCAAGAGCTCCGCGCGCTGCTCCTTGGGAGGAATGGCGACATGCCACTGCCGCCGCGGTTGTTCGTGGATGGGAGGTACATCGGCATCGCCGAAGAGGTGGTGCCGCTTCACATGCAGTCGCGGCTCTGGCCGATGCTTCGCCACACGGGCAAGGCAGCCTGCGCTGTGTGCGGCAGTGCCTGGTTCATTGTGCGCGGCAACGGATTGTGTTGTGTGCGGCGGCCCAAGCTGCTTCCCATCCTGACCTACCCGGGGCCGTCGACTCCAAGTACGACGACTCGCTCAGGGTCACGCTCCAGTTTTCCTGATTCAATCTACACCATGTATGCAATGGTTAACGATGATATGTTCCGCTCGGCATTCAGACAGACCCGCGTGAGAGGAGGAAGAACAAAAGAGCTGGCAGCCGATTCGTGCACGCTCTTTAAAATCAAACCACACAAGCATAGAACCAAAGAGCTGGCAGCCGCTGGATTGATGTGTCGTGCAAGGATCGATCAATAGTTATCGTGTGCGGAGCAGCTTCGTTTCTTCATCTGGAGCAAGATAATTTTTACGGAAATGTTAACGCCCACACGTGTGGGCGTTCACCATCTCGAACGCACGCAACAATCACCGTTGGGTACTTTGTGCACGAAGCTTGGCACAATCCGGTCATTTTTCTGCGCCACATAGGATGAGGCACGTGTGCGGTGTGCAGACAGGTCGCCCGCACGTTGGTTGCCCTCCTGCGGTCAGCGGTTGCCACCCGGGGGCGTGCGGTGGAACTGCTATGTGCCCGCACGCCACGCGCCGACCACGGTTGTCATCAAACACGTCGCACACCTCTCCCCCCTCTCCCTCACGGTGCCATTTACTCACCCCCCGCAGTTACTGGCACAACCCAGTTCGCTTTTCAAAGCATTGGAGGAGAAGATGAGGGGAGAAGGCGACGACGGAGGCGGAAGAATCGACGGTGTTCGCGGCCGTCGGTGGTGCTCGCCGGAATGGAGCGGCTTCGCCGGAGCGCCTGCGGATTTGAAGGTAATGCTCGTTCCAACTCTCACAATCCCTTCCTGCATTTTCCCCCCTTCCCTCCCTGTTCGATCCCTGGCTCGAGATTCGTAGAGATTCAGGCGATTTGGCGATGCATCGGCGTTCCCGCCGGCGGCGGAGTCCTGTACTAGCCGTTTTCGGTGGCACTGGGCAATTTCGTGGCCGCCGCCGCGGCGGCCTCATCGGGGTGGTTATGCCTGTCCAGAGACACGCACTAGTTGTGCCTTGGGATTGGGCAGGTGTCTCCCAGTTTGTTAGTTGCGCATTGATTCGAATTGGTGTTTGCAATCAGTTCGGGGGAGAACTTTGAGGTTGAATTTGAAGTCACTGTAGTTGCCATTCAACCCTAGATCTAATTAGTTGTTTTTGAAACTGCAGTATGAGGCAAACGTGGTAGTTTGATTAACTATCATGACTGTATGGCAACTAACTTACTGAATGAATGCGATAATTGCCACAAACGTGCTTTCCCATGCGGCAACTAACTTACTGAAATGACTGTGATAGTTGCCACAAACAAGCTTTCCCATGCGGCAACCAAATTATTGAATGACTGTGATAGTTGCCACACACGCGCTCTTCCATGTGGCAACTAATTTGCTGAATTACTGTGACAGCAGCCACAAACATGCTGCTTCATTGTGGCAACTATTTTTTCCTGAATGATTTGTGATAGTTGCCACACTGTATGAATGGTAAAGGGTAGTAAATCGGTAGTCAATGCAGTTTCAGCAACCAACTGCACTAGACGGCAACTAATGTGCACATCAACTGTGCCTGTTGCCACATGGATAGTATATTTTTGTGGCAAATAGAATGTGAACACACTGTGTCTGTTGCCATACCGTAGACAGGACAATGTGGCAAATTGGCTGCATAACATGGCAACCAATTTTGCATATCAATTGTATCAGATGCCATACATATGCTTTCCATGTGGCAATTTTCTGTCTGACCACATCATGTCTGTTGCCATGTTACAGTCAGTACAATGTGGCAAATTCATTGTACTGCAGACGCACTTTTTGTGTTTTTCCACAATGACTTGTGATATGTGAACACACTGTGGCAATTTTCAGGTTCTTGATTAAATGTTTTTCATCGCTTTTTTGTATCACATGTTGCATTTTAACATGGCAATTTCAACCTAGCACATTTTTGCCGCTGAACACATGGCATTTCATTGGTGTATTTTAGAACAGGGTGTGAGCTGCCACATCTTAGTTTTTGTGATGTGGAGGATGTTGAGACTTTCTATCGTACTATCTTGGGCTAACATGGCAACTTTAACATTTTGTTTTCAAGTTCATTTATGATTTGTACACTTTTTTTAAATGCAACCAATGTGCTTACTTGCCACGTTTATGTTTTCGACAATCACAGGAGGGGTGCGTGTGTGTTCACGTTATATTTTTTTATTCACTAGTTGACATTTTCTGTTAGGTGGTAACTGCTTACCTCTTGCATTTTTGTCTCCACCGTGACAATTTGGTCTGTTCCTATCTCAGCAGAATGGCTCGTGGCAATCATCAAAATGATGATGATGATTTCATGGATCCACCGCAGCATAATCGGGCAACTGGACGGAGAAAAGAGGGTGATGAGGTAACTGTCCACACCCCCTCCTACTGCTTATGTTTCTGGATGCCACCTCGAGCTTTGCAGTCATCTGTCATGAACTAAAAATTTCATGACAGTGCAAAACATGGCAACAACTGATCCCTTTTTGTCTGTTTTTTGCAGAAGAAGAAACGTATTTGCAACAGAGCCTCTCAAGAACGACTGACTACGTTGACTGACAGATTTACCGACGATCAGAAGGAAGCTGCTGCTGAGATGGGTATGCAGGCTTTGATGAACATCCGGTGCACGAATCTTGTCAACCCTGTATGCGACTGGCTTGGTGAGATTTACGACCTCGCCTCCAGGGAGTTTGTGATTCTGGGACGTGGAAGACTACCGTTGAACGAGGAATCCATGTTCTGCACTTTGGGTGTGCCTCGTGGGCAGATGAAAGTCCCACGATATCAAGGAAGCGCTGTTCCCCCGTTTGTTTCCTAGGTTGGAATCCATGCCGAACACGTCTGTACTGGCAGATTCGCTGCAGGCAATGACGACCCACGGAGATGTTTTTAAGATGAAGCTACTCATGTATCTCATCTCAGCAGTTTTCGCGCCGACCACTTCTCTTCGGCCAAGCAACAAATGCTTCCCCATCCTGGTGAATGGTCCATCCTTACTACTTTATTTTCCTACAATCTATTTTGATCCGATGTCATGTGTAAAGCTAGTCACTGCCAGTGTTTTTTGATGTTTTTTTCCATTCGAATTCTGATGCGGCAACTCGTTGCCCTGAAAATCTTGTGCGGTGCAGGCAAAACTGAAAGATGTGAAGAACATGAATTGTTGTAAGTTCATAGCCGACTTCCTGCATGATGCATTCTCAAGCAAGATGTACCAAAAGGGTTGTCGACTGCATTTAATGGTATTTTTTACCAGTCTTATATATGTGAACACTCTTTTTTAACACCCTTTCATTCATGCATGGCAACCTGATCATAACAAGATGGCAATTGCCATAATGACAATATGGCAACTGGCATAATGACAATATGGCAACTGCCATCATATTATGATGGCAACTGCCATCATGACAATATGGCAACTACCATTACACTATGATGGCAATTAGCACATACATATGGCAACTTCTTCTTTTTGTACTTTTCAATCACTTCAACTTGATTATCATGGGAACATATATTATCCTGTTTTTTTTTCGAAAAGTACCATGATGGCAACTGATATTTCTTTCTTCTTAAAATTGTTGTACATCAACTCATCTACGTCGACTGTCTTGATCTGTCCACCGTGGATTTCACTGGGATAGGAGGCCCGCCGCCTACGCACAAGTTTGCTGTTTGGGCGTGGACTATCAACGCTGTCAAGGCTGTGCTTGCCGCAAACAGGGTAACTGATACCAAATATGGAAAACTGCAGGTTAGTTCTGGTTTCTTTCTCCACACGGCATGCTTACAAATTTGAGATGAGGTAACCGTCTGTGGTTTCATAAGAGATGACTACCTTTGTTATCCATGGCTTTCTGTGTATTGTATCCATGTCTCACTCCACATGGCAACTCTTTCATTTGTGCTAAAACTTACATTCTCTCTCTTACATCCTAGCTGTTTTTTCTGTTTTTTCCAGCTGATGGCCAAGCATGCTATAGACTACAGCGTGTTTGGGGGGCCTCAAAACTTTGGAAAGTGGATGGACGTGCACTCAACTCCGTCTTGCCCTACTGAAGTAATCAAAAGATCTACATCTATTTGTTGCCTTGGATTATTTTTGATGTCGCGCAAGTGACTGTATTATGGGGTGGTTATTTCTCCTTCTTTGTTTCATGCACAGGCGAGGGCACCTGTTGAGCATCTAATTGGGTAGTTTGCATCTGGAATGACCAGCTTGCTCGGGAAGTTGGTTGAGGGGTGGACATCTCTTTGTGGCTCTGACAGTGATGCGGTTGCGAGGCAGTTCACTTCGTTTGTCCCAGAACGAACACATCGGCCAACTGGTTGCCGTGGCCGGTATGACTATAATAGTTCCCAAGAGCTTGCTGACACACAAGATGAACTAGATGGAGACGCTGGTATCAGCAAGGATGAGGACGATGACATGGAGAACGCGGAAGAGGAAACCGATGATGATGAACATGCTGAAGTTCATGCAGGTGCTAACAAGGGGAAGGATGCACCATATGTCCCCCCACCGGAGAAAGTCAAAGAACATACGGCTGCGAGAGGCGAGGGGGTGTTGCCATCAAAGAGGGGGAGGGCTCCAGAGGATGTTGGGTAGGGTTCTCCTGGCAAGAGGTCTAGGGCCGATCTCGTAGCTGCCAGGAGGAGGTTCGACTTTAAATTTAGTTTTTTGCTTTTGTCTATATTTTTTTGAATAGAATGATCCCTTTTTGCAAATGATTTTACTAAGCGCGGCAACGAGTTTGCTGTCTGATAATTGCCACCCTTTTTTTCCTCCACATTACACATGCAGTGAGGCGACAACTGGTGGACGAGCATTTACAAAGAAATAGGCACCAATGCCAACCCGTGTTTCTGCTCGGTTGAACAAAGGTGCCCCCATTGCTGGTGACATCCCTTCCACCAGGTCTTCTCCTCGTACGACGACGTCCAACACCGGGGATCCTGTCGTGTTGCCAGACCTGAGAAAGCCAGTCAGGAAGTAGGTCTTCCACGCGCTTTCATTGACATAGTGCTATATTTTTTTTGATTTTTCAATGCATCCGTTTAGCTTGTCACATGGGCTTCTGTCATCATCCCCATATGGTGACTGGTGTTTTTTCAAAATGATTTTCCTTCCCTTTTATGAGTGCATGGCAACTCCTACTTGTTTTTACATGGCAACTACATCTAGGCCAAATGGCGACTCTTACTGTACCCTACATGGCAACTGCCATCTTTTTCCATTGGCTTGTGAGCTCATCCCATACCTAGTTTTGAAATTGCATTACTAGCAGATCAGACATTTTTAGCATTCTTTCAAGTTGGCCAACATGGCAACTATTGATGGATTTGCAGGCAACCACTAACTATGCCACATGGCAACTCATATTCCCCTCACATGGCAACTACAAGCTTTTCCACTCATTTTTCACTTTTTTTTAGATTTGAAACATGGCAAATATTCTTTGTTCATTTTTTATTACCTTTTTTCATGTGCTTTCATTTTTGCAGGGTGAAGAAGACTTCTACACGCGGGGCCAAGCATATCAGCAGGGACCCACTCGAACGCCTTCATTTAAAGTTGTCAATAGGGGGCAACTCAGATGTCCATGAGGCCACAGGCGACAAAACTGCTGCTGCACCGTCAACTGTTCCCACTAACTCTGACGCAAGTGGCCGACCATCTCCGCCTGCTGCATATGTGCAGGCTAGAACAACGGGCATCCGTACATCAGGGAGAGACGAGTCGGTATCTGCCAGGACCGCTGAAATATTGCCCACTCTGCTGGCAATGAAGGATGCTGCTGTGAGCCACGCCACCCCATCAGGAAGTGTTGAAGTGGATGCCCCCGAGACCAACCTAAGCAAGGAATATTCCCGCTCATCTGACACTGATTCCAAGCGCGCGCGTGGTGGCATTCATGTGCCCACGACAGAAGTTGCTGAGGCGGCAGTTCATAATGATATGCCATCTGCAGGTGAGAGTCTTGGCACAACAGCTCCAGCTCCTGGCGGTGCAGATATTGCTCAGGCCACTGTTCCACGTGCTGGTCTTCCACCTAGGCGTCGTAGCCCCCGCAAGCAATCAACAATCGTATCGAATGCACCAGCTGCAGTTAGGAGCAGCAGAGATGAGTCTGGTTACGCTCTGCATCCACACTGTTCCCGCCAACCGCCAAAAGCAATGTTATGGAGAAACCAGAAGACCAGAGTACAACTGATGCAGGTGCCAAGCCGGGCATGAGTGATGAAGGTGAACGTCCGGAGAAGACTGTGCCTTTACCCGCAGTGGAAATCCCCAGCTTAAATCTCCGCACTTCCAAACTCCCAATCAACATCGGTGTCCCCTACAGCCCCAACAAGAGGATTGTCAACAAATCTACGCCCGTCACCACTGACAGCACACCCCGCCCTATTGGCAAGCCTGATAATTCTGCAGCGGCTGATCCAGAAGACATGTTTGTTAATCTTTCACCGTTGGATTCTGCCCCACAAATTGTTCATGGTCCGGCCAGTAGGCATGAGAGGCACCCAATGGCCTTCACCCCACCGAGCTTCAGCCTTGGTGTCAGTCAAGATCAACTAGTGGCTCAAGATCCTATGCCAGTTGCCTTTCTTTTCCTGGAGGCGTGCCCGCAATGATGGCGCAGCCAATGGTTGAGGGCAGGAAGGCTGTCAAGTTCACAGAGCCGATCGTCCAAGGTACATTTATCATGTGCTTTTGTCATTTTGTTGTATACACCTTTGGAGTTTGACTTTTGTCCCAATCATATTTGTTCGGGGTTCTCACTTGTTATGGCAACTGATATGTGATGACATGGCAACTGGGTTTGATGCACCATGTCACCTACATTTTTTTTGCTGCCATGCTGCATTTTTTCATTGGGCAACCACATGGAAACTGTAGTTGTTGTCATATGGCAAATACAGTGCAATATACATGGCAACTGGATTTGCTGCACCATGTCACCTGCATTTGTTGTTTCCACGCTGCATTTTTTCCATACGGCAAGCACACGGCAAGTGGAGTTGACACAACATGGCAACTGTAGTTGCTGTGACATGGCAACTACAGTGCAAACTACATGGCAACTGTAGTTTCTGTGACATGGCATCTGTAATGGCACCACACATGGCAACTCCCCACTTTTTGTACCTACATTTCACATCATGCACCCTATCTTTCTCACAATCCATCTGTTTTTGATTTTTAGGTATCCTAATCCACTTTTTTGATCCTTGCAGCCACCCCTGAGGAGATTTCACCGTCACTTGATAAAGCTTACCGCAGGATCGAGGAGGTAGCATTGCAGAGGAGGTCCTCACGAGGGCAGGGGCAATCAAGTTCCAACGTGCCTGCAAATACGGTATCTGAGGATACCATTAGGAGTGCCACCCCTGGTTCTGTGAGGCTGCAGAGGGTAGTTTACCCACCTCCCGCGGAAGACTACGAGCACGAATTCGTGGCCACAAAGGAACAGACCCAGCTGTACGATATTGTCAAGCGGTTTGGAAATATGAGGGCCAGCAACAAGCACATGAAGGATCTGAAAGCGTAAATGACCACACCACATAATCTCTCGTTTTGCTTTGCTCTCTTTTTATCATTCATCTTCTTCGTACTTTCTATACATGATCCACTTACATTTTAGTTCTTTTTTATTATTTTACTTAGTAGGCATGATTCGTTCATGTTACATCATTTTTATACAGCTCATGTTTGGACAGAACCAAGGTCATTTAATGCGGAGCGATGTACGTCGACCTGGGTGATCTTGCCGAGTCCATGAGGCCAAATGGTAAAATGTCGACGAATGTAGCTGCATGCGGGATTGACTACATCAACAATCATATAGATATTTCTGTCGACAAAACAATCATGCATTACAGTGTGAACTGGAAAATATGGGATGGTGACTTCCACCACAAAATCCCGAGGAAGAATTTTGCTCAACATGGTGAATTTAAGCTCACACTGAAGAAATATGTGAGTTCTCCTCCCCCTGTTTGCACTTTTTTTCCACATGGTATGGTTTTTTGCCATCATCCGCACTCTGTTTATGTGGCAGATGTTTCATGTGGCATCAGCCGCCGTGCAAACTGACTTTTTGATTTTTTTTCCATCTCGTGCAAACTATGTGGCAACTTCAAAGTAAAATACATGGCAAATTTTGTTCATACATGGACGGCAACTTTCTTTCAACTACCCCAACCATAACTAAAACATTCTACGTGATTCTACATTTTTTGTCCCCTAATGTTCTTCATGTGATCTCTGCTTCTTATTTCCTTCACTTTTACATGCAGGTCATGTTCCCCATGTTCCAGGAGCTTGCACCACACGACCCACACGACAAGTGTGGTCACCACTATGCGATCTGTCTTGACCTGAAGAACCAACGCTTTGAGGTGCTTGATTCAATGCGTTCGGCAGCTGATGCAGACCTCACTTCGCATGCTGAATTCTTCATCAACAACGTCAAAGAGACATGGAACCGTCACTACGAAAACTCAAAGGTCGAGATCAGACATTTCCCGATTGAGTACGTGGTGACCACGAATCAAGGGAACACGTAATTTCCTACCCCCCTTCCTTCATGTGTCATTTACATCAATCCCACCCCTTTGTTGTTTGTTACATCTGAATTGAAGTTTATCACTGCTATGTGTTTCGTCTTTTGCAAGTTCACCTGACTCTTTTTCTTGTACAGGACAGACTGTGGCTTTCACACGTTGGAATACCTTGCAAAGTGGGAAGGTAGACTTGTCCCCGCTGTCACAGCTGCGACGGTCGTTGAGCTCCGGAAAATCTACACATAGAACTGGTTGACAAATGAAGATTTCAACAAGCGGTCCGGAGCACGCGAGTTCATGGAGGAAGCTGTCAAGAAAGTCATCAAGAAGTACAAGTGATCACGTGGAGTTACACACCGGACGCATACCTTACATTCTGTTGCTGAGGAATGTAAGGTACTATCTCTTTTGTTTCTTTTGTCAAAAACTATGTTCGTGTGCTATGTTATGACGGCAACCCCGCGTAGCCTACTATGTAGTGGTGGTGTGTGAGCGACATTTGAATATGTCCTGTAATATATGTGTGGATGTGAACATATTTTTAGGAGTGACAACAGATATGTTTTATGTTTATCATTATTACTATGGTTTCATCGTTTGTAGCACCAGTTTGCTGTTTTCGAATGCGTCTACGATGTTTTAAAACATGGCAAATGTAGTTCATTAGACATGGTTAGTGAAAGTCATCGTCGTTTTTCATTTGGGTGTTTTGCTTCTTTTTTTCATCGCTAATTGCACCGGCTAGCATGGTAGGTTGATCATGTAGCCACAACCTTTCCTGCGGTTAATGCACGTTACACTTTTTTTCAACTTGTTTCCCATACATTGCACACAACACACTATGTGTCACTAAACCGCGTTGAATTATCATGGAAATATATTGCAGAGTCATTACAAATACCATGTCATATTTTCAGTACAGCTAACATGGCAGATTCAGTACAAACAACACGACAGATCCAGTACAATTAACATGGCAGATCCAGTACAACTAACATGGCAGATTTAGTATAAAATAGCATGGCAAATTTAGTATAAAATAGCATGGCAAATTTAGTATAAAATAGCATGGCAAATTAAGTACCCATAACATGGCAACTACATTTATCCATTCAATGTATTCTCCTTCAACTTCTGACGCCCCTTAATAGTCATTCTCCCAATTTAAAAAAATTTCACAGCATCTAGGGGTACAAAACAAAAGGTCCACAAGGACCATGTCACAGCGCTCCAGTTTTTGCTTATGGATTGCCCGTCCATTTCTTCGTTTTCTTGTGTTTTGCTTGAATCTCCAATCCCGATTTGTACCTTATCTCTCTTGGACGACCCTTTGTGATGGAACGGGGTGGGTTCCTGACCTGGGTTTGTGTGCTTGCTGTTCCAGATCCTATCTCCGAGTTTTCAGATGATGGCCCCGTGAACGAAGACACACTTGATATGCGGGGGAACCTGTGTAAGGCCTCCTCAGCTTTCCTCTTCTTGATCTCATCAAGCTCTCTTTTCAGGGCCTTCCTGTGTTTTTCTGCGACTCTCGCTATCTCATCACTCTTGCACGCTTCATCAATTAGCTCAGCATAATTCTTTGTCAACACAACGTGCCTCGCGACTTCCATGGTTGACTCCGGTCTCTCGTCATGCATAGCCAGAACTGCGTTTGTTGTCTGCGGCGCCAACGCGTCGTCAGCGTCCCAAGTCCATCGCCGCCTTATGAAATGGCGGGGCATCCGTGTTACAACGTTCATGTCCATTACTTTTAGTATGTGACAGCACACAATGCCTTCCCATTCAAACTTGCAGCATTGGCAGTAGTATTCGCCTTGGCCTATCGAGGCTTTCACGAAGTAGTTCCTTCCTTTGTTCGAGTCTTTAGGTTCTGAATCCGACATGCCCAAAATAGAACACACCTTGAACGTATGTCCGTCGACCTGGAAAGCTGTGAACATGCTGGCACGCTTTATTTGTTCCTGGAATCTGCAAGTTTTGTGTGTTTTCTATTACACATGGCAACTGTAGTACATTACACATGGCAACTGTAGTATATTAGACATGGCAATTGTAGTACATTAGACATGGCAACTGTAGTACATTAGACATGGCAACTGCATTGCACTTTCAACTGGCCATTGTCATTTCCATACAAACATCCCAAATAGAAGCACATTGCTTAAATCATGGCAACTGCATTTATTAAACATGGCAACCTCAGTTGAGTAATTATGGCATTTGCATTTCAGGAAACCTGTCAATTTGCATTTCAAAAAACATGGCAAATGCAGTTCAGTGAACATGGCAACTACACAACATTTTCATTTCGCATTGGCATTTGCATAGAAACATGCCTAGTGGAAGTACAGTGCATTAAACATGGCAATTGCATTTCATTGAACATGGCAACTACATTCCATTAAAGATGCCAACTACAGCTGAGCAAGCATGGCAAAACAGTGGTTCACTAAACATGGCAATTGCAGTTGAGTAATCATGTCAAAACAGTAGTTCATTAAACATGGCATCCTCAGGTCATGCCAACTGCATTGCATTCTACATGGCCCCTACTGCCTTCATACTTGTGCAAATAAGACTGTAACGCAACCGACTTACTTGTTAAAGATCTTGTTGGTGTATATCTTGCTCATTTGCCTCTCCATTGGTAAATACGTTAGCAATTTTGGCTGCTTTAGCGCGGTGGTCGCTTCTTGCTATAGCTCAGATCCCAGAATTTTTTGTTGCAAAGCTGTGTATTGCTTGGCAAACTGTAGCAATGAGTTGCCAGGGCTCACGTACCGCTTGAAAACAGCATTGAACCCCTCGCTACGCTGCGTAGTCTGCTGAAAGGGGAAGAAGCACTGCATGTAGTAGGCCGGCACCCAGTACATTCACTTCTCCCATAGGCTAGCAAGCGTCTCGTTGTCTTGGACTTGATATGTTTCAATCATGGCCATCCAGCTCCTTTCAAACTCCTCCACCGTCAAGCTGTGGTCCAGCACAGCTCGAATGCCTTATGGAGCTCTGGACGGTCAGCAAAGAACGGTCCTAGCGTCTCCTCAGCCTTCTTTATAATGTGCCACCTGCAGTGCCTGTGCACTGCCAACGGAAAGACCTCCTCTATGCCTGCACGCATGCTGAAATCCTGGTCTGTTATTATGTTCATCCGAGCAAGTCCATCCATGCACTCCAAGAAGGTCTTGAACAGCCAAACGTACCCATCAGTGTCTTCATTCCGTACGAGCCCGCAGCCGAACTGCAATGACTGGTTGTGGTTATTTATTCCTATGAATGGAGCGCATGGCATCTTGTACATATTAGTGAGATACGTCGTGTCAAATGAAATGCAATCTCGGAAATGTTTGTAGGCTCTCCTTGCAGCACCATCCACCCAATACATGTTCGTGACACGGTCCTCATCGTCCAACATTATCCTGTAGAAGAAATCTGCATCTTCCTTCGCTTTCTCATCGAAGTAGGCCATTGTGGTCTCTATGTCAGCCAATTTGCTCTCTCTACGGTATTTTGCCTATAGGTTTGTGACGTCAGCTGGTATGTAGGGCATGCTACTCAGAGTCCCCTTTTTGTTGTGGATGAGTGATAGTATCTGGACCATTCTTGATGGACTGACGTTACAATCATGTAGCAGCTTTACGAATTGCCTTTCAACAGGGGTGAATCCTCTGTGGGCGGTCATAAATTTTACCAGGTCGAACTTCTTTATGAGTTTGTGGTTGTGCTCGTCAAAATAGTCAGTGACCACATACTGTGTTCCATCTACGTTCAGCTTACACCGGACAGGGCATCCCGTCTTGAGTATGACCCCTCTCTTTCGTTCCGGAACGACAGGCGCAACACATTTCCCCTTCTTGTTCCTTCGTGCCTTGTGGCACCTCATCTCACCTTTGCTGTACTCGTTTGTTTTCTTAATCTTCCTATGGTATTCGGTGTTGACCGCAAACCCATGGAACTTTGCATATGTTTGGTAGAATTCCTTTGCTTCTTCGAACGATTCAAATCTCTACCCAACTTACGGTGGCTGAGGTACCACGATCTCTGATTGCCCACCATCTTCATCCCCTTGTGCCTCACCGTCAGTTTCATCATTCATTTCAGTATCGGCGGCGATTTGATCTGCTTGAGTGTTGCCATTGCTTGTGTTCAAAGGGGTGCTTGTCGGCATTGCAGGAATGATTGCCATTTCTGACTCTGACTCGGTATTGTCTGCAGCATGGCTTGTGTCTGGCTGGAGGACCGTGTCTTCCGTGCGCTTAGAGCTTCCCGCAGTAGATGCCCCTGCGCCGCTGTTCACTTTAGTTGTAGGCCCTGTAATATAAAAAACGGGGACAAGCGTAAGATATATTGCTTGAATGACATGTTTATCGTAACGGGGTACATCAAGTTCAAGTGATTTGGCATGACATCATTCAAACAAGCAAGCTGTTAGTCTGTATGCCGACATGCATGGCAACTATAGTTGTCTAGTCATGGCAGCTACTGTCCAACAAACATGGCAACTACTGGGTTTTCAGTAGTTGCATCAGTCATGCATGGCAACCAGCTCATTTTTTTAGTATGAAAACTTGGATTTTATGTGCATGACAGTTGTAGTCCTGCATACATGGCAAATACTGCCGCCAACGCATGGCAAACTAGTGTGTTCTAGCATCAGTTTTTTAATATTCTAGTCTTGAGCTCACTATGCAAATTTTTCATTTTACCTTGTTGTGCTGTATGTGCCCATCTTGTGTGTTCCGTAACACCAAATTCATGTGCTGCATCTGCATTGTGTGAAGCTTGCCATGAGACGTTTGTCGGGGTAGAAGCATCGTAATAACCTGTAAACATGGTATTTAGATGGGTAATGCATGGCAACTGCAAGTTGTCTATGGATGGCAAACTCAAGTTGTCCAGGATGGCAAATGCAGTTGTCCAGGGTGGCAACTGCAAGTTGTCCATGGATGGCAACTGCAAGTTGTTATGGGATGGCAACTGCAGTTGTTATGGGATGTCAACTGCAGTTCTCAACTACGCTTCTTCTGGTAATTCATCGTCCGCAACTTCACTTTTTATGGACTAACCTGTGTACGACGTCGATGGCAGGTACATGGGTGCCGACTGCCGCCACGTGCTGCACGAAGGCTCTGCATTTTTCCCCGACATAACTCGTGAGTCTTTTGCCATCCTTTGCAAGTTTATTTTTCATGTTCAGACCAGTATGTTTCATTTTCGTATGCGTTACCTTGACTTGCCACATTAGCTACTTGAAGTTGGCTGCCCGCACATTTGTCAGTGTTAGCGCCCTGCGACTGAACTTGCCATGGTGTCCTCCTGAGTGTGTTTTGGTCATAAGAACCTGCAAAAAAATGACGCCATAGGACATAAGTAGAATATTATCTTCATCGTCGCGAACATGGTAATTGTTCTTTTTCTTATGTTTTTCATGCATCATACCAATCCCTGCGTACTGTTCTAGTAGTGCCAGCAACGGCCCTACAGAAATGAGTTGACTGTATTCTGATGCATCCCAAGGGGGCGTTTCTGGCCTTTAAGAACCGGAAAGATCAGTGCCATCTCCGTGACTCATTCTTTCCCGCGTCTCGTTTTCTGCCACCGTGCTATCAATTACTGCATGAACAAGAACGCATCAACAATCCACAAAAAATGTATCCTTGTGCTGCTTGCATGTAGAAGTTAATACGTCAGTGTTATCACATTTCCATGCGTAGGTAACCAGCATATCATGGCTAGTAGGACATGTACATCAACTAACTTTTTCTAAAATATGAGTGCTAGCTAACCGTTCGATTCGATGGCATCAGACACTACAATAGGATGGCAAGCTATAAGTTGACATGGTGGCAGTTGACGACAATGATAGGTGGCAACTGACGTTAGACACCAGTGGCAATTATTTTTGACACTATATTATTCCAAATTTCCCAATTTTCTCTACCTTTTTATGGATTCATACACATCCATTCATTTACTAACTACGTGCATCAATCTACAGAGAACTTACGATTATCTCTAACACAGTACATGGCAGATCTAGTGTACTCTGCTTGGCAACTGCGAAGACACACAACCCACGTAGGATGGATCTAGTTGCCAACCTCGTCGGTAATTTTGTACTCTACGCCACGTAGTTAGATTGGGAGATTACCTGTTTTTAGCTGGTCTTCTTTGAAGGGCGTTGTTAGATTGGGGGTGGGGGGAGGGTGGGGGTGAGGGGAGGGTGGGAATGCCCTACGGATCTGATCTGGTTGCCATGGCAACCAGAGAAGGCCGGCGATGGAGGTAGGGGTTCGGGAGGAGGGAGAATATGGGCGGCAGTCGGGATGCTGGAGATGGGAGAAGAGGCCGGGACGACTGGATCGTGCGGGCTGCTGGGTCCTCTGGCCCGCACGTCCGAACGGGGTTGCCACACACCGAACGTGCGGGCCGTGCCGTTGTGCGCGCGAAAGTGGTCGTGCGGGCTGGTTGCTGTTCATGCTGCACGAGGCGTGCGGCACAACCCCCATGCACCGGATGTGTGGCAGTTATCCGGACCCAAATTTTAATAGAAATACAAACTTCACTCGGCAACACCACAACTCCGCAAGGATCCTCACAACAATGAGTCAATGACCAGAAGCTACTGGATCAATTCTATACGCAGCCCTGTTTGCGCTGGCCAGCAGCAGGTTCGCGGGCCGTGCAGCTGGCATGACGAGAGCCACAAGCCGAGCATGGCCTGGCGCTCACGTACCACGGGCGCCACGAACCAGCCCAAGCACGGCGCCTCCTGACGACTCGAGAGACCGCTTCATGGCGGAACGCCTCTGCAGCCTTCCGCTTCTTCTTCTTCCCGAGGAAGACGTCGGTGAGCACCGTCTTGGATCGCAGCGACGCCCTCAGTATTCCCAAGCCCTACACAATCACATTATCTGAGCTACGAATCCAATTTCGGTTAAAAGTTTTGACGAATTAACAAGCCATTTGTCACCTCGGCGTGGCCAAGCTGCACGGTCTTCTCCTGGAGCGAGGCGATGTCCTTGATGCCGAGGGATTTGAGGAGCGTGATCCCGGAGATGGCTGACACGGGCGCGACCTTGAGATCGTCTCTGACCGTGTACGTGACGACCCCCTGCACAAACCCAGATGCGGCAGCGCGAGACGCCACGCCACCATCACCGGTCTCCGCCGGCGCCAGTTGGAGGAGCTTGCGACTAGCCGGCGTGCGCAGGGCGGCCTTGGCATCGTCGCGGCACATGTAAGAGTCGTTGAGGTTGTTGACGGCTTGACGCTGGCGTGGAGGTTGCCGACGCTGCCGACCATGGAGCCTGGGTTGAGGAGGCCGGCGACCGTGCCGAGCAGCAAGGTCAGGAGGGAGAAGAGGAAGTCGACGGCATCCTTGCCGGCCTCCGCGTAGACCACGCGTTGGGCCTTGGTGTCCACCAGCAGCTTCATGGTCATTACCGTGCCATTGGCAGTGGCTCCCTTGTTTCCTTTCTTCTTGCGAGAGCCGGCTCCCTTTCTCTTTGCGTTGGCCATCTGAGTAGCTGACTGTCTTTTGGATGCACTTTTTGGACGGTGTAGTTCTTCTCTTATTGGGTGTGTATATATATACAGTACATTCGGAGAGAAGAATTCATGGGGAATCTTCTGCGACGATTTTTGGCGACTTGATTTACCCTAGCACGCGTGGTGAGTTTATTAGCGCAATGCTCGATGCCCATGCATATGCATGCTGATGATGGAACTTGGGAAAGATGAAATATTGGAAAGACCAAAAGACCACAGCTGCATTAACTGCGTAAAAAAGATGGAAGAGAAGCTAGAGAGATGGAGCGTGAGAGTGGATTTTTGGAACATGGGTGCATTGAAGGGCTTTATTTTAAATAGTTATAAAATCACATTTAAAATTTCAAAAAACCCCGAAAAGAATTCTACATGATCATATGGATCGATATTACACACATGTAAAGTTTGGTGATGAAATAAGTAAACATGTGAGCTATACAAGAATGACAAAATGGCCATTTCTAAATAGTGAAAAATACAAGCACTGTTCAGCTTTCCAAAATCATGGTTTTGCAATTTGTTTGTAACTCACATGGTTACTTATCTCATCATCAAAATTTGCACATGTGTAACATACATCCATATGAACATGTGAAATTATTTTTGGAATTTTTGAAACTTAAAAAATTCCATGTCACACTATTCAAAATATAGGGCTTCAATGCACCCATCCACCAAAGTGACTCTTCGGATGGAGCGTGGGTCTTGCGTTCGGCCCTCGCTATCAGAAGTAGGCCACCAGATCACCGCCTTGGGATTGATTTTGAAAAAAAAAATATTGGCACCGATTGTGCCTCTGAGGTCTGAACCGATCCAAAGTATTTTGCGGACACAATACTTTTATTTACCTGTAATTATTAAATGTGCAGCGATATTACCCAACACAAGCCGAATCTGAGAGAACCAGGCTGAAACGGAGTGGCGCTAAATAACTATACAACGCTCATGCCGGAATTCATTGTATTATGCCTATGGGCCTAGCCCATCTTACCGATACGAACGGCGGACTGCTACAAGCTACACGGGCGAGGGACAAGGGTGTGGTGCTGACCTCTGGCGCACTGCGCAATCGTTGGCGAGGAGGCACATCACGGGAGCGGCTGGGTTGCAAGGTCAAACACTGAAACACTGTCCCATGCGGTGTTCTTCATTAGTAGAAAAACACCTAATAGTACTGTTTCGTAAGGGCCTTTAGTCCTGGTTCATGAATCAGGACTAATGGGTCGTTACTAATACCTTCACCCATTAGTCCCGGTTCAAACACGAACCGGGACCAATGTGCCTCCACGTGGCCCTGTGCGCCGAGCCCAGTCAGAGGGTCTTTGGTCCCGGTTGATGGCTCCAACCCACGCGTCAGCATTCTAGTGGCTGGGGGTTTTTTTTTTGAAAGGAGGAGGGTTGGGGGTTTTGGGGGTTAATTTAGGTGTTTTATATATTGTGTTAGCTAGCTAATTAATAGAGAGAAGTGTCCTCACTTATGTCCGTGCTTGATCGACGCTACGTACTATATATACATAAGTGATCGAGAGAACCATTCAGTACAGAAGTTCGTCATGCATACCGAGACAAGTGATCGATCGACCTCTCCTTCTCCGAGAGATTGGTCGAACAACAAGTTTTCGTATTATGTATCCGACGCTACTGGCTACATACATGTACAATATGTATAAGATCTCTTAATTACAAACCCCTAGCAATTGAAATCAATTTTCACATGGTATTCTCTGGCTTTACTGATGACGTGGTCAAGAAAGAATCCCGCCAATTCCTCTTGAATTGCTTTCATGCGATCTGATTCTAGGAGTTCATTCCGCATCTGCCATATCTAATTTGAAGAAGGGGGTTAATTAATACATATATATAAATGAAACTCAACAGAAATGATGGTGTAATAAAATGAAATTGTGAATATTATTGCTTACGCACTTCATGTTGTCTTTTAGAGTAGCCCTGCTTGTTTTCCAAAGTCGCGGTGTGGATGAACTCGCACACGTAGTATCCACAGAAATCATTTCCTTCCTCCTGCCACAAGCACTTTACGAGAAATAGAGGTCAATCAAACTGATAATGAAGCATTATAAATGGCATTGATGAAAGTATAGCTATAGAATCAACGGGAGATGCGCGCAACTAGCTAGCCAGTAGTACTTACTTTCGGGTATGTATATCGCAGCTCCTTCGGCAGTCCCGGAGCTTCTGCGGTGAACAGTTTCCAAACCCTGCAAGACAAAGAAAATAATTATTATTACTTGAGATATCAAGAAATGAACAAAAAGTTGCCGATATGGTGCGATAATGATCGATTGAACTTACTTGCTGAGCATTTCAGTCATGTCCGCATAGGTTTTGGGATCTTTCCGTCTCGAGTCTAAGACGGTTACTAGTCCACGCTCAAGCTTAATCTCCAAAAGAATATAGTGGTACCTGCACACGCATGCATAACTCATCAATTACATTACTATAACCTCGCTCGAGTAATAGGGGAAACCGAATATGCATACGACAGTAACACTCACTTGCCGTTGTAAGGAAAGAGTATGGTATCTTTGTTTTGATTTTTGATCAACGATTGTAGCAAGTTGTCCTCGGCCTCTTTGACGTCCTTTTCAACCAGAAATTCATCTATGATATTTGTGTTAATGAACCCAATATCATAATATATTAAGGATAATTATTTATAAATACATCCAATGAAAGAGCCGAGCTATATATAGAGACTTAATGACAGAAATAGTACTTACGGGCAGTAGCAAAAGACCATTAATTTATCGAGGGCCTTTTGATTGAAGAACGCGAAGAACTCATCAAATGGAACACACAACAGATCATTTGAAACGAGGTCGTGCTCCTCTTTAATGTTCAGATACAAACTATTCGTCCCCTCAAACTCTCTGCAGGTTTTCATGTACCAACTATGGAATCTTCGCATCATTGTTGTCAGAGATTTTTCATCTTTGACGAGAGGCTTCCCGTACTCGTATCTGTGTTCGTCCACCTCCATGAAATCAGGAAGTGCATCGTCAAGCAGGTAATCTTCAAGATTGCCATAACCGGCCACCGTCCCCGGAGCATTAGACACATTGGGCGGGGGGCACAATTGTTGTGCTTGTTCGCCGAGCTGGGTAATTTTTTCCCCTTTGCTCGTTCTTTTAACCTTTTATCACTGACAGTAGTTCCCGACCGCTGGGCTTGAAGATATGTCTGTTCAGTAATGCGCTCATAGTTGGTTCTCGGCGGAGACTTTGGTGGTTTCCTCAGGGCATCGATAGTGCGCTTTGCTTTCACCGGATCTACCTTCTCCTCCGGAGGTGGATGTCTCTTTGCTTTCACCCCTTCAAAGAACTCCTTCATGTGGGTCCGCACAATCGTATCGTTTTCCTCCTCGGTCCTCTCGTACAGTAACTTCTCTAGAGGCTTGAGAGGTGGACCGTATTTGTATTGCCTCCCGCCTCTGGTTGTGCTGCTAGACGCCGGAGCAGACGGAGCGGCTGCGGCATCTGTCTTCTTTCGTGCTTGCTTACGAGGCAGAGGAGAAGGAGTACGACGCGCTGGAGCAGCCGGGGCAGCGGCGGGTCTCTTCCGCCCTTGCTGGCGAGGCGGAGAAGGAGGAAGCTGCTGGCTGCTCGGGAGCGCCGGCGCAGGCGGAGAAGGAGGCGGAGTGCCGCCACGCGCCGGAGAAGGAGGCGGAGTGCCGCCACGCGTGCCCTGATCGTCACTCGTGGGAGGAGGAGGCGGTGGAGGAGGCGGAGTGCCCTGACTCGCCGGAGGAGGAGGAGGAGGCGGAGGCGTCCAGTTCGGAAGGTTGATGAGCTCCTTCCGCCATAGGCATGGAGTCTACAGAGCAGAACCCTCTGTTATTTCATCCACCATCACCTTAGCATATCCTTCTGGAATCGGCTGGCAGTGATAAGTTGTGCTGGGTCCACTAGGATAAACAGAGCCAATAGCCGCCTTGACCTTCAAATTCATCCATCGCGCCATTATGTGGCAATTTTGAGACTCCGTGATATCATCCACGGGATAGCTGGTAGGAGCCGTCAAGACATGCTCCGGCTGAAGCAGCTCGGTGGAAGCCACGCTGCTTCTCCACTGAGATGGAGGGGTAGCTTCGGGGGAAGCTTCGGCAGTTTGTTTGCTGCGATCTGCTGCTTCTCGTTCCTCTAGGCCCATTACCCTTTCGTGCAGCGCCTGCAGTTGGCCCTGCTCCAGTTTCTTCCTCCTCTCATGGGTTTTGTAACCCCCTGCGTCCGGAAAACCAACCTTCCACGGAATGGAGCCTGGCGTGCCTCGTGTCTGTCCAGGGTGCTCAGGATTCCCAAGGGCCATTGTGAGATCGTCCTTCTCCCTGTTTGGAATGAACGTCCCTCGCTGCGCTGCATTGATATAGTGTCGAAGGTTCTTGACTGGTATTTGCAGTTTCTCGTCCGTCCAATGGCACTTCCCTGTTACAGGGTCCAAGGTTCCGCCAGCCCCGAAGAACCAAGTCCGGCAACGGTCTGGCCAGTACATTGTCTCTGGTTCGATCCCTTTTTCAAGCAGATCATGCTCAGCCTTGGACCACTTAGGCCGGGCTTTGAGGTAGCTACCTGACCCCGTGCGATGGTGAAGCTTCTTCTTCGCATCATTTTTCTTGTTTGTCGCCGACATCTTCTCACTCTTTTCCGATGTCTTGTGGGCCACAAATGCGGGCCAGTGATCTTTGATCTTCTCATATTTGCCGATGAATTCTGGTGTCTTTTTTTCGACAAACTGGTTCAGCTCTTTCCTCCACCTCCTCATTAGGGTTGCCATCTTCTTAAGAGCACAAGACTTGATTAATTGCTCTTTAACTGGCTTCTCCGGATCCTCCTCTGGCGGTAGGGTAAAATTTGCCTTCAGCTGAGTCCAAAGATCTTCTTTCTGCATATCATTGACATAAGACACCTCAGGGTCTTCCTCCTTAGGCTTATACCATTGCTGGATGTTGATCGGGATCTTGTCCCTAACAAGAACCCCGCACTGAGCAGAAAATGTCTTCCTTGTCCGGATGGGTTCAATCGGTTCGCCGTCGGGCACGATTTCTATGATCTCAAACTTTTCATCCGAGCTCAACTTTTTCTTCGGGCCTCGTCTCCTTACCGAAGTTGTGCTCGATCCGGAGGGCTAGAAATTATAAGGAAGAAACACTACACCACGGTCAAGTTTCGGCGACACAACAATCTGTTGGCATAGGGTACCTTTGCCGACACATAGCTTGTCGCTAACACGTATGCTGACAAAAGAGAAAACAGTCGGAGGACTTGCTGTGGGGAAAGGTATTGCTGACAGAAGTTCACTTGCCGACACTTTTTCAGACAGTATACACCCTACCTACGCCGACAGTTTGCTTGTGGACATACACCCTACGTACCCCGACAGATGGTTTGTGGGCATACATCCTAGGTACGCCGACAGTTCAGGTGTGCACTTACACCCTACTTTTGTCGACACATATGCTATTCTTCTAGGTATATAACTATCCGGACACATATTCTGTTTGGATATATTTGCACCTTTGCCGACACTTATGTTGTCTATATAGGTATATATCTTGGCCAACACATAGTCTGTTTGTCTAGGTATGTATGTTTGCTGACACTTTTCATGCCTAGCTAGCTAGTAGCCATGGCCGACAGTTGCTCTGCAAGAATTTGTTTACCAACAGATAACTTGTTGGTAAGTAGTGCAAAGCCAAACCAATAATTTCACATATATACTGAGATGCAATTGATAAACAACATCAACATGGACACATTGGACAACAATGATTACAGGTTCACAAACATACATATACTGACATAGGTTCATGAACAGACATATACTAACATAGGTTCACAAATAGACATATATATCGACATAGGTTCACAAGCACAACCAGAAGTATAGTTTAACCATCCACAACACACAAGTCACACAAACACTAATCCAGAGCACACAAGTCACATCCATGAGCACAAAGTTTCTACTCCAAAACACTTGAATCACCAAATGGTTCGAAACACACATCAGATTCGTGACATGATTGAAGTTGGCTTCCAAAATACTGCGCACACCCATGTATGTTCCAAGATACTCCAAGTCCTCCTCACATCCAATGCTAGGTGCCTAAGTACCTGAAAATATTGCATACGAATTTATCAAGAATTGTCAAGAAAGTGTAATCAACCAAAAAGTTGTTCAAAACTCCTGAATAGTGATATGGCATTATTGTACTATTATTACTATCATTACTAGTACACTGGCACTATGCACGTCCAGTCTATAGTTCCATTTTATTAACCACATATCATGAATAATTTTTATGTGAAATACATGAGACCCTTGAAAAAGCTCAAAAGGGGAAGACAAAGAGAAACCTGCAGTTGTCAATCAAGGTACCAAACTGTACATGAACATTCAACCATCTTCTAGTATTCACACTTGAATGCATGTATCATTCATGTCTTTCCTCTTTTTTAAAAAAAATGCAAAAAGAGCATGACAGTGGGGAGACCAATTAGAATGGACACAAACGTCCAAAGAAACACAAAGAGAAACCTGCAGTTGTCAATCAAGGTACCAAACTGTACATGAACATTCAGCCATCTTCTAGTATTCACACTTGAATGCATGTATCATTCATGTCTTTCCTCTTCTTTTTTAAAAAAATGCAAAAAGAGCATGACAGTGGGGAGACCAATTAGAATGGACACAAACGTCCAAAGAAACATCCCAGCAAGAAAAACATGCAAAGAAACACGGTACAGAATCACTATTTTTTTACTTTTTATTTGTTGCACTGGCTGTTGTAAGTCAATTTGAGCACACCTTGGGCAAAGTGCACAAGAAAACATAGTGAAATGGCCCCAAGCTAGCATGTAACAGAACACTCTATAACGTGGCCTCACTACTCTTTGGCACTGACTACTGCCACCAAACATTGCAAGTGATAAGTTGCCAGAAAATAGAAGTACTCCCTCTATATAGTATTTAGTTGCCATATTAATTATGCTTAGTTTCCAGATTACTAAATACTTATTTGCCCAAGAGTTTAAACAAGCTTTTAGGTGTCAATCAGTTGCCCAAGAGTTTAAACAAGCTTTTAGGTGTCAAGCTAGTTGTATCAACTTTTTTGTATGGATAAATATGGAGCTATAAACAGAAATAGGTGCACATAAATATGGAGATTGACAAACAGCTGCAGTTTTTTACTTGTTAAATTTCTCCAAGGTAGGAGAAGTGCCAAGGGCTGGAGATAACAAGGTGCACACAAATATGGAGATTGACAGCTTTTCAATACATCAATGGTCTTATAGGACAGATAAGTGGGCAGAAACAGACTAAGGCACATTAATTTTATTTGGCATGTAAATTTGATGTATATCATAGTACCTGCACCTCCTGGCACATTAGATGTCTTCTTGGGATCTTTGATCCGCAACAACAATCACTACTTAATAGGTGACCGATTAGCACAAAAGAAAAGAAACCAAGTGCTCTAGATTATTACCATAGCAGATGGCCATGCAATCGATTTCCCCTTAGCATCTCCCATAGTCAACACATTCCCATACGGACGAGGCAACTGAGTATCCTTTTTGAACACCGAATAGATGACAATTTCGACATATTGAGAACCTAGGGGCTCACCCCCCACCACAGCCTTTGGATTAGTTGTTTGAATTGTTCCTTTGGCAATAGCAACATTTAAAGGTCTAGTCATGCTATATAGTATCACATCTCTTCCACCCTATGGGAAAAATTTGCAATTCAGAATATAATCATGGTAAAGAAACAAGTTCATATAGCATCATATTGGCAATTAAAGGCCAAAAGGAAAGGAAAGACTTACCCCTTGTTGTCTGTTATGTTTCTCAACATTAACAATTCTTCTTCCAGTAAGAGTGTCATCATTCTGCATAGAAGCATTTGACTCAGCCACCTCCTCTAGATGAGCATTGCCTTTTTCAATATTATTGGCTTCTCTTGTCCTTATGTTCTACATCAAAATCAAGCATACATGGGAATGTGTTTATTGCTGTCAAATCATCGATTTCCTCACCCGTAAGAGGTATAGGTGATGTCCTATGCTCTGACTTGCCATCAAATAACTTTTCATCTGACCTAAACTTATGATTGGATGATAAGAACCTACGATGTCCCATATAGCAATATTTACTGCCCTTTTTTAATTGTAGAGAACAAGTGAATGAATGGCACTCAGGACAAGCTACCTCACCCTGGGTAGCACACCCATGAGTGTAGCCTAAACCTGGAAAGTCATGTATGGTGCAAAGGATGGCAGCACGAAGATCAAATATTTCAGACTTAGAAGCATCAAATGTCTTTACACCATGATAGTACATATCTACTAGATCATCTACCAAAGGTTCAAGATAGACATCCATATCACCACCAGGTGCCTTAGGGCCAGGAATGAGCAAAGAAAGGATAAAATTAGTCCGCTTCATACACATCCAAGGAGGAAGATTGCATGGAATCAAAAAGACTGGCCAAATACTGTAGGTACTCCTTGTTGACCTAAATGGATTAAAGCCATCAGTTGTTGCAGCCAATCTAAAATTCCGACTATCATCACCAATTAGTGGATGTTTGGAATCAAAATCCTTCCAGAAAATAGCATCCGCTGGGCACCTAATCAAACCATCTTTGGTCCGTTGTTCGTCATGCCACCTCATGTCAGTTGTAGTTTTAGAGGACATAAAGTACCTTTGAAGCCTTCTTTTAATAGGAAAATAGCGAAGAACCTTTCTAGGAACTCTATGTACCCTTTTCCCGTCGGGGCTCTTCTTTTCTGATTTCCACCTTGAAGTTTTACACTTAAGACATTGATTCTCCTTATCAAATTCATTTCTGAACAGTACACAATCATTTTCACAGGCATGAATACTAACATACCCAAGCCCCATAGATTTAACTATTTTCTTAGCTTCATTGAAATTTTTGGGAAGTACTGAACCTTTGGGAAATGCATCACGAAGTAGCTCAAGCACCATGTCAAAACTTTTGTCACTCCATCGCCCAAGAAGTTTGATGTGGAGCAATTTGACAATAAAACACAATTTTGAGAAGTTTTTACACCCAGGGTATAGTTCTTTGCTGTCATCATCAACCATATTCAAATAAGCCTTGGTATCATCATCACCATCCGTCCTAGGGTTGTTATTGTCCTCATTGTTCTCTTCCAACACCCCCCATCATCTAATCCACAAGCTATGTCTCGCAAGAAATTAGCTAATTCATTTTCTACCGGTGAACTCTCTACTTCTACCTCCTCAATATTAGGGCTAGCGTGGCTAGATTCTCCATGAAACAACCATGTATGATACCCCTCCATGAAACCATCACATATCAAATGGTCACGTGCTTCTGTTGCTGTTCTCCATTTAGAGTTCAAACATATCTTGCAAGGACATAAGATTTTGTTTCCATTTGTTGAATTAATAAAAGCAAACTCTATAAACTTGTCTAACCCCTGCAGATACTCATTTGTGTGCCTACATGTAATTGTTATTTTTAGATATCAGAACAGTTCATGACAAAATTATACCGTTTATGAGTTTGCAAGAAGGAAACTTGATGTACCTAGGCTTAGACAACCAGGTTTTGTCCATGATGCAACCTTAATATCAAAGTTGCCAAGTATCTGAATATGGCCAGTGCTGTAGTGTTAGTTTTGCATCAGTGAAGCGACAATAATCATTCAAGCAATAGAAGTACAAAACAATAACCATTCAAGCAACAAATGCACATTCTTGTCCAGTTGTCTACTGTCACAAACAACTGCATATGATTCAGATACAGAGAACGTAATCTAGGGAGGAGTTGATGCTTACTCGGGGCACAGAGACGGAGTTGCGGGAGTGGAGCAGAGATGGAGCTTGGCCGGAGATGGAGCCTGACAGCAGCAGAGCAGAGATCCGGCAGCAACACTGTAGAGGTCCGGCAGCAGCAGGCCCGGAGATGGAGCTCCGGTAGTAGCAGAGCATACGTCCGGCAGCAACAGGCCCGGAGATGGAGCTCCGGCAGCAGCACAGCAGAGGTCCGGCGGCAGCAGGAGCCCGGAGATGGAGCTCCGGCGGCGGCAGGAGCCCGGAGATGGAGCTCCAGCGACGGCAGGAGCCTGGTAATGGAACCCCAGCGGCAGCAGGGAGACGGATCCCCGGCGATAGTAGGGAGCCCGGAGATGGGTCCCCGG
>NC_041385.1:84750587-84751631 GCF_002162155.2 Triticum dicoccoides
CGGGGGGAGGGGGGTGCAAGGACAGCGATGGAGCTAGGGAGGAGGGGGCGCGAGGATGGGGTTGAGCGCGAGGACAGGGTGAAGCGCGATGGCGGCGGCGATGGCGGCAGGACTGGATGTGCGCGACGGCGGCAGCCGATGGAGTGGATCAAACGCGAGGGCGGCGGCGGAAGGCACGGGTTAGGGTTGGGGTCGATTTGGGGTATTTTGCGGGGGGAGGGGGAGTATTTTGCGGGGATACTTTGCACGAACAGGCAAAAATTTCACTCGCGCGCCGAAATTGCGCGCCAAGGCAGTCGATTGACACGTGTCCCTCTACGCCGACACTTAATCTGAGTCTATACACCCTATATACGCCGACAAATTTTATATCGCTAAATACGTACCTACACCGACTGATGAACTATCACAGCCCTTACATATGCCGACACATAACACATTATTAAGCGATTACTGACAAATACATAGTTATTTAGTGGTTGCCGACACATAATATGACTACAATGGTGTACCTTTGCCTACACATGTTCCGAAGACAAAACTTAAAACCTACGGTGACAGTTATTTTGTGAAGATTAGTAGACCTTTGCCCACATAAATGTGTGACGTAAGCTCTACCGTGGTGTAGTGAAAGACGAGAGTAATTAATATGTGTACATATACCAAAACAACGGAAGCATCAATTAACTAGTCAGCACGGGCTTAACTAATATATATATATATACCTGGTCGGACTCGGTTCGGTCACCGGAGCAGTCAGCACGGTCTCCTTCTTGTACCTCTATTGTGTCATCGGAGACATCATGAACATAGTCCTCTTCTTGTACCGGCATTAATGGGCCGAAGCCATCATGAACATAGCCCTCTTCTTCACCCTGTCCTTCCAGCTGACCATCGTTGTCGAGGAGAAATGACGCAACTTCATCACTTCCATTTGCGATTATGTCTCCCAACATCGCTTCTGTTTCTTCGTCTCGGGAGTGCTCCATAGTTTCTGCAAATATTTACAACATGTCAATTATTATTCAAACATGGTACAGATGG
>NC_041385.1:84751641-84786343 GCF_002162155.2 Triticum dicoccoides
TCGATGACAACGCTCTTTTAACTTAGTAAATTTGGGTGGCCTTGAGAGTTTTGGTCGAGCGAGAGGGCCAAGGGGGGTGCTGCCATTGTATAGGTTATCACGGTCGAGAGGGGGTATATATATCGACCGCCCCTCATGTCGAAGTTATCTCGAGGGGGCGGCGAGGGCGAAGGCGAGCAGCCTGACGGTGACAGACCCGATAAAACATAAGAAAACGAAGAAGAAATAAAAAGAGGAGAAGAAGAAATGAATAGAGGAGAAGATCGAAGAAAAAAAAAGAAGAAGAAAAAAGAGGAGAAGAAGAAAGGAATAGAGGAGAAGAAGAAAAAATAGAATTTTTCTATTTTTTCTTCTCCTCCTCTATTCCTTTCTTCTTCTCCTCTTCCTTTTCTTCTTTTTTGTTCTTCTTATTTATTTCTCCTCTATTCCTTTCTTTCTTCTTCTCCTCTTCTTTTTCTTCTTCTCCCTCGAGAAAGGAAAATAATTAAGGAAAAGGAAGAAAAGAGGAAGAAGGAAGAAGGAAGAAGAAGAAGAAAGGAATATAATAGAGGACAAGAAGAAAAAATATAATTTTTTTTCTATTTTTTCTTCTTCTCATCTATTCCTTTCTTCTTCTCCTCTTCTTTTTCTTCTTTTTCCTCTTCTTATTTATTTCTCCTCTTCTTTTCCTCTCCTCTTCTTCTCCTTTCTTCCTCTTCTTATTTTCCTTTTTCCTCTCATTCTTTTTCTTCTTCTTCTTCCTTCTTCCTTCTTCCTCTTTACTTCCTTTTCCTTATTTTACTTTTTCCTCTACACTAACCTAATTAAAATGCACTAACGTAAAATCGATATCTACTAACAACCTAAATAAAAAATTAATACATATATGAAAAAACATATATAAACAAAAAAATGCTATGAACATTATATTCATACATACATAGCCACATCCATTCATCATATAGCTACCACATACATATATACATTAATTATATATATGAAAAAATGCAATGAACAAAAAATACACATGTATGTATGAAAAAAAAGCACTGAACAGAGCCTCGACGGCGGCGGCTCACAACGGGGGCGGCCGGCGAGGGCGAAGGTGGCGGCGGCGAGGGCGTCGGCGACGACCACGGCGGGCCGGGGCAGGGGTGTGGCCGGTGACGACGGCGACGGTGACGGCGACGGCGGGCGCGGGCGATGACGACAGCGTCGACGGGGGCGCGCGGACGGCGTCTGGGCGGCGGGCGGCGTCGGGGCAGCGGACGGCGTCGATCTGGGCAGCCTGGCGGCGTCGATGAGCTCGGCGTCTTCGGGCCGGCCGGGGGCAACTGGCGATGTGTTCGTCAAATTTTCCTAAGTGCTGTATATATAGCAAGAGCATTGGTCCCGGTTCGTGAAACCAACCGGGAGTAATGCCCCCTTTAGTCCCGGTTGGTGCCACCAAGCGGGACCAATGGGCCTCTTTTCAGCAGCCCAAAGGACGGGAAGCGGCGACCTTTGGTCCCGGTTGGTGGCACCAACCGGGACTAAAGGGTGGGCATTGGTACCGGTTGGTGCCACGAACCGGTACCAAAGGACCCTGAGCTGCCAACGTCGGGGCCAAAGTTTAGTCCTACCTCGCTAGTTGAGAGCGGCGCGCAGTGGTTTATAAGCCCCACTGCCGTACCCCTCTCGAGCTCCTCTCCACCATAGGCTTGCAGGCCTATTTGCTACTGCTTTGCCTGATGGGCCTTCTGGGCCAACTGCGGGCCTGAATCCTGGCCCATGGTTGGGTTTCTAGTCGTATTCAGTCCGTGGGGACCCAGTAGGAGGCTTTTTTTTGTTTTCTTTCTTGCTTTATTTATTTTATTTTGTTTCTACTTACAACAAAATACTTATTGTTGTTATTTTTAATTATTTTCTAATTTTTTGTTTTGTTTTCTGCATTATTTATTTTCTTTTGTTTTTTGCTTTATTTTTTAATTCTTTTTTTCTTTTAGTTTTAGAAAAATTATAAACTTTCTGTTAGTGCCATTAGTTTTCAAATTTGAAAACACTTTTTTTGTTTTTTTGTTTCCTTTCTTGCTTTATTTATTTTATTTTGTTTGTACTTACAACAAAATACTTATTGTTGCTATTTTTAATTTTTTTTTGTTTTGTTTTCTGCATTATTTTCTTTTGTTTTTTGCTTTATTTTTTAATTCTTTTTTCTTTTAGTTTTAGAAAAATTATAAACTTTCTGTTAGTGCCATTAGTTTTCAAATTTGAAAACACTTTTTTTTGTTTTTTTTGTTTTCTTTCATGCTTTATTTATTTTATTTTGTTTCTACTTACAACAAAATACTTATTGTTGCTATTTTTAATTATTACGAGGGCCGAACCATAAGACATTAAAGCATTTCAAATGAACTATGAAAAAGTTGAAAGTTGGCATGGTATCATAAATTCACCCACATAGCATGTGCATGTACAAAACGGACAATGGTATCATACTCGTGCGTTACAAAGTTGGCATGTTATCATCATAATAGTTGCGGGAGAAAGTCTTCACTTTTTCTTCGCTTGTGTCATTTGTTTATTGCGTCGTAACCATGGATAATCTTCATCGCTTATCAGGATGCTGGGGTCAGCCTTGACTTTGAAGGGAGGAATTTCATGAAACTTTTCATAATCTTCAGACATGTCTGTCTTGCCCTCCACTCCCACGATGTCCCTTTTTCCTGAAAGAACTATGTGGCGCTTTGGCTCATCGTATGATGTATTCGCTTCCTTATCTTTTATTTTTCTCGGTCTTAGACATGTCCTTCACATAGATAACCTATGCCACATCATTGGCTAGGACGAACGGTTCGTCAGTGTACCCAAGATTTTTCAGATCCACTGTTGTCATTCCGTACTGTGGGTCTACCTGTACCCCGCCTCCTGACAGATTGACCCATTTGCACTTAAACAAAGGGACCTTAAAATCATGTCCGTAGTCAAGTTCTCATATGTCCACTATGTAACCATAATATGTGTCCTTTCCCCTCTCGGTTGTTGCATCAAAGCGGACACCACTGTTTTGGTTGGTGCTCTTTTGATCTTGGTCAATCGTGTAAAATGTATTCCCATTTATCTTGTATCCTTTCCAAATCGTAACAGTTGAAGATGGTCCCCTAGACAACAAGTATAGCTCATCACAAACAGTGTTGTCACCTCTGAGACGTGCTTCCAACCAACTGCTGAAAGTCCTGATGTGTTCACATGTAATCCAATCGCCGCACTACTCCGGGTGTTTGGGGCGCAGACTGTTCTTGTGTTCATCGACATACGGGGTCACCAAGGTAGAGTTCTGTAGAACTGTGTAGCGTGCTTGAGACCAAGAATATCCGTCCCTGTATATTATTGAGTCCCTTCCAAGCGTGCCTTTTCCAGTCAGTCTCCCCTCATACCGCGATTGAGGGAGACCTATCTTCTTAAGGCCAGGAATGAAGTCAACACAAAACCCGATGACATCCTTTGTTTGATGGCCCATGGAGATGCTTCTTTCTGGCCTAGCGCGGTTACGGACATATTTCTTTAGGACTCCCATGAACCTCTCAAAGGGGTACATATTGTGTAGAAATACGGGGCCCAGAATGACAATCTCGTCAACTAGATGAACTAGGACGTGCGTCATGATATTGAAGAAGGATGGTGGAAACACCATCTCGAAACTGACAAGACATTGCACCACATCACTCCTTAGCCTTGGTATGATTTCTGGATCGATCACCTTTTGAGAGATTGCATTGAGGAATGCACATAACTTCACAATGGCTAATCGGACGTTTTCCGGTAGAAGCCCCCTTAATGCAACCGGAAGCAGTTGCGTCAAAATCACGTGGCAGTCAAGAGACTTTAGGTTCTGAAACTTTTTCTCTGACATATTTATTATTCCTTTTATATTCGACGCGAAGCCAGTCGGGACCTTCATACTAAGCAGGCATTCAAAGAAGATTTCCTTCTCTTCTTTGGTAAGAGCATAGCTGGCAGGACCTTCATACTGCTTTGGAGGCATGCCGTCTTTTTTGTGCAAACGTTGTAGGTCCTCCCATGCCTCAGCTGTATCTTTTGTCTTCCCATACACGCCCAAGAAGCCTAGCCGGTTCACGCAAAGGTTCTTCGTCACGTGCATCATGTCGATCGAAGAGCGGACCTCTAGGTCTTTCCAGTAGGGTAGGTCCCAAAATATAGATTTCTTCTTCCACATGGATGCGTGTCCCCCAGCGTCACTCGGAACAGCTAGTCCGCCGGGACCCTTTCCAAAGATTATGTGTAAATCATTGACCATAGCAAGTACGTGATCACCGGTACGCTTGGCGAGCTTCCTCCGGTGATCTGCCTCGCCTTTGAAATGCTTGCCTTTCTTTCGACATTGATGGTTAGTTGGAAGAAATCAACGATGGCCCAGGTACACATTCTTCCTGCAGCTTCCCAGGTATATACTATCGGTGTCAAGTAAACAGTGCATGCATGCGTGGTATCCCTTGTTTGTCTGTCCTGAAAGGTTACTGAGAGCGGGCCAATTGTTGATGGTCACGAACAGCAACGCCTTTAGGTGAAATTCCTCCTGTTTGTGCTCATCCCACGCACGTACACCGTTTCCATTTCACAGCTGTAAAAGTTCTTCAACTGATGGCCTTAGGTACACATCAATGTCGTTGCCGGGTTGCTTAGGGCCTTGGATGAGAACTGGCATCATAATGAACTTTCGCTTCATGCACATCCAAGGAGGAAGGTTATACATAAATAGAGTCACGGGCCAGGTGCTGTGATTGCTGCTCTGCTCCCCGAAAGGATTAATTCCATCCGCACTTAAAGCAAACCATACGTTCCTTGGGTCACTTGCAAACTCATCCCAGTACTTTCTCTCGATTTTTCTCCACTGCGACCCGTCAGCGGGTGCTCTCAACTTCCCGTCCTTCTTACGGTCCTCACTGTGCCACCGCATCAACTTGGCATGCTCTCCGTTTCTGAACAGACGTTTCAACCATGGTATTATAGGAGCATACCACATCACCTTCGCAGGAACCCTCTTCCTGGGGGGCTCGCCGTCAACATCACCAGGGTCATCTCATCTGATCTTATACCGTAATGCACCGCATACCGGGCATGCGTTCAGATCCTTGTACGCACCGCGGTAGAGGATGCAGTCATTAGGGCATGCATGTATCTTCTGCACCTCCAATCCTAGAGGGCATACGACCTTCTTTGTTGCGTATGTACTGTCGGGCAATTCATTATCCTTTGGAAGCTTCTTCTTCAATATTTTCAGTAGCTTCTCAAATCCTTTGTCAGGCACAACATTCTCTGCCTTCCACTGCAGCAATTCCAGTACCGTACCGAGCTTTGTGTTGCCATCTTCGCAATTGGGGTACAACCCTTTTTTGTGGTCCTCTAACATGCGATCGAACTTCAGCTTCTCCTTTTGACTTTCGCATTGCGTCCTTGCATCGACAATGACCCGGCGGAGATCATCATCATCGGGCACATCGTCTGGTTCCTCTTGATCTTCAGCAGCTTCGCCTGTTGCAGCATCATCATGCACATCGTCTGGTTCCTCTTGATCTTCAGTAGCATCACCGTATTCAGGGGGCACATAGTTGTCATCATACTTTTCTTCTTCACCGTCTGCCATCATAATCCCTATTTCTCCGTGCCTCGTCCAAACATTATAGTGTGGCATGAAACCCTTGTAAAGCAGGTGGGTGTGAAGGATTTTCCGGTCAGAGTAAGACTTCGTATTCCCACATATAGGGCATGGACAACACATAAAACCATTCTGCTTGTTTTCCTCAGCCACTTCGAGAAATTCATGCACGCCCTTAATGTACTCGGAGGTGTGTCTTGAACCATACATCCATTGCCGGTTCATATGCGTGCATTATATATAATTAAGTGTGTCAAAAATCATTACAGAACATCATGAATAGATAATTAAGTGACCAAATTAATAGAAGTTCATCATCACATTAAAACCAAAGTACATACTGAAGGAAATATGCCCTAGAGGCAATAATAAAGTTATTATTTATTTCCTTATTTCATGATAAATGTTTATTATTCATGCTAGAATTGTATTAACCGGAAACATAATACATGTGTGAATATATAGACAAACAGAGTGTCACTAGTATGCCTCTACTTGACTAGCTTGTTAATCAAAGATGGTTATGTTTCCTAACCATGGACAAAGAGTTGTTATTTGATTAACGGGATCACATCATTAGTTGAATGATCTGATTGACATGACCCATTCCATTAGCTTAGCACCCGATCGTTTAGTATGTTGCTATTGCTTTCTTCATGACTTATACATGTTCCTATGACTATGAGATTATGCAACTCCCGTTTACCGGAGGAACACTTTGTGTGCTACCAAACGTCACAACGTAACTGGGTGATTATAAAGGTGCTCCACAAGTGTCTCCAAAGGTACTTGTTGGGTTGGCGTATTTCGAGATTAGGATTTGTTACTCCGAATGTCGGAGAGGTATCTCTGGGCCCTCTCGGTAATGCACATCACTTAAGCCTTGCAAGCATTGCAACTAATGAGTTAGTTGCGAGATGATGTATTATGGAATGAGTAAAGAGACTTGCCGGTAATGAGATTGAACTAGGTATTGGATACCAACGATCGAATCTCGGGCAAGTAACATACCGATGACAAAGGGAACAACGCATGTTGTTATGCGGTCTGACCGATAAAGATCTTCGTAGAATATGTAGGAACCAATATGGGCATCCAGGTCCCGCTATTGGTTATTGACCGGAGACGTGTCTCGGTCATGTCTACATTGTTCTTGAACCGTAGGGTCCGCACGCTTAAGGTTTCGATGATAGTTATATTATGAGTTTATGAGTTTTGATGTACCGAAGGAGTTCGGAGTCCTGGATGAGATCGGGGACATGACGAGGAGTCTCGAAATGGTCGAGACATAAAGATTGATATATTGGATGACTATATTCGGAGTTCGGAAAGGTTCCGAGTGATTCGGGTATTTATCGGAGTACTGGAGAGTTACGGGAATTCGCCGGGGAGAAGTATTGGGCCTTATTGGGCCATACGGGAAAGAGAGAGGGGCTGCCTAGGGCAGGCCGTGCGCCCCCCCATGGCCTAGTCCGAATTGGACTAGGGGGAGGGGCCGCACCCCCTCCTTCCTTCCCTTCTCTCTTCCCCTTCCTTGTCTCCTACTCCTACTACATGGAAGGACTCCTAGTTGGACTAGGAAAGGGGGAATCCTACTCCCGGTGGGAGTAGGACTCCCCTAGGGCGCGCCATAGAGAGGGCCGGCCCTCCCCTCCTCCACTCCTTTATATACGGGGGCAGGGGGCACCCCATAGACACACAAGTCGATCTTCGTGATCGTTCCTTAGCCGTGTGCGGTGGCCCCCTCCACGATATTACACCTCGGTCATATTGTAGCGGTGCTTAGGCGAAGCCCTGCGACGGTTGAACATCAAGATCGTCACCACACCGTCGTGCTGACAGAACTCCTCCCCGAAGCTTTGCTGGATTGGAGCCCGGGGTGCGTCATCGAGCTGTACGTGTGTCAAGAACTCGGAGGTGCCGGAGTAACGGTGCTTGGATTGGTTGGACCGGGAAGACGTACGACTACTTCCTCTATGTTGCATCAACGCTTTCGCTTTGGTCTACGAGGGTACGTAGACGTCACTCTCCCCTCTCGTTGCTATGCATCACCATGATCTTGCGTGTGCGTAGGAATTTTTTTGAAATTACTACGTTCCCCAACAGTGGTATCAGAGCCTAGGTTTTATGGTTTGATGTTATATGCACGAGTAGAACACAAGTGAGTCGTGGGCGATATAAGTCATACTGCTTACCAGCATGTCATACTTTGGTTCGGCGGTATTGTTGGATGAAGCGGCCCGGACCGACATTACGCGTACGCTTACGCAAGACTGGTTCTACCGCCGTACTTTGCACACAGGTGGTTAGCGGGGGTCAGTTTCTCCAACTTTAGTTGAACCGAGTGTGGCTACGCCTGGTCCTTGTGAAGGTTAAAACAGCACCAACTTGACGAACTATCGTTGTGGTTTTGATGCATAGGTAAGAACGGTTCTTGCTCAGCCCGTAGCAGCCACGTAAAATTTGCAACAACAAAGTAGAGGACGTCTAACTTGTTTTTGCAGGGCATGTTGTGATGTGATATGGTCAAGACGTGATAAGATATAAGTTGTTGTATGAGATGATCATGTTTTGTTGAAGTTATCGGCAACTGGCAGAAGCCCTATGGATGTCTCTTTGTTGCATAAGATGCAAGTGCCAAATAATTGATTTACTTTATCGCTATACGATAGCAATAGTTGCAAGAGCAATAGTTAGTGAGACAACCATGTGATGACACATTGATATAGATCAAGATGATGAAGATCATGGTGTCGTGCCGGTGACGATAGAGATCATGACAGTACTTTGGAGATGGAGATCAAAGGCGCAATATGATCATGGCCATATCATGTCACATATTTTGATTGCATATGATGTTTATCTATTATACATCTTATTCATGCTTTGATTGACGGTAGCATTTTAAGATGATCTCTCACTAATTATCAAGAAGTGTTCTTCCTGAGTATGCACCGTTGCCAAAGTTCGTCGTGCCCAGACACCACGTGATGATCGGGTGTGATAAGCTCTACGTCCATCTACAACGGGTGCAAGCCAGTTTTTGCACACGCGGAATACTCAGGTTAAACTTGACGAGCCTAGCATATACAGATATGGCCTCGGAACACGGAGACCGAAAGGTCAAGCGTGAATCATATAGTAGATATGATCAACATAGTGATGTTCACCGTTGAAACTACTCCATCTCACGTGATGATCGGACATGGTTTAGTTGATTTGGATCACGTGATCACCTAGATGACTAGAGAGATGTCTGTCTAAGTGGGAGTTCTTGAGTAATATGATTAATTGAACTTTAATTTATCATGAACTTAGTCCTGGTAGTATTTTGCAAATTATGTTGTAAGATCAATAGCTTGCATTGTTGCTTTCATATGTTTATTTTGATATGTTCCTAGAGAAAATTGTGTTGAAAAATGTTAGTAGCAATGATGCGGATTGGATCCGCGATCTGAGGTTTATCCTCATTGCTGCACAGAAGAATTATGTCCTTAATGCACCGCTAGGTGACAGGCCTATTGCAGGAGCAGATGCAGACGTTATGAATGTTTGGCTAGCTCAATATGATGACTACTTGATAGTTTTGTGCACCATGCTTTATGGCTTAGAATCGGGACTTCAAAGATGTTTTGAACATCATGGACCGTATGAGATGTTCCAGGAATTGAAGTTAATATTTCAAGCAAATACCCGAGTTGAGAGATATGAAGTCTCCAACAAGTTCTATAGCTAAAAGATGGAGGAGAATCGCTCAACTAGTGAGCATGTGCTCAGATTGTCTGGATACTTCAATCGCTTGAATCAAGTGGGAGTTAATCTTCCAGATAAGATAGTGATTGACAGAATTCTCTAGTCACCATCACTAAGTTACTAGAACTTCGTGATGAACTATAGTATGCAAGGGATGACAAAAATGATTCCTGAGCTCTTCGTGATGTTGAAATCGACGAAGGTAGAAATCAAAAAGGAGCATCAAGTGTTGATGATTGACAAGACCGCTAGTTTCAAGAGAAGGGCAAAGGGAAAGAAAGGGAACTTCAAGTGGAAAGACAAGCAAGTTGTCACTCCTGCGAAGAAGCCTAAAGCTGGACCATAGCCTGAAACTAAGTGCTTACACTGCAAAGGAAATGGTCACTGGAAGCGGAAATGCCCTGAACATTTGGTGGATAAGAAGGATGGCAAAGTGAAAAAAGGTATATTTGATATACAGGTTCTTGATATGTGCCTTACTAGTGTTTATAGTAGCCCCTGAGTATTTGATACTTGTTCGGTTGCTAAGATTAGTAACTCGAAACAGGAGTTACAGAATAAACAGAGACTAGTTGAAAGGGAAGTGACGATGAGTGTTGGAAGTAGTTCCAAGTTTGATATGATCATCATCGCACACTCCCTAAACTTTCGGGATAAGTGTTAAACCTAAATAAATGTTATTTAGCGTTTGCGTTGAGCATGAATATGATTTGATCATGTTTATTGCAATACGGTTATTCATTTAAAGTCGGAGAATAATTGTTGTTCTGTTTACATGAATAAAACCTTCAATGGTCATACACCCAATAAAAATAGTTTGTTGGATCTCGATCGTAGTGATACACATATTCATAATATTGATGCCAAAAGATGCAAAGTTAATAATGATAGTGCAACTTATTTGTGGCACTGCCGTTTGGGTCATATCGGTGTAAAGCGCATGAAGAAACTCCATAAAGATGGATGGAATCACTTGGTTATGAATCATTTGATGCTTGCGAACCATGCCTTTTGGGCAAGATGACTAAAACTCCGTTCTCCAGAACAATGGAACAAGCTACTGACTTATTGGAAATAATACATACCGATGTATGCAATCCAATGAGTGTTGATGCTCGTCGCAAGTATCGTTATTTTCTGACCTTCACAAGATGATTTGACCAGATATGGGTATATCTACTTGATGAAACATAAGTCTGAAATAGTTGAAATGTTCAAAGAATTTTAGAGTGAAGTGAAAAAATCATCGTAACAAGAAAATAAAGTTTCTGCGATCTGATCGCGGAGACGAGTATTTGAGTTACGAGTTTGGTCTTCAATTAAAACAACGTGGAATAGTTTCACAGCTCACGCCACCTGGAACACCACAACGTTATGGTGTGTCCGAACGTCGTAACCGCACTTTATTGGATATGGTGCAATCTATGATGTCACTTATTGATTTACCATTGTCGTTTTGGGGTTATGCATTAGAGACAGCTGCATTCACGTTAAAAGGGCACCATCTAAATCTGTTGAGACGACACCATATGAACTGTGGTTTAGCAAGAAACCCAAGTTGCCGTTTCTTAAAGTTTGGGGCTGTGATGCTTATGTGAAAAAAAATTCATCTTGATAAGCTCAAACCCAAATCGGAGAAGTGCGTCTTCATAGAATACCCAAAGGAAACTGTTGGGTACACCTTCTATCACAGATCTGAAGGCAAGATATTCGTTGCTAAAAACGGATCCTTTCTAGAGAAGGAGTTTCTCTTGAAAGAAGTGAGTGGGAGGAAAGTAGAGCTTGATAAGGTAATTTGTACCTTCTCCCGAATTGGAAAGTAGTTCATCACAGAAATCAGTTCCAGTGATTCCTACACCAATTAGTGAGTAAGCTAATGATGATGATCATAAAACTTCAGATCAAGTTACTACCAAACTTTGTAGATCTTCCAGATTAAGATCCGCACCAGAGTGGTACGGTAATCCTATTCTGGAAGTCATGTTACTAGACCATGATGAACCTACGAACTATGAGAAAGCGATGATGAGCCCAGATTCCGCGAAATGGCTTGAGGCCATGAAATCTGAGATGGGATCCATGTATGAGAACAAAGTGTGGACTTTGGTGGAGTTGCCCGATGATCGGCAAGCCATATTGTATAAATGGATCTTCAAGAGGAAGACGGACGTTGATAGTAGTGTTACTATCTACAAAGCTCGACTTGTCGCAAAAGGTTTTTGACAAGTTCAAGGTGTTGACTACAATGAGATTTTCTCAACTGTAGCGAGGCTTAAAGTCTGTCCGAATCAAGTTAGCAATTGCCACATTTTATGAAATCTGGCAAATGGATGTCAAAACTGGATTCCTTAATGGTTTTCTTAAAAGAAGAGTTGTATATGATGCAACCAGAAGGTTTTGTCAATCCTAAAGGTACTAACAAAATATGCAAACTCCAGCTATCCATCTATGGACTGGTGCAAGCATCTCGGAGTTGGAATATAAGCTTTGATAAGTTGATCAAAGCATATAGTTTTATATAGACTTGCGGTGGAGCCTGTATTTACAAGAAAGTGAGTGGGAGCAATACAACATTTCTGATAAGTATATGTGAATGACATATTGTTGATCGGAAATAATGTAGAATTATTTTGTAAAGCATAAAGGAGTATTTGAAAGGAGTTTTTCCAAGAAGGACCTCGGTAAAGCTGCTTACATATTGAGCATCAAGATCTATAGAGATAGATCAAGACGCTTGATAAGCTTTTTCAATGAGTAAATACCTTGACAAGATTTTGAAGTAGTTCAAAATGGAACAGTCAAAGAAAGAGTTCTTTCCTGTGTTACAAGGTGTGCAATTGAGTAAGACTCAAAGCCCAACCACGGCAGAAGATAGAAAGAGAATGAAAGTCATTCCCTATGCCTCAGCCATAGGTTCTATAAAGTATGCCATGCTGTATACCAGATCTATTGTATACCCCACCACTGAGTTTGACAAGGGAGTACAGTAGTGATCTAGGAGTAGATCACTGGACAGCGGTCAAAATTATCCTTACTGGTATAAGGATATGTTTCTCGATTATGGAAGTGACAAAAGGTTCGTCGTAAAGGGTTACGCCGATGAAAGTTTTGCCACTAATCCAGATGACTCTAAGTCTCAATCTGGATACATATTGAAAGTGGGAGCAATTAGCTAGAGTAGTTCCGTGCAGAGTATTGTAGACATAGAATATTTGCAAAATACATATGGCTCTGAATGTGACAGACCCGTTGACTAAACTTCTCTCACGAGCAAAACATGATCATACCTTTGTACTCTTCGGGTGATAATCACATAGCGATGTGAACTAGATTATTGACTCTAGTAAACCCTTTGGGTGTTGGTCACATGACGATGTGAACTATGGGTGTTAATCATATACAGATATGATTATTGGTGTTAAATCACATGGCGATGTGAACTAGATTATTGACTCTAGTGCAAGTGGGAGACTGAAGGAAATATGCCCTAGAGGCAATAATAAAGTTATTATTTATTTCCTTATTTCATGATAAATGTTTATTATTCATGCTAGAATTGTATTAACCGGAAACATAATACATGTGTGAATATATAGACAAACAGAGTGTCACTAGTATGCCTCTACTTGACTAGCTTATTAATCAAAGATGGTTATGTTTCCTAACCATGGACAAAGAGTTGTTATTTGATTAACGGGATCACATCATTAGTTGAATGATCTGAGTGACATGACTCATTCCGTTAGCTTAGCACCCGATCGTTTAGTATGTTGCTATTGCTTTCTTCATGACTTATACATGTTCCTATGACTATGAGATTATGCAACTCCCGTTTACCGGAGGAACACTTTGTGTGCTACCAAACGTCACAACGTAACTGGGTGATTATAAAGGTGCTCCACAGGTGTCTCCAAAGGTACTTTTTGGGTTGGCGTATTTCGAGATTAGGATTTGTTACTCCGAATGTCGGAGAGGTATCTCTGGGCCCTCTCGGTAATGCACATCACTTAAGCCTTCCAAGCATTGCAACTAATGAGTTAGTTGCGAGATGATGTATTACGGAACGAGTAAAGAGACTTGCCGGTAACGAGATTGAACTAGGTATTGGATACCGATGATCGAATCTCGGGCAAGTAACATACCGATGACAAAGGGAACAACGTATGTTGTTATGCGGTCTGACCGATAAAGATCTTCATAGAATATGTAGGAACCAATATGGGCATCTAGGTCCCGCTATTGGTTATTGACCGGAGACGTGTCTCGGTCATGTCTACATTGTTCTCGAACCGTAGAGTCCGCACGCTTAAGGTTTCGATGACAGTTATATTATGACTTTATGAGTTTTGATGTACCGAAGGAGTTCGGAGTTCCGGATGAGCTCGGGGACATGACGAGGAGTCTCGAAATGGTCGAGACGTAAAGATCGATATATTGGACGACTATATTCGGAGTTCAGAAAGGTTCCGAGTGATTCGGGTATTTATCGGAGTACCGGAGAGTTACGGGAATTCGCCGGGGAGAAGTATTGGGCCTTATTGGGCCATACGGGAAAGAGAGAGGGGCTGCCTAGGGCAGGCCGCGCGCCCCCCCATGGCCTAGTCCGAATTGGACTAGGGGGAGGGGCCGCACCCCCTCCTTCCTTCCCTTCTCTCTCCCCCTTCCTTGTCTCCTACTCCTACTACATGGAAGGACTCCTAGTTGGACTAGGAAAGGGGGAATCCTACTCCCGGTGGGAGTAGGACTCCCCTAGGGTGCGCCATAGGGAGGGTCTCCTCCACTCCTTTATATACGGGGGCAGGGGGCACCCCATAGACACACAAGTCGATCTTCGTGATCGTTCCTTAGCCGTGTGCGGTGCCCCCCTCCACGATATTACACCTCAGTCATATTGTAGCGGTGCTTAGGCGAAGCCTGCGACGGTTGAACATCAAGATCGTCACCACGCCGTCGTGCTGACGGAACTCCTCCCCGAAGCTTTGCTGGATCGTAGCCCGGGGTGCGTCATCGAGCTGTACGTGTGTCAAGAACTCGGAAGTGCCGGAGTAACGGTGCTTGGATCGGTTGGACCGGGAAGACGTACAACTACTTCCTCTATGTTGCGTCAACGCTTCCGCTTCGGTCTACGAGGGTACGTAGACAACACTCTCCCCTCTCGTTGCTATGCATCACCATGATCTTGCGTGTGTGTAGAATTTTTTTTGAAATTACTACGTTCCCCAACACATACATAGTTCTCATCTAACAACATAAAGCTCTGCAGAGCATCTAAATTAATTAAACCATACATTGAAACTATGTAAAACATTTCAATACGAAAACAAATGCGATCATAATCGCAACCAATGTAACAACTGATCCAACGGCATAATGATACCAAGCCTCGGTATGAATGGCATATTTTCTAATCTTTCTAATCTTCAAACGCATTGCATCCATCTTGATCTTGTGATCATCCACGATATCCGCAACATGCAACTCCAATATCATCTTCTCCTCCTCAATTTTTCTAATTTTTTCCTTCAAGAAATTGTTTTCTTCTTCAACTAAATTTAACCTCTCAACAATAGGGTCGGTTGGAATTTCCGGTTCAACAACCTGCTAGATAAATAAAATCTATGTCACGTTGGTCGGCATAATTGTCATAAACAATAGATGAACCAATAGTTATGAAAAGATAATATATACCACATCCGAATCATAGACAGGACGAGGGCCGACGGGGGCGGATACCAAAACCATCGCACTATATAAGATGCAATAATAAAAGTAATAAAATTATATAAGTATCTATATAAACATACAAGTAAGAATTTTTTTCCTTTCAGAAAGAAGATAAGAACAAGAGGCTCACCACGGTGGTGCCGACGACGAGATCGGCACGGGCGATCGACGGCGGTGAAGACGGGGACGGGACGTGATGGACCGCTAAACCTAGACAAATATTGAGGAAAATGGAGCTTGGAGGTCGAGCTTGGAGAGGAGAAAGCTTAAGTAGTGTGGCTTGGGCATTTCATCGAACACCTCGTGTGCATAGGAGGTGAGCTAGAGCAGCACAAAGCTCTCTCGTCGCGGGCCACGAAAAACAGAGCAGTGAGAGTGCTCTGCTCGCGGGGTATATATAGGCAATTAATTGGTCCCGGTTCGTGGCTTGAACCGGGACTAAAGGGAAGCCTTTGGTCCCGGTTCAGGACACCAACCAGGACCAATGGTGGTGGGCCAGGAGCAAGGCACATTGGTCCCGGTTCGTCCCACCAACCGGGACCAAAAGGTCCTGACGAACCGGGACCAATGGCCCACGTGGCCCGGCCGGCCCCCGGGGCTCACGAACCGGGTCCAATGCCCCCATTGGTCCCGGTTCTGGATTGAACCGGGACTAATGGGCTGACCCGACCTGGACCATTGCCCCCTTTTCTACTAGTGCTCGTCTAATTAGGAGTCTAATTCTATTACACCAATTGGACCGAGATTAGAGCCTGTCTAATTCAGAGCCTAATCCTTTAGGTTAATTAGACCGGGGCGCCCCTATCTTGCTTCAGCGAGAGGGAAGGAACCCTTGCTAAAGCTGAGACCGAGATGGACCGACCAAGGAGCGTGGGAGGCCATAACCTGCTTTTTCTGTTTTTGATTTTTTTCTTATTTTTTGTACTTTTGTTTATACTTTAAAATATTATAAATATGTATATATTACATGCAAAACTCTACATAAAATTTGAAATTTTTTGATCAAGTAATTGAAAAATGTTGAACAAGTATTTGAAAAATATGTTAATCAAGCATTCAGAAATTTTTTGTACGTGAGTTGTTGATTGTGTATTAAAAATGATGACTTTTTTATCATGTCTATAAAAATGGTAATCAAGCATTTCAAAAAACATGTTGAACAAGTATTTGAAAAATGCTAATCAAATATTTGGAAAATGTTAAATATGTATAGATAAATTGTTGACCGTGTATGAAAAACGTTAATATTGCATTTGAAAAATCTTAGTCAAACATTTAAAATACATTACATGTGCATAGAAAAATGTTGACCATGTGTTAAAAAATGTTAAGGTTATATTTCAAAAATGTTGAAAATGTGTATGGAAAAAATGTTGACCATGTACTAAAAAATGCTTGTATTTGAAAAATGATAAACAAGCATTTGAAAATTGTTAATTAAAAATGTTGACCATGTATTAAAAAATGTTAAACCTGTATTTGAAAAATGTTAAACCTGTTGTTCATGAAATTGGATCTGGACACCCTTGACAACTCCTGCTTATTCATGAAATTCTCGAGCGAACCTTCGTTTACGAATACCATTCCATTTGCTTTGTCATACGGTTACAAAACCCCGGTTATGATTACGAGTATCCCCATGATCAACACTTTGATCACTCTATCAGTTATCCTCGTTACTGACTTTTTATGTGTACTCGTATTCGGATTCCGGTATCATGTGATGATAATCACAAGTGTCTGGCTAGACGGTAATGAAACCATAATACCAAATGGGTCGAGAGAGGACCTCTCCAATGTTAGAGAATAATATCGCAGTCTTGAACTATCGACAGTGAGATCTACATTTCTAGTATACCCGTAAGTCACTTTTATTCGCATCCAATTACGGAGTGACATTCGGTAACGCCAAAGTAACCATCCAGTATGTTGGTCCACAATATTCCCATGGTTTAAGGACTAAGTAATTAACTATTAGCATATTACTTAAAAATACAGACAAGATAACAATGATACTATCTCCGAGTAATTTATAAGTTGCACCAGAGTTCGAATCAACATCACGAATCTCCACATCCATTGTTCCCTGAATGTAGGGGGTTACCTCTTCCACCTCGAGAGGCACCCCTTCCCGCCACTCCCCTACCATTTGAGTTATCAAAACTCACAAGAATCTAATCACTCCACTCACACACCTTAGGTTTATGTAGGCCATCACCACATTCAGCTACACTAGGGCCCTATGAGTCCACTGAAGCAACAAAAGCCCGTCGACTTGTCATACTCCATCGGGTATTTCTTTTTCTCCTTCAAGGTTAGGGGAACAAATCGAACCAATGGAGTATCTAGCTGAACTTATAAAACTTTGACCCCTGGCAACCCCACCTTCCTCGTAACCTTTTCAGCTATTTATGTTTACCTCATCAATCCATCTGGGATACCCATAATTCTCGCCCTGATCAAAGTCCTATCCAGTTCATACTTTAGTGAAACCATCATATTCTTCGATGGCAACTACAGCATCCCGGAATACCCAAGGACCTCCACTCATAACTTTAGGGCCCTATGAATTTTTGAAAGTAGATCTGGTTGGTCTCGCCATTTTATATATTTATACATATTACACAAATTATCCATTCACAAGTAATATTTGGGAACTGAACTTCCAATCAAATATTGTACCGAAAACAATGTTTATTTGCTTGTATAGGTTGCACGATTTGTACCTAGCCTGTGGTTGGTTTACACTTGATATTGTCATTAACTCGCACAAAGATTTTGGGTTACACACTAGAAAAATGATATTGCTCTATCTGCTCCAACTCTTGGAAAATCATTTTTTTCTACTAATGCATTTTTTTCCAGTTATTAGTGTTGCTCATAAAAATTTACTCCACTAACTTTACTCCGACGGATACTTCAGTAACTTTTAGGGGATTGGTTAGAAATGCCCTTAGTTGTGTTGCGCATAAGAAGGTTTGAATCAAACTATAACAGAAAAATGTGGCTACTATGTAGTTATCGATGAAGCTCCTGATCGACACCAAGTCTGAGAAGGTGTGCTTCGCAGAGGCAGGCAACGATGTCGTGGAGTTCCTCACCGGTCTCATGTCCCTGCCGCTTGGCATTGTTGTCAACCTATTGACAAAGGATCGCATGGGCGGTAGCCTTGGCAACGTGCTCAGTAGCGCAGAGAAACTGGACGTGAAATCCAAAATAATAAGGTGTGCATCAAGAGTGTCGGCTCGCGATAGCCACGTCGGATTTGGACGGTTGAGCGAGAAGGTGAGAGCAGGCGCGTGATTGGCTTCGCCGCTGCCCCACCGCACTGGTGGTTTCCTTCGTCCAGAAGAAAGATAGAGGAAGGAAGACGTTGCCAGTCGCCAGATACGCCCGCCCCGCTCCAGCCCTCTTCTCCTCCTCACGCACGCCACCTCCTTTCTCCTCCCTCTCTCTCTTTCTCTCAGACCCACTCGTGGCGGAGACTAGAGGTAGAACACCGCATGCACCGGCCAACAAGGAGGAGTTGCGCTGCCGTCGGTGCACCGACTGCATCTACTACCTCACCTCCCCGTTGACCTACAAGAAGGTACCCCTGGACCTCCCTTCCACTTCTCAAATCCACTCGTTCCTTCATCCATCCACCCATCCATCTGTTGGGGATCGTTGCAGAAATTAAAAAATTTCTACGCATCACGAAGATCAATCTATGAAGAAACTAGCAACGAGAGAGAGGGGAATGCATCTTCATAGCCTTGAAGATCGCGACACGGAAGCGTTACAAGAATACGGATGAAGGAGTCGTACTCGTAGCGATTCAGATCGGGGTGGATACCGATCTAAGCGCCGAACAATGACACCTGCGTGTTCAACACACGTGCAGCCCGGTGATGTCTCCCGCGCCTTGATCCAGCAAGGAGGAGGGAGAGGTTGAGGAAGACAGCTCCAGCAGCAGCACGACGGCATGGTGGTGGTGGAGCAGCGGTTCTCCGGTAGGGCTTCGCCAAGCTCAAACGGAGGAGGATGGGTGTTGGAGAGGGGGAGGGCTGCGCCTTGGATGTGGTGCGGCTGCCCCCCCTCCTCCCCTCTATTTATAGGGTGAAGGGGGAAGGGGGCCGGCCCCTCTAGATGAGATCTAGAGGGGGCGGTGGCCAAGGGGAGGGGGCTTGCCCCCCAAGCCAAGGGGGGCACCCCCTTTAGGGTTCCCCCCAACCCTAGGCGCATGGGCCCTAGGGGGGATGGCACCCAGCCCACTTGTGGCTGGTTCCCTTCCACATACATCCCATAAGGGCCCTCCGAGGCAAGTGGGCCCTCACGGTGGACCCCCGGAACCCCTTCGGTGGTCCCAGTACAATACCGGTGAACCACCGAATACTTCCGGTGACCGTATGATGACTTCCCATATATAAATCTTCACCTCCAGACTATTCCAGAACTCCTTGTGACATCCGGGATCTCATCCGGGACTCCGAACAACATTCGGTAACCACATACAAACCTTCCCTACAACCCTTGCGTCATCGAACCTTAAGTGTGTAGACCCTACGGGTTCGGGAATCATGCAGACATGACCGAGACAGCTCTCGGGCCAATAACCAAGAGCGGGATCTGGATACCCATGTTGGCTCCCACATGTTCCACGATGATCTCATTGGATGAACCATGATGTCAAGGATTCAAGCAATCTCGTATACAATTCCCTTTTTCAATCGGTACGTTACTTGCCCGAGATTCGATCGTCGGTATCCCAATACCTCGTTCAATCTCGTTACCGGCAAGTCACTTTACTCGTTCCGTAATGCATGATCCCGTGACCAACTACTTAGTCACATTGAGCTCATTATGATGATTCATTACCGAGTGGGCCCAGAGATACCTCTCTGTCATACAGAGTGACAAATCCTAGTCTCGATTCGTGCCAACCCAACAGACACTTTCGGAGATACCTGTAGCGCACCTTTATAGCCACCCAGTTACGTTGTGACATTTGGTACACCCAAAGCATTCCTACGGTATCCGGGAGTTACACAATCTCATGGTCTAAGGAAATTATACTTGACATTCGAAAAGCTTTAGCAAACGAACTACACGATCTTGTCCTATGCTTAGGATTGGGTCTTGTCCATCACATCATTCTCCTAATGATGTGATCCCGTTATCAATGACATCCAATGTCCATATTCAGGAAACCATGACCATCTGTTGATCAACAAGCTAGTCAACTATAGGCTCACTAGGGACATGTTGTGGTCTATGTATTCACACATGTATTACGGCTTCTGGTCAATACAATTATAGCATGAACAACAGACAATTATCATGAACAAGGAAATATAATAATAACCATTTTATTATTGCCTCTAGGGCATATTTCCAACAGTCTCCCACTTGCACTAGAGTCAATAATCTAGTTACATTGTGATGAATCGAACACCCATAGAGTTCTGGTGTTGATCATGTTTTGCTCGTGGAAGAGGTTTAGTCAACGGATCTGCGACATTCAGATCAGTATGCACTTTACAAATATCTATCTCTCCATCTTGAACATTTTCACGAATGGAGTTGAAGTGACGCTTGATGTGCCTGGTCCTCTTGTGAAACATGTGCTCCTTGGCAAGGGCAATAGCTCCAGTTTTGTCACAGAAGAGAGTCATTGGGCCCGACACATTGGGAATAACTCCTAGGTCGGTAATGAACTTATTCATCCAGATTGCTTCATGTGCTGCCTCCGAGGCTGCCATGTACTCCGCTTCACATGTAGATCCCGCCACGACGCTTGCTTGCAACTGCACCAGCGTACTGCCCCACCATTCAAAATATACACGTATCCGGTTTGTGACTTGGAGTCATCCAGATCTATGTCGAAGCTAGCATCAACATAACCCTTTACGACGAGCTCTTCGTCACCTCCATAAATGAGAAACATATCCTTAGTCCTTTTCAGGTACTTCAGGATATTCTTGACCGATGTCCAGTGTTCCATGCCGGTATTACTTTGGTACCTCCCTACCAAACTCACGACAAGGTTTACATCAGGTCTGGTACACGGCATGGCATACATAATAGACCCTATGGCTGAGGCATAGGGGATCGGATGACACTCATCTTTTCTCTATCTTTTGTTGTGGTCGGGAATTGAGCCGTGCTCAATCTCACACCTTGCAAAATAGGCAAGAACCCCTTCTTGGACTGATCCATATTGAACTTCTTCAATATCTTATCAAGGTATGTGCTTTGTGAAAGACCTATGAGGCGTCTCGATCTATCTCTATAGATCTTGATGCCTAATACGTAAGGAGCTTCTCCAAGGTCCTTCATTAAAAAACACTTATTCAAGTAGGACTTTATGCTTTCCAAAAGTTCTATATCATTTCCCATCAATAGTATGTCATCCACATATAATATGAGAAATGCTACAGAGCTCCCACTCACTTTCTTGTAAACGCGGGCTTCTCCATAAGTCTGCATAAACCCAAACGCTTTGATCATTTCATCAAAGAGAATGTTCCAACTCCGAGATGCTTGCACCAGCCCATAGATGGAGCGCTGGAGCTTGCACACCTTGTTAGCATTCTTAGGATCGATAAAACCTTTTGGCTGCATCATATACAATTCTTCCTTAAGGAAGCCGTTAAGGAATGCCGTTTTGACATCCATTTGCCATATCTCATAATCGTAGAATGCGGCAATCGCTAACATGATTCGGACGGACTTCAGCTTCGCTACGGGTGAGAAGGTCTCATCATAGTCAACCCCTTGAACTTGTCGATAACCCTTAGCGACAAGCCGAGCTTTATAGATGGTAACATTACCATCCGCGTCCGTCTTCTTTTTAAAGATCCATTTATTTTCTATCGCTCGCCGATCATCGGGCAAGTCTGTCAAAGTCCATACTTTGTTTTCATACATGGATCCTATCTCGGATTGCATGGCTTCAAGCCATTTGTTGGAATCTGGGCCCGCCACCGCTTCTTCATGGTTCGAAGATTCACCGTTGCCTAACAACATGATTTTCAGGACAGGGTTGCCATACCATTCTGGTGTGGAACGTGTCCTTGTGGACCTACGAAGTTCTGTAGCAACTTGATCCGAAGTACTTTGATCATCATCATTAACTTCCTCTCTAGTCGGTGCAGACACCACAGAAACATCTTCCTGGGCTGTGCTACTTTTCGTTTCAAGAGGCAGTACTTCATCAAGTTCTACTTTCCTCCCACTTACTTCTTTCGAGAGAAACTCTTTCTCCAGAAAGGACCCGTTTTTTGCAACAAAGATCTTGCCTTCGGATCTGAGGTAGAAGGTATACCCAATGGTTTCCTTAGGGTATCCTATGAAGACGCATTTTTCCGACTTGGGTTCGAGCTTCTCAGATTGAAGTTTCTTGACATAAGCATCGCATCCCTAAACTTTTAGAAACAACAGCTTAGGTTTCTTCCCAAACCATAATTCATACGGTATCGTCTTAACGGATTTAGACGGTGCCTTATTTAAAGTGAATGTAGCTGTCTCTAAAGCGTATCCCTAAAATGATAGCGGTAAATCGGTAAGAGACATCATAGATCGCACCATATCCAATAGAGTGCGATTACGATGTTCGGACACACTGTTACGCTGAGGTGTTCCAGGCGGCGTGAGTTGTGAAACAATTCCACATTTCCTTAAGTGCGTACCAAACTCGTGACTCAAATATTCTCCCCCACGATCTGACCGTAAGAACTTTTTTTCTGTCACGTTGATTCTCCACCTCACTCTGAAATTCCTTGAACTTTTCAAAGGTCTCAGGCTTGTGTTTCATTAAGTAGACATACCCATATCTACTTAAGTCATCAGTGAGGGTGAGAACATAACGATAGCCACCGCGAGCCTCAACGCTCATTGGACCACACACATCAGTATGTATGATTTCCAACAATTTGGTTGCTCGCTCCATTGTTCTGGAGAATGGAGTCTTGGTCACTTTGCCCATGAGGCATGGTTCACACGTGTCAAATGATTCGTAATGAAGAGACTCCAAAAGTCCATTTGCATGGAGCTTCTTCATGCGTTTGACACCAATGTGACCAAGGCGGCAGTGCCACAAATATGTGGGACTATCATTATCAACCTTACATCTTTTGGTATTGACACTATGAATATGTGTAACATCACGTTCGAGATTCATTAAGAATAAACCATTGACCAGCGGGGCATGACCATGAAACATATCTCTCATATAAATAGAACAACCATTATTCTCGGATTTAAATGAGTATCCATCTCGCATTAAACGAGATCCATATACAATGTTCATGCTCAAAGCTGGCACTAAATAACAATTATTGAGGTTCAAAACTAATCCCGTAGGTAAATGTAGAGGTAGCGTGCCGACGGCGATCACATCGACCTTGGAACCATTCCCGACGCGCATTGTCACCTCGTCCTTCGCCAGTCTCCGCTTATTCCACAGCTCCTGTTTTGAGTTACAAATATGAGCAACCGCACCGGTATCAAATACCCAGGAGCTACTACGAATACTGGTAAGGTACACAACATAATATGTATATCACATATACCTTTGGTGTTGTCGACCTTCTTGTCCGCTAAGTACTTGGGGCAGTTTCGCTTCCAGTGATCGTTTCCCTTGCAATAAAAGCACTCAGTCTCAGGTTTGGGTCCATGCTTTGGCTTCTTCCCAGCAACTGGCTTACCGGGCGCGGCAACTCCCTTGCCGTCCTTCTTGAAGTTCTTCTTACCCTTGCCTTTCTTGAAACTAGTGCTTTTATTGACCATCAACACGATGTTCCTTTTTGATCTCCACCTCCGCTGATTTCAGCATTGAATATACTTCAGGAATGGTTTTCACCATCCCCTGCATATTGAAATTCATCACAAAGCTCTTGTAGCTAGGTGGAAGTGACTGGAGGATTCTGTCGACGACCGCGTCATCCGGGAGATTAACTCGTAGCTGAGACAAGCGGTTGTGCAACCCAGACATTTTGAGTATGTGCTCGCTGACAGAACCATTCTCCTCCATCTTACAACTATAGAACTTGTCAGAGACTTCATATCTCTCGACCTGGGCATGAGCTTGGAAAACCATTTTCAACTATTGGAACATCTCATATGATCCGTGTTGCTCAAAACGCTTTTGGAGCCCCGGTTCTAAGCTGTAAAGCATGCCGCACTGAACCAGGGAGTAATCATCACTACGCGACTGTCAGGCATTCATAACGTCTTGAGTTGCTGGGAAAACGGGTGCTTCACCTAGCGGTGCATCTAGGACATATGCTTTCTTGGCAGCTATGAGGATGATCCTCAAGTTCTGAACCCAGTCTGTATAGTTGCTACCATCTACTTTCAGCTTGGTTTTCTCTAGGAACGCGTTGAAGTTGATAGCAACATTAGCATGGGCCATTTTATCTACAAGACATACTGCAGAGGTTTTAGACTAAGTTCATGATAATTAAGTTCGTCTAATCAAATTATTTAATGAACTCTCACTCAGATAGACATCCCTCTAGTCATCTAAGTGATACATGATCCGAGTCAACTAGGTCATCTCCGATCATCACGTGAGGCGGACTAGTCATCATCGGTGAACATCTTCATGTTGATCGTATCTACTATACGACTCATGTTTGACCTTTCGGTCTCTTGTGTTCCGAGGCCATGTCTGTACAAGCTAGGCTCATCAAATCAACCTAAGTGTTCTCCATGTGTAAATCTGGCTTACACCCGTTGTATGCGAACGTTAGGATCTATCACACCCGATCATCACGTGGTGCTTCGAAACAACAAACTTTCGCAACGGTACACAGTTAGGGGGAACACTTTCTTGAAATTTTATGAGGGATCATCTTATTTATGCTACTGTCGTTCTAAGCAAATAAGATGTAAAACATGATAAACATCACATGCAATCAAATATTGACATGATATGGCCAATATCATTTTGCTCCTTTTGATCTCCATCTTCGGGGCGCCATGATCATCATCGTCACCGGCATGACACCATGATCTCCATCATCGTGTCTTCATGAAGTTGTCTCGCCAACTATTACCTCTACTTCTATGGTTAACGGTTTCGCAATAAAGTAAAGTAATTACATGGCGTTATTCAATGACACGCGGGTCATACAATAAATTAAGACAACCCCTATGGCTCATGCCGGTTGTCATACGTACTCATTGATATGCAAGTCGTGATTCCTATTACAAGAACATGAACAATCTCATACATCACATATATATCATTCATCACATCCTTTTGGCCATATCACATCACACGGTATATGCTGCAAGAACAAGTTAGACGTCCTCTAATTGTTGTTGCAAGTTTTTACGTGGCTGCTATAGGTTTCTAGCCAGAACGTTTCTTACCTACACCAAAACCACAACGTGATATGCCAATTCCTATTTACCCTTCATAAGGACCCTTTTCATCGAATCCGATCCGACTAAAGTGGGAGAGACAGACACCCGCTAGCCACCTTATGCACTAGTGCATGTAAGTCGGTGGAACCTGTCTCACGTAAGTGTACGTGTAAGGTCGGTCCGGGCCGCTTCATCCCACGATGCCGCCGAATCAAGATAAGACTAGTAATGGCAAGTAAATTGACAAAATCGACGCCCACAACAACTTGTGTTCTACTCGTGCATAGAAACTACGCATAGACCTAGCTCATGATGCCACTGTTGGGGATCGTTGCAGAAACTAATTTTTTTCTACACATTACCAAGATCAATCTATGGAGAAACTAGCAACGAGAGAGAGAGGGGAGTGCATCTTCATACCCTTGAAGATCGCGACATGGAAGCGTTACAAGAACGCGGATGAAGGAGTCGTACTCGTAGCGATTCAGATCGCGGTGGATACCGATCTAAGCGCCGAACAACGACACCTCCGCGTTCAACACACGTGCAGCCCGGTGACGTCTCCCGCGCCTTGATCCAGCAAGGAGGAGGGAGAGGTTGAGGAAGATAGCTCCAGCAGCAGCACGACAGCGTGGTGGTGGTGGAGCAGTGGTTCTCCGGCAGGGCTTCGCCAAGCTCAGGCGGAGGAGAAGAGGTGTTGGAGAGGGGGAGGGATGCGCCTTGGATGTGGTGCGGCTGCCCTCCCTCCTCCCCTCTATTTATAGGGTGAAGGGGGATGGGAGCCGGCCCCTCTAGATGAGATCTAGAGGGGGGGCGGGGCGGCGGCCAAAGGGAGGGGGCTTACCCCCCAAGCCAAGGGGGGCGCCCCCTTTAGGGTTCCCCCTCCCCTCCCCAACCCTGGCGCATGGGCCCTAGGGGGGATGGCGCCCAGCCCACTTGGGGCTGGTTCCCTTCCACATACAGCATATAAGGGCCCTCCGGGGCAAGTGGACCCTCCCGGTGGACCCCCGGAACCCCTTCGGTGGTCCCATTACAATACTGGTGAACCCCCGAATACTTCCGGTGACCGTATGATGACTTCCCATATATAAATCTTCACCTCTGGACTATTCCGGAACTCCTCGTGACATCTGGGATCTCATCCGGGACTCCGAACAACATTCGGTAACCACGTACAAACCTTCCCTATAACCCTAGCGTCATCGAACCTTAAGTGTGTAGACCCTACGGGTTTGGGAATCATGCAGACATAACCGAGACAACTCTCGGCCAATAACCAACAGCGGGATCTGGATACCCATGTTGGCTCCCACATGTTCCACGATGATCTCATCGGATGAACCACGATGTCGAGGATTCAAGCAATCCCGTATACAATTCCCTTTGTCAATCGGTACGTTACTTGCCCGAGATTCGATCGTCGGTATCCCAATACCTCGTTCAATCTCGTTACCGGTAAGTCACTTTACTCGTTCTGTAATGCATGATCCCATGACCAACTACTTAGTCACATTGAGCTCATTATGATGATGCATTACCGAGTGGGCCCAGAGATACCTCTCCGTCATACGGAGTGACAAATCCCAGTCTCAATTCGTGCCAACCCAACAGACACTTTCGGAGATACCTGTAGCGCACCTTTATAGCCACCCAGTTACGTTGTGACGTTTGGTACACCCAAAGCATTCCTACGGTATCCGGGAGTTACACAATCTCATGGTCTAAGTAAATGATACTTGACATTAGAAAAGCTTTAGCAAACGAACTACACGATCTTGTGCTATGCTTAGGATTGGGTCTTGTCCATCACATCATTCTCCTAATGATGTGATCCCGTTATCAATGACATCCAATGTCCATAGTCAGGAAACCATGACCATTTGTTTATCAACGAGCTAGTCAACTAGAGGCTCACTAGGGACATGTTGTGGTCTATGTATTCACACATGTATTATGGTTTCCGGTCAATACAATTATAACATGAACAACAGACAATTATCATGAACAAGGAAATATAATAATAACCATTTTATTATTGCCTCTAGGGCATATTTCCAACACCATCCTCTCTGCTTCCTAGATAGTTGGATAATATGTTGAGGGGATTCGGCCTCTCTCTCCTTGAGCTAATGTGTAGACAAACGACAGGGCAGTCCATTCGGTTTCGAGCTGACCAGGGGCCTCCTTATCCTCTTGTCTATGATACGAGCTGTGCACTTGCGTGCGCACAATTTCTTTTTGGTTTTTGGCGAGCAACCGAGATCTGATGTGCTCTGCTCTGCTCGGTGCTGGAAGAAGAATTTTGTTGTTCAAGAGAACAATAAGCTTCGAGAGGAACTATTTCGTGGGTTATACCTGATTAATTGACCCTACCTGTAAGCACTAGATTCATTAGCACAATACAATATAGTTCAGAGAGTCCTGAGATGTTTGTTTATTCAGAGGACATACTTGATAGGTGCGGATTCAGAAAAAACAACTGATAGATAGGGAGGAGCCTTGCATATTTATAAACTAATTTGAGATTGTTATTTATATTTGGCTGCTTCATTCTTCTCTGTAGGTATATTCCCACACTGAACTGAATTATTGCTATATTCGGTTGATTCAGACATAGCAATTAGAAGTAGCAATTAGAAGTAGTGAAGGAATATCCGCCTCGTCTCCGGTGGCCCTAGGGCCATGGAGGCGCGGTTGATCCTGGCAAGGGCCGGCGGGAGGGCTCCGTTTTTAGTCGTTTTTTTCAATCTTGTTAGGGTTTGTGTCCTACTCAGGAAGGTGAGACGGCGGCGGCTCCCTGAAGATGGAATAAAGGTCTCCCCGCCTAGCCCCCGTTCCGGCGGTGCGTCTAGCATCATTGGTGGGCGTGTGGAGGTGTATCTCCAGCAGATCTATCTTTGGTGGATTTGCTCGGATCTCGTCGTTGTTTGTCTACGTTCGTGTGTCTTCGGTTTGGATCCTTCCGATCTACGTTATTTTTCATCGGCGGCGGTTGCTGTTCTGGGGTGCTGGTCCTATGGGGCCTTAGCACGACGACTTCTCGACTGTCTACTACAACAAGTTGTGCCCGGCTCCGGCGATGGAGGGGCAATGACGGCGGCGCGCCTTCGGGTCGCTTCGGTGCTTATAGTCGTTGCTAGGTGGTCTACGAATCTGGATGTAATTTTTATTTCTGGTATTCGTTGTACTGCCATGATTGAAAATGAATAGATTGGAAGTTTTTCCGCAAAAAAAAAAAGAAGTAGTGAAGGAATATGATAGGATAGTACTTGCCATCCTAGGCCTCATCTGATTCGGAGGAGACCAAAACATTGGAATTAGAAGTAGTGTAGGAATTTGAGAAGATGGCACTTGCCGTCCTAAAGAATTGTCTTTGCCTCGTTCCTACATAAAAAATAAGCTTTGCGTGGATGTATAGATTCCTCCAGAAACACAGGAAATGAGTAGTATTCCTGCAAAATTCTTGTACACACTTCCTACAAACCGAATGCATCTATAGGAAATTTTCCTATGAGATCCTCCTTCCTATGTTTTTCCTGTAAATATGCTTCAAACCGAATGAGGCCATAAGGAATTGTATTGCCTCGTTCGTAGGTTTGCCTAGGGGTATACAATATTTCCCTCCCCCCGACACCTAACAAGGAATATTAGGGTAACTTGCATTGTTATAACGCCTTTTACCGGGGGAGGGGGCAGGGATAAAAACACTTGGTAGATTGTGGTTGATGGAAGATGGACGGTGAAATGTATTTTACTAGGTCGGACAAAAAGAACTAATGGGCAACATGATGGACTGAACTAGACGGAGCACACATTGCTTCTATAGTCAATGATTTTTTCTTCGACAAAGGGTGTATTTTATTGGCTTCAATTGGAGCATCAAAGAGGATGCAAACACAAGGTGCATTCTATGGTCAATGGCTTTGCTTCTTTTTGGAAACCTTACTAGATGGAGAATTCATGGCTGATTAGACATGTTCTGTTGCATGCATGGATGGTGACGATGGGCAAGTATACGGTAAGTAGCCCATCTGTACCAAGTGTACATAAAAGTTCACCGATTGTCGCTAACACATGACACACTCAAGAAACGATTCTTGCAAATATACGGTAAGTAGCCCATCTGTCGTTTACGTTTACCAATTGCAACACTCAGTAAAGTGTTTACTTACTGTAATTGACATTCGCCATAAAATTGATTTCCCATAGTGAGATCTCCTGGTGGACGAGTATTAGGTTGGCAAGTAGAGTTAGCAGATTAGCAGTGGGTAGTACTAACTACTAAAGCATCATTCCATCCAAATAAGGCGATTCCAAACATTTCTTCAAACCAGACAAGAGAGTTCCAAATTACGACATTTAAACCGACAAACGGACTAGACAACGGAAACAAACCGGACACTTCAAAAGGTAACACGGACGACGAACTCCCCAAACAGCTGTTACATTGACACTGACACAGACGAACTGAACGAAATAAGCTAGGACACCAGGAAAGATAACAACGAGGCCAAGGATGCTCCGGTGAACACAAGACAGCATGCGAAGGCCGAACCGGCGCATGCATGGATGCTCAGAAATTCTTCACCCCTTGCGCTTCTTCGGAAGGAAGACGTCAGTGAGAACCGTCTTTGACTGCAGCGACGCCTTCAGTATCTCCAGTCCCTGCACATTGGTATGGCAAGAATGTTGATTCCGGTAGGAATTACATTTTTAATCAAAACTATAATTGAGTTGTTCCAGGGATTGATTTGTTGACCTCCTCGTAGCCAAGCTGCACGGTCTTCTCCTGGAGCGACCCGATGTCCGTGACGCCAAACGTGTTGAGCATGGTGATCCCAGAGATGGAAGACATGGGCGACACCTTCAGGTCGTCCATCACCGTGTACGTCACGATCCCCTGTACAAACCCAGTGCCTGCAGCAGCTGACACCGCGCCACCATCGGAGCAAGCGGTCGGAACCACAAGCTGCATCTCCGTCCCCATGCTATTCTTGCAATGCGAGCATGGAGTACCGTTTACCTTGGTAACATTGTTGTAGCAGTCGGAGTAGTAGAAGGAGCTACAGCGGAAAAAGCGATCGGTCTCCGGTGCCTCCGCCTCTGGTAACTGAAGAACGTTGCCGCTCTCGCAACCAGCAGCAGGGGCGAGCAGGGCTTTCTTGGCGTTCTCACGGACGATGTAGGTGTCGTCGAGCTTCTCGACGCTGCCGTACAGGTTGCCGACGCTGACGACCATGGTGTCGGTCCCCAGAAGCTTGACGACCGTGCCCACTGGCAAGGTGAGGAGGGAGAAGAGGAAGTCGACGACGTCCTTGCCGGCCTCGGCGTAGACCACGCGTTGGGCCTTGGTGTCCACCAGCAGCTTCATGGTCATTAGCGTGCCATTCGCAGTGGCTACCTTGTGTCCTTTCTTCTTGTGAGAGCCCGAGCTGCCTCCCTTTCTCTTGGGTGAATAGCTCCCATGCGACGTCGTTGGTGTAAATTGTCTCTCATGCGACGTAGTTGGTTGTAATCGCTCTCATGCGACATCTTCGTTGGAAAAAATAGCTCCCATGCGACACTGCTGCCTAATCCAAAGACACATGTTTAAAACTCGAATCAGGTGAGCGGGACCCACAGCATGGGACCCACTAACTTATCCAACTCAGCATTGGTCAGGTGAGCGGGACCCACAGCATGGGACCCACTAACTTATCCAGGTCAGCATTGGTACAAGAGGACACCGAGCCGTGCCCCGAGCCGTGCAGCACCCGAGCCCATCCTCCCCCCTCCCCCTCCCCGACCGTTGTTGTTCTTTTTCTCCGGCGACGACGCGCAGCAACGCCGTTCCGGGCCGCGACCTAGCAATGTCGAGCTCCGCTTCAGCCTCCCGCCGCTCATGGCCGCGCTATGGCGCAGTGCCCATGACAAGATGCCATGCATGCCCACGTATCGCACCCCTGAAGCGGCTAGTCACAACGACCGACAAGAATGGCAACCTTGGGCGGGAATTCGTGAAATGCGAGAGCAAACCAGAGCAGGGAAAGGTGAGATTTTACTTCTCAATATGCCAATTTTGGTTTTTGTCTCCCAATTTCATATTTGCCCATTTTTCCCCGTCGGATTTGGGATTTAGGGTTCATCTTTCTGATTTCAGAAATTGAAGCAATGCACCCATTTTGAGTGGCTAGATGAGTACATAGAGCGGATTCAACTGGAGGGTGCATCAGGGGAGCTCGATTTACCGTTGGAGGCGGAGAAGTTGGGCAAGTTTGGATCGGGCGCATCTGGATCCGGGGCCCCTGGATCTGGCAATTCCATCGGGGGCGCCCGCCCTTCCATTGGTGCTACTGTGGGGGATGCAGGAGTGACGGCAGAGCTGAAGAAGCTGAACAAGCAGATGAAGAAACTCATCGAATTGCAGAAGCAGGGCAATTTGATGGGGCTGATGGCCGCACTTTTTTATGTTTGTGTAATTGGTCTCGCATTTGTTTATGTGATGATAATTAGTCGTAAGTGAATAGATTGGGCATCATTTGTAATCGTAATGATATGTACATTTGAATAAAAGTGTTGCGCTGTACGAATTCGGCATGTCTTCTTCACTCTGTTTTGTTTTTTCAGTTCTTCAGTTAGTCATCAGTTTCAGTTTCAGTGGTAGAGGGAGAAAAAGAAAAAAAATCGTCCCACAGTTGCCCGAAAAGGCCAGGCCCATATAGAAGTTACGTAGGGCCCGGGCCGAATAGAACATACCCAGGCCCGTTGATAAAAGAAGCGTAGCTAGTGCAAAAAAAAGTGCACACGGTCATTGACATCAATATATCTTTTCGGCTTTAGGTTATTTTACAAATTTTAAGTTTCCTGCCTTCACCTTTTTTTAGATAACTCATCTGATAATTATTTGAGCTATTTTTATGCATAAGCTATCGTGTCCGATTGTAGGGTCCCGTGTTGTTTCGGCTAAAACAAAAGGTTGGTTCTAGTTAGCAGTCTAACTTGTAGTCTTTCTGAACCAAAAAAGTTGCATTTGTTTGGTTCTAGTTTATTTCAACGAAGCGCCATTTTTATTGCATATAGTGCATAAAACATAAAAGGAAGATAATTAACTAGACACGTGCTAACAACAACTTCTATGATTGGATCATGTTTTAGTGCATTTTTTAGTACACATGGCCACATAAATAAAATGCAATGGAGAAACTTTAGGACCGAAAAAACATATAGATAGATAGAGGGGCATCGGGTACCCTAGTAGCATAGATAGATAGAACATATAGAGGGGCATCCCCCCACTACATATAGTTCATAAAACATGAAAGTAAAATAATTAAAACTAGATATATAGAAGACACGGGCACACACACCCGAACCAACACAAACACAAACTAGATAGATAGAAGACTCGCACTTGAACAACTCCTTGGCCCCTCCTCCTTGCCACTCCTTGGCCCCTCCTCCTTGGGCCCCTCACTCGCCGTTCTCCGGCATCTGGTAGGGGAGGCTGTGCATGCCGTTGGGGTAAGGGAAGATGTGGTGGAAGTTGGTGAAGATGTTGTAGGTCGTGAGCGCGATAAACTCGCATCCACACCAGAACACCTGGCCGAGGAGGTGGTGAGCGTCGTAGGGGTTGGTGAAGGTGACGTGGAGGCCGATGACGAGGCCGTTGGCGTTGCCATCGTACTGCTCGTGGAGGTGGAACATGGGCGGAGTGCCCGGAGGGAGGTGGCGGTAGCCGGCTTGGAGGAAGAAGCGAGCCAACTCTCTAGGGCCCCTCCACCTAGAGATGGCCCACACCCTCAGGTTATTCTCGACGACGACTCCGGCCGGGTACTGCCTCTCCGGCACGGTGCGAGGGCGACGGTAGGTAGGGCCGTTGAACTGCATGGTGGCTCGAGTGGTGGATTTGGCTCGAAAAGAAGAAGGGGAGGAGGCTTGAGAGATGAGTGTGAGAGGATGAGGAAATGGTGCCCTTTTATAGCCGCGTTGCAGCTGTGGTCAATGTGTACACGGTACCTTCTGGATCGTTTTCTCTTCTCCGTTCGCACTGGCATAAGTAATTGCGGGCATTAATTCAAAAAACGGCGGAGCATCCAAAGAGGCATGGGCAGCACAGGCGAGTTGCATCGTTTCGTGCACTTGCATCGGCGGTGACGCCGCGTGGGAAACAGGCCCGTTCATCCGCGCGTGACACTGAAAAAGGAGTTGCGCCACATCTGCACCACCGACGCGTCCGTCTCGTTCAAACATGCATTTGTTAAAATAGCTTAGATGCGACGTACCTATACGCTGCGCCCCTGCCGTGCTTTACTGCGTCGATGCGTGCATGCAATGGCGGGCTAGGTGTTCACGAGCAAAGAATAGCTATGCTGCGACGTTGCATGGCATGCATGGGACAGGGATGGCCCACATGTCATTGACCCTCTCGCATGCAGCCCATCCCCCTCTCGACGGCCGTGCGCACGCATGCCAGGCTCTGCCGGGCCCGATCCGCTCGGCCCAACGGTCACTTAGATGATCCCTCGCTCAATGTTATCTGTTCGTCAGAGAGAAAAAACGGTGGCCAATCAGATTGGAGCCCACGGATCGCCTGTGACGCCCGGATATTTAAGCTACAGTGAACCTCCGCTAATGATGCCACGTCACCTCGAATTACTGTTTATAAACTCGCGCCAGTTCGAAACCTAGTTCAAACTTTAAAAATTAAGCAAGCAATAAAAGTTTTCAAATCTTAAAACTAAAATGTTCGGGGTGAACCAAATATTACATAGGTAATTATGATGGAGAAACCATACCTTTATAAGATATTTAAATACTATAAGATAATTGAAAAAGTAGTGAAAACTATTATTTATATACTTTTAAATATTAATTAATTATGAAACTAATTTAGCTTGGGTAGCAAGCTAATGTGGCATTGGCATATTTGTTAACAGCAAATTAGGCGCCATTATAGTATTTTACTAAAACAAAAATAAATGGAAACTAAAAGAAAACATAAAAGAAAATAAATAAAAAAAGAAAATAAATAAAAGAAAGAAACTAACAAAACAAAAGAAGAGGGAACCCCCTCCCACGGCCCACTGGCCCAGTTGGCCGGCCAGCCCACCTGGCCCAGCCGGCCCACCCCGCCGGCTTAACCCCCCACTCCCCCCAGGCCAACCCTAGCCGCCACCCACTCACTCCTCCCTCGTCCTTCCCCGATCTAGATCGGGGCAACCCCCGATCCCATCGGCGCCCCATGCTCCACCACACCCC
>NC_041385.1:84786749-84794846 GCF_002162155.2 Triticum dicoccoides
GGGCCCGAACCCATCGCCGCCTCCCCGACGCATCACCGGCGCCACCCCGCCCGTCGCTCGCCGTCGGCCTCACCCTCCTCCCCTTTCCTGGACCGGAAGGGGCCCCCGCTGCCGCCGCACGGAACGCCACTACCGCGGCCTACCTCGCCGGACCACCTCAACGGCCTGCCTCCTCGTCGCCCGATCGTCGCCGTCGACCACCCCGAGCCCCGCTGCCCTGACCCTACGCCCACCGTGAGCATGAGCTTCCCCCCTCTCCTTCCCTCTCCCGCATGCCGCGCCCAGGTGCGCCCCCATGCCAGCGCCGATCCACCGCACGATGGCCGCGGCCAGCTACGCCCCACACCGCCTCCGCCTCACCCCCATGGCCGCTGTACCCTGCCTCGCGCGACCCGCTGCTGCGCCGTTCGCCTTGCCCCGCTCCTGCACCCCCCTGCACCGGCGACGCCGCCATGTCCGCGGCCAGCTCTGACCGCCCCACTCCTCTCCTCTCGCGCGAGGCCTTGCCGCGCTGAACGCTCGTCACCGCCCTCCCGTGGCGCCGCCATCCGTTCCCTTGGCCGGCGTCGTGGGCGCCGGCAGCCACGCCGGCAGCCTCGCCACGCCCGTGGCTGGCCCCCCCTGCCTGTCGATCTGGGCGCTCGCCCAGTCGGGCACCAACGCCCAGCGCCCGCACCCGCGGCAACCGCACGCCCGTTAGCCCCCAGGGCCCTATGACAAAGGGGGCCCGCCCCCAGAACGTTAAAAAAAGTATATAAAAATAAATAAAACAATAATTAAAATAAAAATAAATTTAATTAATTAATTAATTAACTAAATTAATTAATTTAATTAACCTTAATTAATTAATCTAATTAACCTGTTAGCTTAATTAAACAGTAATTAGTTTAACTAAATCCTAATTAACCTAACAGAGTATGACAGGTGGGTCCCATTGGACCCACGCGTCAGTTTGACCCAGTCAACCCCTGTTGACTGCTGATGTCAGCCTGACGTCATGCTGACGTCATAAATTCATTTTCCGAATTAATTAAAAAATTAAATAAATTCCAGAAATTAATAAAATCTTTAGAAAATCATATCTTTTAATCCGTAACTCGGATTAAAATATTTTCAACATGAAAGTTGCTCAGAACGACGAGACGATTCCGGATACGCAACCCGTTCGTCCGCCACACCCCCCTAACCTATCGAACTCGCAACTTTCCCCCCCCTCCGGCTCCTCTGCCCGAAAACACGGAACCCCGGGAATACTTCCCGGATGCTTCCCCCCTTCACCGGTATCACCTCCTACCGCGTTAGAACACGTCTAGCTCTGCCTGTTATCCTGTTATGCACTTGCTTGCTATGTATTTACTGTTTCTCCCCCCTCTTCTCTTCGGTAGACCCCGTGACGATGCTGACGCCCCAGTTCGACTACGGAGTTGACGACCCCTCTCTCTTGCCAGAGCAACCAGGCAAGCCCCCCCTTTGATCACCAGATATCGCCTACTCTTCTCTATACTGCTTGCATTAGAGTAGTGTAGCATGTTACTGCTTTCCGTTAATCCTATTCTGATGCATAGCCTGTCATTGCTGCTACAGTCATTGATACCTTACCCGCAATCCTAAATGCTTAGTATAGGATCCTAGTGTTCCATCAGTGACCCTAAACTCTTGTCCGTCTGCCATGCTATACTACTGGGCTGTGATCACTTCGGGAGGTGATCACGGGCATATACTATATACTTTACACTGTTACATTACTGGTGATACTGTTTGGAGATGGGGGCTGAAGGGGCAGGTGGCTCCATCCAGGTAGTGGTGGGCCTGAGTTCCCGACGGCCCCCGACTGTTACTTTGTGGCGGAGCGACAGGGCAGGTTGAGACCACCTAGGAGACAGGTGGGCCTGGCCTTGTTCGGCATTCGCGGATACTTAACACGCTTAACGAGATCTTGGTATTTGATCTGAGTCTGGCTACTGGCCTATACGCACTAACCATCTACGCGGGAGTAGTTATGGGTATCCCGGCGTCGTGGTATCAGCCGAAGCACTTCAGACGTCAGCGACGGAGCGGCGCGCGCCGGATTGGAACGTAAGCCTGCTCTTGTATTAAGGGGGCTAGTTCTGCTTCCGGCCGCCCTCGCAACATGCAGGTGTGCTATGGGCGATGGGCCCAGACCCCTGTGCGCTTAGGTTTAGACCGGCGTGCTGGCCTCTCTGTTTTGCCTAGGTGGGGCTGCGACGTGTTGATCTTCCGAGGCCGGGCATGACCCAGGAAAGTGTGTCCGGCCAAATGGGATCAAGCGTGTTGGGCTATGTGGTGCACCCCTGCAGGGAAGTTAATCTATTCGAATAGCCGTGATCTTCGGTAACAGGACGACTTGGAGTTGTACCTTGACCTTATGACAACTAGAACCAGATACTTAATAAAACACACCCTTCCAAGTTCCACAGACAACCTGGTGATCGCTTTTCTACAGGGCGACGAGGAGAGGATCGCCGGGTAGGTTTATGCTATGCGATGCTACTTGGAGATGCTACTTGGAGATGCTACTTGGAGGACGTCAATCTACTCTCTTCTACATGCTGCAAGACGGAGGCTGCCAGAAGCGTAGTCTTCGACAGGATTAGCTATCCCCCTTTTATTCTGGCATTCTGCAGTTCAGTCCACCGATATGGCCCTTTACACATATACCCATGCATATGTAGTGTAGCTCCTTGCTTGCGAGTACTTTGGATGAGTACTCACGGTTGCTTTGCTCCCTCTTTTCCCTCGTTTTCCTCTTCTTCTCGGATGCCGCAACCAGACGTTGGAGCCCAGGATCCAGATGCCACCTTCGGCTACGACGACTACTACTCTGGAGGTGCCTACTACTACGTGCAGCCCGCTGGCGACGACCAGGAGTAGTTTAGGAGGATCCCAGGCAGGAGGCCTGCGCCTCTTTCGATCTGTATCCCAGTTTGTGCTAGCCTTCTTAAGGCAAACTTGTTTAACTTATGTCTGTACTCAGATATTGTTGCTTCCGCTGACTCGTCTATGATCGAGCACTTGTATTCGAGCCCTCGAGGCCCCTGGCTTGTATTATGATGCTTGTATGACTTCTTTTATTTGTAGAGTTGTGTTGTGATATCTTCCCGTGAGTCCCTGATCTTGATCGTACACATTTGCGTGCATCATTAGTGTACGATTGAATCGGGGGCGTCACAAGTTGGTATCAGAGCCAACTGCCTGTAGGAATCCCCCTTTCCAACTCCTTGGCCGAAGTCGAGTCTAGTCGTTGAAAAACTTTTACTAACATGGCTGTGTGGCCCATGGGCCCACGTCGCCATCGGGAGGTATTAGGATCTTTTATTCCTCGACCTTTACTCTGGGATTCTGAACCCTCTTCTATTCGGGTTAAACGATTTTTACTAAAAACTAACTTTAGGTTCTCGAAAATACTTTCTCCCGGAGAGCCCCTTCAGTCCAGATGGTCACCGACTGCACCAGAAGATTTCAGAGATACTCTTTGATATTCTCTCGAGACTTTGTGCCCATCACTTTTGCTATTCCCGACCACCGATAAATCCTTATGGATAACTACTTACACTTGCCATTCTTACGATCATTCCCCATTGTTCTTGTTATTACAAGATACCCGAAGTTTTCTCTATTGTTCCGAGAATACTTCGTGCCTACTTCCTAGCAGTTCTTTGCCACATGAATACCCCTTCAAATAAATCGCCGCACTTGTCAAGTATCCGCTCATCCCCCAGTTGTTCATGTGTTACACAAAAGTCTTCGAAATACCACCCGATATTCCGAAAATCCTCAGCAACCTATTGCTCTGGAATTTCTTGTTTGCTTTCATTATGATTAATCCCATAAGTATAGAAATCTTATTGACATTCCTTGTCATTATCATTTTGAGTCTGTTGACTCAATATGCTGCGAATACACGCAATCATCATTGATCCTTATAAATTACCTTTCCGGCTGAGCTTCCATTCTTTTAACTGGAATTGGTTCTCGACCAATCCAATTGTCGTTGATTGTACCCTAAGGCTATTCAACTTATCCATCCCTAATCAGAGCATTGCTTCTGATCCCTTGATTTGGAAATCATAATTCCTTTGCATTTGACAATTGATTTAGTCAATTGTTTCTATAATCTGATCTCCTTGCATTCTTCTTCCTCTAGTTGAGTACCGATACTCGTATCAGATCCTTTGTGGACCATCAAGTCCTTTGTTGGATTGTTATCCGACAGTGTCCTTCACATTTGATCACTTTATGAGTTCTTCCCCTGATACATAATGCCTTTGTTAAGTTGTATCCTCTGCTTGGCCAACCATGCTCTGCTTTCGGGCTTGTGTTAATTACTCTTGAAACTTGTGGTATATGTTTCTAAGAAGCCCCTATGGGTTGAACATATGCCTTCTCTAAACCGTGTGAACCCGAAAGTTTTCACGAGTCATACTCTTCTGGTGCTTCACCAGATAAAATTTCAACACTGCAACTTCATCGAACGTGAGAAGTGAATGAAAGGTTATGCATTGGAGAAGTGGGAGTCGACCTTGAACTTGTGTTCATGCCCATGGACACGATGTAGATCTTATCATTAAAGCTGCTCTTAAATGAATTATTCCTTTGGTATAAGTTCATCTTATATCTAGGATCTGGCCTTTTGCAATCGTGGTTCCGACCATGATTGTTCTTCTTTGATCTCATTTCTCGGACAAGTTAAAACAATTGTCTTCTATGGATCAATACACCAGACCAACCTTTACTTTGATCTTGTGTCGAGTATTACCCCCTGGTATCTCGAGATTATCATGGAACTGCATAACTTTTTATGAGTTCTTCATCAAGTGCTACCTTCCCACTGATTCCAATTTTTCGCGGGCCCTGAGTTATTGAACACTCAAAGACACCGATAACTGAACCGAGTCCGCTCTTCGGTTCAACAACTCTTCAGTAAGCTTCTATAAGTACGAGTTTGTACCCGATCACGCCATTCCTAGCCTGTTTGGCTATATCATTGTCGTGACGATTCTAACTGTGCTACCTGGTCCTTATTCTCGGAGCACCAATTTTCGACGATGAACTAACCTTACGTCGATTTTTCCTCGTCATACCCTTTCACCTTAAACAACAAGCTTGAGTTCGAGTTTGTGTCGTAACTGTGGTTCCAATAACCTCTTGCTTCATCATTCCTTTGACTTGATGTCGTCGCTGATTGACTACATCTGCATGAAATATCTCGACAATTGTGTCGTGATCATCATCAACCTTATGAGCTCTTCCAGGAATTCAATTGAATTCATGATGGGTAATACCATCCTTGCCCCTCGACGATTCCTGTTCTCATCGACCACTTTATTGCCTTCCGTTCAACACAACTTGTTCGCGTTTTGTGTAAACCTTGAGATCACTGCTACCCAGCAGTTGATCTTCCTTACCTCGGAAGTATTACCATCACTTTTTGTCAAGAATGTGGTGAGAATTTCACCACCTCTTAATAATTCTTGATATCTTAATACTTTTTGCCATCTTCGTTCATTCCTTGGTCCCCGTATTGTTTTCAACCGGAATACCGACAATGGAGCTATGACGTGTGAATTCAAAACTTCTAGCAACCCTATTGCTTTGAAGTGAATGGGCGATAGTTCATTATAAGTCCTTCGCTAATTGAATCACCATTCTAACATTGGTCGTGCAACCCAACCCGTACTTCGGGCGCACCCTTCAACCAATGTTTAATTGTGTATGTTTTCCTCGAGCATACTTCCTTATATCATTTGATCTGACAAATGTTATCTCCTTGTTCACTTAATGGTGGAAATCCATCTTTTGGGAATCTCGGTGAATTGCCGTTGAGTTCACCAGACACCTCCTTGTCCTCTCCTTGGTTTAATGGTGAACTATTGCTTCAGAAACCCGCTCCCATAGTTCATTTCCCGAGAAGCTTGCAATGCCATTTCAACGATTTGTGTTGCGCCTTTTCTTCTCGGACATCCTGAGTCTCAGGTATCCTGACACCAATCGGATCTGAATCTCGGTCAGATATGATGGTTGGGACAACTTTCCAAGAGTTATGACGTTGATCCTTTGATGACCCGGTAACATGATGTCATGCCTAGCACCCCCCCCCCGGCTGGAGGACCTATCATTATAGATTCCTTTTCAGCAAGGTTATCCATTCATCCATGAGGAAATTGTAAGACTTATTCTACAAGTTATTCTTGATGGATCCTTCGTGTTTCCAAAGTCTGATCTTCACCTGAAGACCATGTCACTGCTATCTCGAAGCATGTCAATGGTACTCCGATTTTCAACAGGCACGTTTGAAGCACGATGCTATATTTTAATTATCAATTATCCTAACACCATTGTATGAGTAATATCATGAGATTCCTCCCCCCTTACCTAAATGGTTTTCTACTTTATATCCTGTCATGGATATCTTGCTCTGCTTGTCCTTGGGAAGGATATACCCTCGAAATATGTGTTTAAACATATTTTCCTTTCCATTGTTCTGTTTAATCTGATGATCATATTTTCCTTCCATTGGTTTGTTTAAACCTTTTCTATGATCTATATGATATAAGCAGTAATAATCCACTGCTTGTGCAAACACCTCGATGTACAACTCTGTCAGTAAGACCTTGTTACTATTGTTGATGACATTCCGGTAACCACCGATGGACGGGAACCTTGCCTATTGGTCCGCCTCGTTTCAACGAGCAGGAAAATGGTTCTCTTCGTCCCTCGCCCTTGGTACCAACGTTGTTGCCGACATAGCTGACATGGTACTCCCTGACATGCCTTGCTATCATGACCGTGCAAGATGTCACTGCTCCTATTAAAAAAAAGAACCACATGGTGGGCCCATAACCCACAGTTTCACAGGATCGAAACCTGACTCTCCTATACACCCTGTTGCCAAAGTTATTCCTATAGCTTGACTTCGTATGTAAATTGCGAGCCACCTTCCTAGTGATCAATTCTGGTATCGGACACAATACTTATTCCCGTTGCTCTGAACCCCATTCACACTCTGTTTCAGGCAATGAACGATTGCCTATCCGCTTGAAACTTCTTATTGCACTGTCTTACTTTTCTCTCGATGTGTTTCATTTGTTCAACTCGAGAGATACTCATATGTTCATACTTGGGAAACCCCCAGAAGATTTTCCCTTGTAACATCCTATCGTTGTAGAGCTGCCCCTTACCTATTCGTAAGTACGATGGAGATCCCGAAGAAAGGATGATGACTTCATCATTTTGACCTGAAGCAGAAGTATGAAGGCATCAATATATTGGATTGACCTCTTCGGGAAGAGCAAGCCAGGATGAGAAGACCCGCTATATTCGTTACCAAACCTTCCCCCCTTACTCCCCTCTTAAATCTCGGGACGAGATTTCTTGTAGTGGAGGAGAATTATGACGCCCGGATATTTAAACTACAGTGAACCTCCGCTAATGATGCCACGTCACCTCGAATTACTGTTTATAAACTCGCGCCAGTTCGAAACCTAGTTCAAACTTTAAAAATTAAGCAAGCAATAAAAGTTTTCAAATCTTAAAACTAAAATGTTCGGGGTGAACCAAATATTACATAGGTAATTATGATGGAGAAACCATACCTTTATAAGATATTTAAATACTATAAGATAATTGAAAAAGTAGTGAAAACTATTATTTATATACTTTTAAATATTAATTAATTATGAAACTAATTTAGCATGGGTAGCAAGCTAATGTGGCATTGGCATATTTGTTAACAGCAAATTAGGCGCCATTATAGTATTTTACTAAAACAAAAATAAATGGAAACTAAAAGAAAACATAAAAGAAAATAAATAAATAAAAGAAAATAAATAAAAGAAAGAAACTAACAAAACAAAAGAAGAGGGAACCCCCTCCCACGGCCCACTGGCCCAGTTGGCCGGCCAGCCCACCTGGCCCAGCCGGCCCACCCCGCCATCTTAACCCCCCACTCCCCCCAGGCCAACCCTAGCCGCCACCCACTCACTCCTCCCTCGTCCTTCCCCGATCTAGATCGGGGCAACCCCCGATCCCATCGGCGCCCCACGCTCCACCACACCCCCCGCGATCCCCACCTCTCCT
>NC_041385.1:84796991-84802352 GCF_002162155.2 Triticum dicoccoides
CAACCCGGTGATCGCTTTTCTACAGGGCGACGAGGAGAGGATCGCCGGGTAGGTTTATGCTATGCGATGCTACTTGGAGATGCTACTTGGAGATGCTACTTGGAGGACGTCAATCTACTCTCTTCTACATGCTGCAAGACGGAGGCTGCCAGAAGCATAGTCTTCGACAGGATTAGCTATCCCCCTTTTATTCTGGCATTCTGCAGTTCAGTCCACCGATATGGCCCTTTACACATATACCCATGCATATGTAGTGTAGCTCCTTGCTTGCGAGTACTTTGGATGAGTACTCACGGTTGCTTTGCTCCCTCTTTTCCCTCGTTTTCCTCTTCTTCTCGGATGCCGCAACCAGACGTTGGAGCCCAGGATCCAGATGCCACCTTCGGCTACGACGACTACTACTCTGGAGGTGCCTACTACTACGTGCAGCCCGCTGGCGACGACCAGGAGTAGTTTAGGAGGATCCCAGGCAGGAGGCCTGCGCCTCTTTCGATCTGTATCCCAGTTTGTGCTAGCCTTCTTAAGGCAAACTTGTTTAACTTATGTTTGTACTCAGATATTGTTGCTTCCGCTGACTCGTCTATGATCGAGCACTTGTATTCGAGCCCTCGAGGCCCCTGGCTTGTATTATGATGCTTGTATGACTTCTTTTATTTGTAGAGTTGTGTTGTGATATCTTCCCTTGAGTCCCTGATCTTGATCGTACACATTTGCGTGCATGATTAGTGTACGATTGAATCGGGGGCGTCACATCGCCCCCACAGAATCCTTCTAGAAGGCCTATCCGACGGCCGCAGTTTGGCATTAGGGTTAGATCGACGGTGGACGTTTGGCGCTAGGGTTACATGGGGTTTGGAGGCAGTCAACGGGGTTTTGAAAGGTTTGACCGAACATTCAAACGTGTATGACTAATTCAAAAAAATCTAAAAAATGAAAAACTTGCGCATATAGCCTTTTTATGTTACATAGTTATGATATAAAATGATAAACTTGATCTAATGATCTTTGCTTGAAAAAACCTTCACAAATTGGACTATCTCGACTGAAGTTGCATGGAGTTCACAGGAGTGAGAAGAGGGTTTGAGGTTTTGAAAATGCAAAAAAATCAAAAACATCACCTTAGCTTCATTTTAGAGTGACTAAGGAGGATCTGAAGTTATTTTTGCATTTAAAATTTTTAAACTTGTTTTATTGCTAACTTTGTATTAAAGGGTGTTTTTTCAAAAATAATTAAATAATATGAATACTTATTCAAAAAAAGGTGAGACTTCGTATTGATCCTATATAGGTATAATATAAGCTAAGAAAATCTTTTTTGGGTGATTTTGAGAAGGTCGAAAAAACTTGCTTAGAAATGGGGCCGTTTTCCCTTACTTTGGAGCTTGTTTGGATAACATTGTCCGTGACTATGAGTTGGAATTCACAAAAAGGGTTGGATTTATGAACTAAAGTGCATAGTAGTACATAAAACGATGCAACATCACAGAACAAACAAATGAACTCAAAAAATATTGGAGATAGGTTCAAATTTGAATATCGGTTCAAATTTGAATTTTATTTCAAGTCAAATCAACATCATAGCACATAAGTTATCACATGAAAGAACATAAGTTTTCACATCAAATGACAACAAACTTAAGTTTTCACATCAAATTTGAATGATTTCGACTCTATTTCTTTTGCTTCTTTCTACCACTCGATTTATTCTGCTTTTTTCCACCATTTGGTTCCACGGCGCATAGTTTGTTGATGCTGATGCTCTTGCTTTTTGGCCCCTTGCAAACTCCACTAGGCCCCCTCACCTTTTGCACCTGACCATGTCTCACTTCTTCAGTTTGCACTTCTGCAGATTGAGTAGATGGCACACATTGTTCAACTACTTCAGTTTGCAACTCAACACTTGGCAGCACAACCTCCAAACATGGCAACACAGTTGTCAAAGCAGATTCGAATGGCAGCACAACAGTTGCTTCATCTGCAACAGTTTCAGATTGCCCTAGCGTCTGCAAAACAGATTCAGTATGCATCACATCGTCCAAAACACAAACACTTAGCTCATGTTCAGCAGTCACAGTTTCAGTTAGCTCCATATCTTTGTCACCAAACATTATCTGCTTAGTGCTCTTCCTTCTATAGCCACTGAGTCTTGCTTTTTTCACTGGCCAGCATTGTTCAACAACAAGCGGTGGGGCTTTTTCTGCACGCTTCCTCCTAAAAAATAAAGCATTTGACTTGGTTAGATACTAGAACAAGTAGCAAAATCAAAAACTTGCAAAAATAGTAACATAAACATACTTTGGCCTCTGAGGAGTGTAGATGCACTTGGATGAACCAATTCTGTGCCCAAGTACCTCACACAACTTGCACCTATTTTTGTTACCTTTTTTAGCCCTTTTGGGCTTATCATTCTTTTCCTTTTCCTTTTTCCCCTTCTTACTACAACCACCTTCTCAAACCAAGCTTTGAATCTGCTTTGTTTAGGCCTCCCAGCCTTTCTTCTAGTGACAGGGGGACACAAGGTAAATTCTATTTCCACCTCAGGCCACTGAGATTGGTCAGTCAGTGCAGGAATTGGACTTGCATATGCAGCTTTGAATTTTTGTACTGAATAATACTCATGCAAATATGGGTGCATATTTAACCTGGGTTTAGATGCCAAAAAAAGTATGAAATGCTCACATGGTTTTCCAGTGTGTTGCCACTCTTGGCAAGTGCACTCATGCAACTCAGTATTTACCACATGCCTCTTGCCACTCTTTGTATCTCTAACTTCAGCACCCCACAAGGAAGATTTCTCAACAAATAGATGTGAAAGATTTCTACTCCTGTTGACCACCTGTTGTACCACTGCTGGAAGCTTGTCCCCTTTCAAAATATTAGCAATTTTTCCTCTCAACTCCCACAAACGCATGATCATGATCCTTATTTGGTCCACCATGTCATGCACAGGCAAGTCTTTCAAATGCTTCACTTTGTTGTTAAAACTTTCTGCCAAGTTGTTATTGATATGATCACATTTTATGGCAGTATTAAAACCTGATCTATACCACAACAGAGAATGGTGGGTGTTCAACCATGAAGCAAATTCATTATCACTACATGATGCCAATATCTTACCAAGGTGATAGGAATGTGTCTGTCTGGTGTAGGATCTTGCTGCTGGCCACATGCGCCCAAATTCATATCCTCTGAATTTTTTTATCAGATTCATCCACATATGTCCAAAGCACTCCCTCTGCTCAGCATGGGGGAAAACACTTTTTACTGCATTTTCCAACCCTTTACATGCATCTGTGCGGATGGCCAAAGGAGAAACTGGCCCTATGCATCTTTTCAGTTGCATCATGAACCATATCCATGATGCCTCTGTCTCTGATTGAAACATTCCTATTGCAATTGGGAACATCCAGTTGTGTCCATCTAGAGCATTGCATGCAGCCAACTGACCATTCCACTTTCCAGTCAAAAAAGATGAGTCTATGCTCAAATATGGACGAGAACCTGCTTTGAATCCATCTATGCAAGGCTTCAAACACATAAAAAACTTGCTGAATAAAACCTTGCCATCCTCTGTTACCTCTGTATCTATCTCCACCACACTCCCAGGTGACCTCTTCTCCACCTCTGCTTTAAAACTATACAACATCCTAAATGTATTTGCCCAGTCACCATACAATGATTTCATGGCCCTTTGTTTTGCTTTCCACACTGTGGTATATTGCAACTGGATGGGGTACAACTTCTCCAAGTCAACTTTAAGCCTCTTTGCAGTAGTGTTTGGAGTCTTAGCTAAAATAGGAGTAATCTTCTCTGTAACCCAAAGCTGTGATGTCATCTTTGAAACTCTCTGTGAAGTGGTCATACATGTATGCTGGTGTGGTATTTGATTTACCCTTACTGTACTTCCATCAGGTTGTAGTCTGGCAGACAAGTACCATTTGCAAGGATTGCCACCACCATCATAACCTTTGCACCGAGCATAAAATTTCTTTCGATCAGTCCACATAGTCTTGGCATCAAACTCTTTTTTCACTGCATAGGTCCTGAAAGACATCCTAAACTCCTTCATGCTTGGCCACAACTTTCCCACCTCAATAACTGGGTTCTCTTTGTCATACAAACAAACCAGCTCATTATCATCTGCATCATCCACATCATCTGCAGCCTCTCTCATCAGGTGTTCTTCATCCTCATTTGCATTTCTAGGGCCTGTGTTACCTTCAGCTGGCAAAGAACTGTCATCCTTCTCCTTATCTTTGTCATCAACTTGAATGCCAAACATTTCGGCCATATCAATGTCAGATATTGGTGTAATGACCAAATCTGTTTTTTCATTCAACTCTACTACATTCCAGTCAACAACAATCTTCCTAGCATCATGGGTTCCCTCCTCTCCATCTGCATCAATCCTAGTATCTTCAGCTACTATAGTCGGTTCAGTCAACAATGTCAACATCTTATTTTGTGAAACCCACTCATCATCTTCCATCTGTGCAGCCATCTTTGATGGCACATAACCAACTCTGGAATGAGTTTGCAGATCAATTAGCTCTGCATAAAATGTTACTTGTTTGCTTGCCCATCCTCCTTGCTGATCAATTTCAGCAACCATGGATTCTTCATCTTCAATTCTCACATATTCACCATTATAGTTATCGAAACGTTGCAGAGATACCTCTTGTTCTGGACCCCAAACAATACTCTCCCCAATTCTCTCCACCAAATTGCCCACGGCCTTCTCCTTCATGATCTCCAATTCCTGGGGATCAACATCTGCAAAATCGACATCCAACCTCACGGTGGTATCTCTATCAATGTCTTGGACACTGCCATCACTGAGCTTGGCTTTACAGGGAAAAAAATTCCACTATAATTGCGAATGTGGTGGCAGAACCTGAACCTCCCATGTTTTGTCAATGGCAGGCAGCGGCGGCAGTCACTACCAAATCGAGTTCGATTCTAAATCGCCAAGAAAAGAGGGTGGCATTACCGATTTGAAGCACTGTCTCCTCGGGGCAGCCCGTCTCCTCGCTCCATCTCATCTAGCCCTCGCTCCATCTCCTATCCAATCAAGCAACAGGGGCAGCATGAGGCCACAGATTTATTCAAAATTCAGTGGAATGGGAGTAGTGTTTGGAAAATACTCACTCGCAATAGCCGCTGCAGGGATAGGCGCTCCACCACCGGGCCGCGGAGAAGAAACAACCCCCGGATCCAATGGAGCCCGATTCTAAATCGCCAAGAAACAGAGGGCAGCATGAGGCCACAGATCCCCCAAAATTCTGGGGAGTGGGACTAGGGTTTCGGGCTCACCTCGCAATAGCTCTGCCGCTGCCGAGAAATGCGCTCCACCACCGCGGA
>NC_041385.1:84803440-84806628 GCF_002162155.2 Triticum dicoccoides
TGTGACTGCTCGCGCGCGCTAGACATGGTAATAAGGCGCGCAAATCTCACCAAACGCCGGATCCGAACCTCCACGGGTTGGCGCCTCCGCTCGCACCTTCCTCATTTGCTCCGGTAACCCGTCGGCGCTTCCCTCGCCTATCCCTAGCGCTCCGCCGCTGCTTCGTGCGCCTTCTTCCTCGCCGTTGCTGACTCCAACGAACAGCGGCAGGCAGCCGTTTGCAGCTCGCCGCCCACAAGGTGTTCGTCAACCCTTGCAAGGTATATATTGCTAACTTTTATATTTGTAGATGAATTTGGTGCATGCTGTTTGTAGTTTGAAATTAGTTTAAATTCAACTTTGTAGATGAGTTCCTCCCACGATTCTTCCAATGAAGAATTTGATCTTCAAAAGGAGGAGGACGTCGCAATGATCCTAGCTATGCATGTCAACAAAAAGCCGAAGCACGGTGGTTCGGTTAACGGTCTTTAGAAATTGTGGAGGGACAGGATCGATGCCCACAACATATTGATGAGGTACTATTTTATGGAGAATCCCATATACCCCGGTCCTACTTTCAGCGTTGTTTTAGGATGAGCATCGAGTTGTTCAAACACATTGCGGGGAAACTGACAAGCCATGATCGGTTTTTTCAGCAAAGGAGGAATGCCGCCGGAGAACTCGGGCATAACATCTTTCAAAAGATGATAGCCGCTTTGCTTATGTTGTAATACGGTATTCCGGTGGATCTAGTTGATGACCACTTGGCCATGGGTGAGAGTCAAGGTATCATGTGTGTCAAGCGTTTCACGGTCGGAATTGTGCAAGTGTTTGGTCCGAAATATTTGAGAGCTTCCAATGCCGAAGACACCGCGAGGCTTTGGAGATGAACAAAGCTCATAGGTTCCCAGGTATGCTTGCCTCAATAGATTGCATGCATTAAAGTTGGAAGAACTGTCCTAAGACATGGCATGGGTAATTCCACGGCCAGAAAAAAGGCTTCCACTATAATCCATCACTAGTGCAGAACCGGGCAATAACACCGGTTCGTAAGGCCCTTTAGTGCCGGTTCCATAACCGGCACTAAAGTGTGGTCACTAAAGCCCCCCCCCCCTTTAGTACCGGTTCTGCACGAACCGGTGCTAAAGGGAAACCACGTGGCACGAGCCAGCTCCGGGGGCCTGGAGCCCTTTAGTACCGGTTGGTAACACCAACCGGTACTATAAGGTTTGGGGGTTTTTAGTTTTATGATTTCTTTTTCATTTAATTTTGTGTTTCCATTTTAATTTTTTTTCGTTTGCTGGTATTTTACGATACTACACATTGTAAACGTTATGCATATATATATAAATAGAATTTCTAGTAGAACCAATCATCGAGTTCAACATGATTATCATAATATTATAAGCGTTCATATATAACACCACAAAAGCAAATCACTTAAGTTCAGAACGAAGAACACGGACATGAAAGGCCAAGTACTAATTAAGAGCAGCATGAAGAACTAGCTAAATCACTCCTATTAGCTACTCTCTCTCTCTCTCTCTGGTAAAATAGCATAGAACATGTATAGCTCTCCTGATTGATCATACTGGAGCATGCCGATGAACCTGTCTCGTAATCGTGGGCTGCGCTTCTCATTGCTGCCCCCTAGTACTTCTCTGCGATCATTAACAATTTTCCTCCAATCTTTCACTATTAAGCATTCATCGCTTCTAGAAATCCTGAATGCATTCATGTGCAATGCGGGATATCTTAGCCTTAAGCTAACAATTGACATCTGACCTTTAGTCTCGATCCCCTGAGGCACAACTGTCATCGGGAGTCCCTGTTGAAGAACATCGTATAGTACTTAATTAATATACTCAGCAATGAAAGTTTTAAAAAAAATATGTATGCCAAATATGCACTGAGGACAAATAGTAAATATCTTACCATCATTCCTAAATAGATGTGACCGTAGTTCAATATCATCATTATTGGTCGCACGTTTTGAGTACTAACATTTCCATGTGCAGGAAAAAAATTGTCTTGACAGTATGAAGATCCTCAAGCCATGAAACATAATGACTTATCTCCTCGCAGTTTAGTTCAGCTCCGGGACAGTAGAAGGTCCTGTCTACCAAGCGCCGGACATGTTTGGTTGAATGGAGATAAGCTGTCAATAGAAATTAGTTGTCAGTTATTTTTGAAATAAGCAATATCAAAGACAAAAATATATTTGAGAAGAACTCACATAATGGTAGAACTGGAGGTGTCTGCACATCGACCCATATGTCTCTATTACCTTCAATATCATCTTTCGGACGAATATCAAAGGTGATAACCATATCAGGCTCAAATGCATAAGCCTTGCATAGTGCTTGCCAAGTTTTGCATTCAAAATAGGTGTACGTGTGTGCATTGTATACTTTGACGTTGAAAGTATAACCATCATGCTCAGTTTTCAGGTAAGCTCTCTTTACCTCCATAGTTTCCATATCTTTGAAACCTATCTTATCCAAGACAAAAATTCTTGCATGGCATGGGATGCACTAATAGAATAGTGAAAATTAAAAATTATAAGTCAGGCAAATGAAGCATATATAAGTCATGCTTAATTACGAAAACAGACTTGTCGTTGTGACTTACTGTATCGAATTCGAAAGTCTCATCCAGCTCGATGCTGAATCGCCTACCATCAACAAGGAAATTTCTGTCGCATTGGCCGCGCTCGTCTTCACAGTATGTGCACATACCGAAATTTTTTCCGTCGTCAGACGACATTTCCTATGTTCATATTAGGCGAAACATTAAACACTTACTAATTCAATTAATTCAACTACTTCTATTAATTCAACTAAGCATTTACTAAAAATAAACTAGTTATATTAATTCAGTTAGTTCAACTAAGCATTTACTAAAAATAAACTAGTTATATTAATTCAGTTAGTTCAACTAAGCATTTACTAAAAATAAACTAGTTATATTAATTCAATTAGTTCAACTAAGCATTTACTAAAAATAAACTAGTTCTATATATTAATTCAACTAGTTCAACTAAGCATTTACTAAAAATAAACTAGTTCTATATATTAATTCAACTAGTTCAACTAAGCATTTACTAAAAATAAACTAGTTCAAATATATATCTAACTATAATATTTTAATTAGATAATCAAATCTCAGATACGACAATTTTCTTACTAAAAATAAACTAGTTATATTAA
>NC_041385.1:84807022-84810276 GCF_002162155.2 Triticum dicoccoides
AACTAGTTCAACTAAGCATTTACTAAAAATAAACTAGTTCTATATATTAATTCAACTAGTTCAACTAAGCATTTACTAAAACTAAACTAGTTCAAATATATATCTAACTATAATATTTTAATTAGATAATCAAATCTCAGGTACGACAATTTTCTTACTAAAAATAAACTAGTTATATTAATTATTCAACTAGTTCAAATCTCATATACCTAAATAAACTAGTTCAACAATTTTCTTACTAAAAATAAACTAGTTATATTAATTATTCAACTAGTTCAAATCTCACATACCTAGCTAATTAATATCTAATTAAATTTTCTAAAAAACAGAAAACAGAAAACAGAAAATAAGTAAAAAATGTGCGTGTGTGTGTGTGTATGTGTGTAGTGTGTGTACGCCGCCCCGTACGCCGCCGCCCCGTACGTACGAGCGGGGGCACCGGCGTACGGGGCGAGGGCGCCGGCGTACGGGGCGGGGGCGCCGGCGCGCGGGTGCGAGAGACGACGTACGGGACCGCGGCGACGAGGACGGACGGCGGCGGCGTTCGGGACGGCGGCGCGAGACGACGACGACGACGGGCGGCGGCGGGGACAGCGACGACGACGACGGACGACGGGCGACGGCCGACGACGACGGATCGAGCGGCGCGCGGCGATGTCGAGAGGTTGGAGACGAAAGTGGGGAGATGTAATTGAAATTTTCGTAAGTGCTATATATATAGGATGGGCCTTTAGTACCGGTTGGAGCCACCAACCGGTACTAAAGGCCAACTTTGGCCAGGCCAAGAGGCAGGAAGAGTAGGCCTTTAGTACCGGTTGGTGGCTCCAACCAGTACTAAAGGGTGATCTTTAGTACCGGTTGTAGCCACCAACCGGTACTAAAGGCCTTGCGCTGCCACCCCAAAGTTTAGTCCCACCTCGCCGGGCGAAGGGCAGCCTCACTGGTTTATAAACCCAGTCGCGGCTACCTCTTTGAACTCCTCTATATAGCAGGCTTGTGGGCCTAAATTCTGCGCGCTGCCCTGTGAGTCTGCTGGGCCTTTAAGGCCTGTAATTGCACGCCCGTGGCCTAGCAGGCCCACAGGGCAGTGCCCCAATTTTTTTTATAGTTTTTTTCTTTTCTGCTTTATTTTCTTCTATTTATTTCAGCGTAGTTTTTTGTATAGTTTTTTCTTTTCTGTTATATTTATTTTCTTCTATTTATTTCTGAGTAGTTTTTCATCTAGTTTGCCAAAATTCAACATTTTCAGAGTTTATTTTGTAGTGATTTTCAATTTCACGGTCATTTTATATAGTTTTTTCTTTTCAGCTATAGATTTTTTTCCTGCTATTTTTTCTTTTCTGCAAAACTTGATGGTCAAAGTCTGGAGTTATAACCAAAGTTTAAAAAAAAGAAATGCCGACGTGCAATTAGTTTTTGCCATAACAGAAGAAGTCCGGAGTTGTAATAAGTTATTAAAAATAAAAAGAGGTGCAATGCTCGTTAATTTGCTTCAAGCCTTTCGGAATAGTGTAAACTGCACTACGCATAGCTCCGTGCAGTCTACCATATTCCTGAAGGCTTGAAGCTAAGCAACGTGAGCATTGAGCCTCTTCTTCACCGTCTCTGCACTCAGGGCTTATAAACCGCTCCTAGTCCCTCTCTCTTCGCGAGGTGGGACTAAAAAATAGCTTACTAAGAAACTGTAGTACTGGTTCATCCATGAAACGGTACTAAAGGTGCTCGTGCGGCCCCAGCTAGCCTTACCTGACACAACCTCATTAGTACCAGTTCGTGGCACGAACCGGTGCTAAAGGTTCGCCACGAACCGGTACTAAACAGCTCCTCCCGCCTAGCAGTTGGTGCATACTGAACGCAAAAAATATAAGAGCATTTAGATCATGATCTTATATTTCTTTACAGTCTAAATTGTCAATATGATCTTATAACATCAAAAATACTTTGATCATCAATGATCTTTGTGTGTACAATCTGAATTGTCAATATGAGTCATCAACGATTTATAAACCGATGAAGACTCATATTGCGGCCACAAATTCTACACATAGAGTTCAATGAAGACCAAGTGCTTGTGATAGTTTGAGAAATAACATATTTAAGGTGGTAAAAGGCTTGTTAGGGGAGCGATGTGGGACTAAAAACAGCTTGCCATAACCTCATTAGTACCGGTTCGTGGTACGAACCGGCACTAAATTGTGATGGTGGGGCCATAGCCTGACCGCAGGCTGACACAGCCTCTTCAGTACCGGTTCGTGGCATGAACCGGTACTAAAGGTTCGCCACGAACCGGTGCTATTGATCGCCGCCACGAACCGGCACTAATGTACACATTAGTGCCGGCTGAAATTCAAATCGGCACTATTGTGCTTCACATTTGACCCTTTTTCTACTAGTGCATGAAGCGGTGGTCGATCAGGAGACTTGGATTTGGCATGATTTTTTTGGAATTCCTGGATCTTGCACTTACATCAATGTTCTTCAACGGTCACCACTCATGAATAGGATTGCAAATGGTGAAACTCCACCGATAGAGTTTATAGGAAATGGCCATACATACAATTATGGTTACTATCTTGCGGATGTCATCTATCCAAGGTGGTAAACATTTGTGAAGTTGTTGACAAAACCGCAAGTTAAGAAAAATCTTAATTTCCACAATGCTCAGGCGGCAGCTAGGAAAGATGTGGAGAGAGCTTTTCGGATTTTGCAAGCCCAATTTGCTATTGTGAGAGGACCAACTAGATTTTGGGATCAAAAGATCCTTTGATACATCATGAACGCTTATGTGATCATGCATAATATGATCATCGAGAATGAAGCGTGGACAAGATTTAGACTATTCTCAGTATGAGTTGTTGGGACAACCCATGCGAGTGCAGAGGAGGACTGCGCGGGTGGCTCGCTTTATTGCCTCTAAACATGCCATTCGACGTGCCGAAACACATGATGACCCTCAAAAGGATCTAGTCGAAGAGTGGTGGTCATGGAATGGGCGGCAAAACTAGTTTGATGTTGTATGTTTGTTGTACTATTGACTATTTATTGCATTGTTCATGAACTATTTGTTGTATTGGAAATTAAACTATTTGTTTGAGTTGTAATAATAATGAAACTATTTATTGTTGATTTATTTTATGTGTGTTTGATCTTGTTTAGTTCTATGTTGAATGAGAAATGTTGTTTGTGCTAGACGCGCGATGTAATTTAGGGCGCCTGCTGGACGCTTCCTGAGGCATGCAATATATAGCACTTCT
>NC_041385.1:84810655-84814429 GCF_002162155.2 Triticum dicoccoides
TTTCGGCGCTGTAAAAGACTTTTGGCACGCCACGCGACCGTGCTTCTCTTGAAGATGCTCTAAATGTGCGGAGATATATAATCCGACATGAGCTGAATCTAAGAGAATTAGGCTGAAACAGAGTGGCACTAAATAACTATAAACAACGCTCGTGCTAAAATTAATTGTATTACCCTATGGGTCGGGCCCATCTAACCGATATGAGCGGCGGACTGCTACACACTATGTTGGCGAGGGATAAGGGTGTAGTGCTCACCCCCCGCACACTGAGCAATCGGTGGCGAGGAGGCACATCATGGATGCGGCTGGGTTGCAAGGTCGGACATTGTCCCACGCGGTGTTCTCGTATAATTAGGGGTGCCTACATATTTATAAGTGAAAAGAAGAAGAAAAAGGGGGAAGGGGAAAACCAAATTCGGGAGAAATCCCTCCCCAATTCGTCCGACCAAGGAGGTGGAGGAGGATTCCTCCTTCTCTCCAATTCGGTCTACCACTGCCTTTTAAAGGTGGCGCCCCATGTGGCCCCCCATGTGGCCCACTAGTTTGTCGTCTAATGGAAACCTTTAGAACCTTTTCACCTACACAAAATCTTTGTGCGTCTAGAACACATTTCGATACCCTCGAAAACTTTCCATATATAAACCCAGACGCTCTGAAATCATGTTATACCTTAACAGAATACCCGGAACCGTCAGAAACACTTTCAGATTCCTCTGAAACATTTCTAGTGCTAATGTTCTCATTTCTTTAGTTACATAACCACACTGCGTACCCGTTAAGCATGTGACCCTATAGGTTCAAAAATAATCTGACATGACCCGAAACGCTTTCTGATCAATAGTTAACAAGGGGATCTTGACACCCTTGAAACACCCGCTTATTATTGAAGTTCTTGAGCGAACCTTTGTTTACGAATACGTTGCCCTTTATTTTGTGATATGGTTATGAAACCCAAGGTAAGATTCAGAATCCCCGTGATCAAGTCTTTGATTACTATACCCATTAGCCTCGTTACCGTCTTTGTTCTGTCTACTCGTATCCATATTCTGGTATCCCGTGATCATAATCACAAGTATCTGGCTAGACGATAATCATACCATAATACCAAATGGGCCCAGGGAGGATCTCTCCATTGTTAGAGAAGCATATCGCAGTCTTGAACAGTCGATATTGAGACATACGTTTCCGGTATACCTGTAAGTCACTTTTATTCACATCCAATTACGGAGTGACCTTTGATAACCCAGAGTAACCATCCAGTATGTTGGTCTGCAACATTCCGATGTTTCTATGGACTAAGTAATTGTTAACATATATATTACATGGAAATATCGACAACATAACAACGATACTATCTATCAGTAATTCATAAGTTGCACAAGAGTTCCAATCAATATCGTCAATGTTCCACATCTACTATTTCCTGAATGTTGGGGGTCCCTTGGATTACCTCTTCCACGGTAGAAGCCTCCACCACCTCCTATAAAGCACCCATCTCCAGAGGCACCCCTCCTGCAACTCCCCTTCCATTTTAGTTATCAAAACTCACAAGAATCCGATCACTCCACTCACACACCTCATGTTTATGTAGGCCATCACCACATTCAATTACACTAGGCCCTATGAGTCCACAGAAGTAACAGAAGCCCGTCAACTTGTTATACTCCATCGGGTATTTCTTTTCAAGTAAAATGCAAGCGCGGTCCTGATTCTTTCCCAAAAGTGTCGATTGGGTCCCAATTCTTTTAAAATGCACAACTGGGTCCTAATTCTTTGTAAGTTGTTTACCCAAGGTCCTATTTTCGTCTAACCGTCGCTGACCAGCTCGCGTGACGCTTTGACCGCCGCCACATCGATACTCGGGCCCAGGCGGGAGATTTCCCGCGGCTAGTAGTTGGCCTTGTTGCAATTCGGCCCTTGGAGCTTCTGGTTTCTCAATCCCCCGTCCCTAGGTCTATTGCTCGCTCTCTCCTCCCCCTCTCTGCGACCATCGCCGTTGCCGCCATGTCTGCCACCGCTAGCTCTTCAGTCATGAAGCACCGCGGGAAGAAGGTTGTCCAAGCGTCGCCCTTGGAGAGCGCCAGAGTATGCCCAAAATAACCCGCGGTGGGCGTGCCGATGCCAGAAAAGAGGAGGTTGTTGGCATCGTCGATGGGGAAGCCCATGCCAATGTATGGCGGAGAGTGGAGGGGCTCGGAGAGATTGATTCGCTCATAAGGCCAGGTGGGATTGGAGGGGGCAAGGCCGCCGGGTGAGGAGGAATAGGAGGTGGAGTTGCCAGTGTTGGTGGCGGAGTGGGAGGAGGATGTTGATTTGCCGGTGTTTGTGGCAGAGTCGGAGCAGAAGGAGGTCGATCTGCCAGTGGCAGAGTCGGAGGAGAAGGTGGAGCTGGCGACGGCGGTGTTGGCGGAGTCGTCGGCCGATGGTGTGGTGTTGGAGCCAGAGATCATATGGGCAAACCGGTGCTGCGCGGAGAGGATGACGGGGTGGTCGGGGTACTGGTAGAAGAACTTGTCATTGATATCCTCCTCCATGAGCATGCGCTTGATGAAGTTGAGGTCGAGGTCGTCGGAGGGGATGCTCTAACGGAGGTGGAAGAGACGCTTGGACAACCTTCTTCCCGCGGCCCTTCATGGCTGAAGAGCTAGCGGCGGCGATGGTGACGGTCGTAGAGAGGGAGAGGAGAGAGCAAGCAATAGACCTAGGGACGGGGAATGAGAAAACCAGAAGCTCCAGGGGCCAAATTGCAAAAAAAATCAACTACCAGCCGCGGGAAATCTCCCGCTTGGGCCCGGGTGTTGACGTGGAGGTGGTCAAAGCGCCACGCAAGCTGGTCAGCAGTAGTCAGACGAAAATAGGACCTCGGGTGAACAATTTAGAAAGAATTAGGACCCAGATGTGCATTTTGAATGAATTGGGACGCAATCGACACTTTCGGGAAAGAATTAGGACCGCGCTTGCATTTTACTCTTTAGTTTTCTCCTTCAAGGTTAGAGGAATAAATCGAACCAATGGAGTATCTAGCTGAACATAGACTCAAGCTCTAAGGTATTTTGAGTGGTTTAAGCACACCCCCTCATTCACATCAGCTTTGATCCCTGATAACCCCACCTTCCTTGTAATCTTTTCAGCTAGTTATGTTTTCCTCATCAATCCATCTGGGATACCCATAATTCTCACCCACACCATAGTCTTATCCAGCTTATATTTAGTGATACATCATATTTCTTTATGACAACTGTAGCATCCCAGAATAGCCAAGGACCTCCACTCATAACTCTATTCCAATCTCCCAGAAACAAGAATCGGACAAGAAACAAATTATCATTCATTGTTTTTGAAGGGCACCGCGACCCCTACGCCGAGGCCCATGCGTCGTGCATAACCTTAAAGAGAGCAACACACGACTAAGTGATTTTGAGTATGAACCCAAAATATACCCAGCCATCACACCTCCTCAATCAGTCCATCAATTTCTCCAGACAAATCAAGATCTTCCTCATCATCGGTATGCAGATTCATTCCCCAAAGCTATCCTCTAGATTAGTATCCGCATATCGCATATTTCCACCATATCTACCGACGCTGACTTCATCTTTTCGTCTACCATGCAGAGCCACTTGAGAGGTTGCATGCGCTCGAAAAATCGCCCCAGATCCTTTTTGGGGAGATCTGACGTGAGAATTGGTAGCAAACACTCAATAGATGGAAACTCTAGCGGGGCACCACTAGAGGAACTCGGGAGCCCTAGCTAGGGGAATAAATACTTCCCTT
>NC_041385.1:84814690-84865782 GCF_002162155.2 Triticum dicoccoides
AAAAACGCTTGGTACATATAATTACACTTGGTAGATTGTGGTTGATGGAAGACGGATGGTGAAATGTATTTTATTGGGTGTCTTAGACAAAAAGAACTAATGGGCAACAAGATGGTCCGAACTAGACGGAGCACACCTTGCTTCTATGGTCAATGATTTTTTTTCTTCGACAAAGGATGAATTTTATTTGCTTCAAATGAAACATCAAAGAGGATGCATACACAAGGAGCATCTATGGTCAACGAATGGCTTTTCTTCTTTTGGAAACATTGCTGGATGGATAATTAATGGCTTAGAGTATTAGACATGTCTGTTGCATGGATGGTGACGATGATGGGCACATATTAAGATTTACCGAGTGTACATAAAAAGTTCACCGATTGTCGCTAACACATGAAACATTCAGTAAAGTGTTTACCGACTGTAATTGACATTCGGCATAAAATTGATTTCCCTAGTGAGATCTCCTGCTGGACGAGTATATATTAGGCTGGCAAGTAGAGGTAGCAGACTAGCAGGAATTCGACGAGCAGTTGGTAGTACCAGACAAGAGAGTTCCAAATTACAGCATTTAAACCAGACACACAAACTAAGCAACGGAAACAAACTGGACACTTCAAAAGGCAACACTGACGACGACCTCCCCAAACAGCTGTTACATTAAACACTGACACGGGCGAACTGAACGAAATAAGCTAGAACACCACAGACGATAACGACGAGGCCAAGGACACTCCGGTGAACATAGGACAGCATGCGAAGGCTGAACCGGCGCATGCATGGATGCTCGGAAATTCTTCACCCCTTGCGCTGCTTCTTCGGAAGGAATAAAGACGTCAGTGAGAACCGTCTTTGACTGCAGCGAGGCCTTCAGTATCTCCAGCCCCTGCACAGCGAATGGCAACAATGTTGGTACGGGCAGGAATAGCTTTTCCCTATCAAAATAATTGATTTGTAGCAGGGGTTGGGTTGTTACCTCATCGTAGCCAAGCTGCACGGTCTTCTCCTGGAGAGAGCCGATGTCCGTGACCCCACACTTGTTGAGGAGGGCGATCCCAGAAATGGAAGACATGGGCGACACCTTCAGGTCGTCCATCACAGTGTACGTCACGATCCTCTGCACGAACCCAGCTCCAGCAGCAGCAGAGGGCACCGCGCCAGCGGCCGGATCCACAACCTCCACCAGCTGCGTGGTCATCTTACTGTTGCAACCCTTGCACGTCGAGCCACTTACCTTGGTCACGTAGTTTCTGCAGTTTGGGTAATTGTGGATGTAGCTGTCGCAACGGTAAAAGCAATGGGACTCAGGCGGCGCTGCCTCAAGCTGGAGCAGCTTGCCGCCCTGACAACCAGCGACAGGGGTGAGAAGGGCTTTCTTGGCGTCCTCACGGCTGATGTAGGTGTCGTCGAGCTTCTCGACGCTGCCGTACAGGTTGCCGACGCTGCCGACCATGGTGTCGGTGCTCAGAAGCTTGATGACCGTGCCGACCGGCAAGGTCAGGAGGGAGAAGAGGAAGTCGACGACGTCCTTGCCGGCCTCAGCGTACAGAACGCGCTGGGTCTTGGAGTTCACCAGGAGCTTCATGGTTAGCTTGCTGCTGGAGCTCTCCTTGGGAGCCATCGATCGACCTGAGTTTGTGTGGAGTAGCTATGGAGCACGGAGACTGGAGAGAGATACAAGAAAGATGCTCGAACAGCCGTATTTATACACACAGTTAGGCACCTTGGGCTTCATGGGGAATATGAGTGCAATTGATGCGCCGTTCAGTTCATGGGGAACTTGCGAAGATGTATTGCTTGCCGTCATTTTGGGCGTTGCTCGATGCGCAGCAGCGCGCATGCTAGCTCATTGGGAAGATAAAGCGACGATTCAATTGAAAGGCCGTTGGGAAGATCATACAGGATGCAACATTGACTGGCATTCTGGCACGCGTGCATGCTGATGGATGGTTGAAACGCATGAGATTGGCTCCGGCCGCCTCAGCCTAAGGCCCTTTCCAGTGCTCCATGTTGGACAGGTGCTAAGCATGCCACATAAGCTAAAAGGTGACATGGCACAACAATTAAAAAGGAGAAAGAGCACTTTGGTGATCCCAGAAAGAACCTGTTTTGAGTGAAAAGTAAAGAACGAGAGAGTTTGAATGAAAGATGATCCATCAATCTTTATTGATGATAGAAGTGGGGTATTTATACCCAGGCGGAAGTACATGGTGCTTGGCGGTCAAGTAAACACATAGTTACTTGAGAGCCAAGGAATTACATAGTTGCCTTGAGAACCTACATGGTTGCTTGAGAACCAAGCAACCTATCTAACAATTAACTTAATCCTAATTAGCTTAATTAATAAGCAACTATTCTATTCTTAACACACCCCCTTGTACAACTCCTCTTCTTTGGTGCATCCATCATCTTGACAAATTCTTTGAATAATCTTGAATGTCTCCTCCAAAAACCCTGTGGGAAAAATATGAGGAGAATAGTGCAGATATGTTGCTAAAACTCCTTTAAACCCAGTGGGAAAAATAATAAGGAGAAAAATGATGCAACATATATGTCTTGAGGACTTCCTTTAAAAACCCCGATAGGGAAAATAGAAAGTATGACGTATTATCTTTGATAAGATATTGCCTCATTAAAAACCATTATGAGAAACTTTGATTTAAAACTCAAAGGGAAAAGAGTGCGATATGATATGCCATTGAAAACTCCTTTAAAACCCAGTAGGAAAAATATAAGGAGAAAGTTTATGACATATAAGGGCACTTGTGTTTATACTGTCTCGTTAAAAACCTTTTATGAGAAACCATTAGGGAAAAACTCATGAAGGGAAAAAGAGTACAACATATGCAATCTTACAATTGTTAACATTTTATAGTTTTGGAGATTACTCCCCCTGAAGTTTGCAAATCTAGAGGATGTGTCATACCAATTCCATTGACATGACCATGGCATTGTGAACAATCTGTAAGATTTTCACAATATTTTGTTTTCAAATTGTTTCCTCACTTTCTGTAATTCATAAGGATAAGTGATTTCAAGCAATGTGCTTTATGATATTGCTCTTCATATAACCTGTAGGTATTGAGTAACACAAGTGGTAGAATCTTGATAAAATCAAGTTATGTGATTCTGATGAATTTCAACCACATGATTTCGAGTGTGGTTAATCATTCTACTGAGCCATGCATATTTTGCAATACTTTTAAAGAATGATAAGTGGAAATAGCCGTTAAAGTATATTTAGATGACTTTCATGAGAAGACTATTATAGTGAATTTAGTCATTGGTATGGCATTGTTGGGATCAAATAAGGAGCCAATATCATTACATCATATTACGGTCATGTTTTTATTTTCCTGATAGAATTGTCCAAGATTTATTGTGAGCTTGAGATATAAGCTAATATTTCTTATATCACCCATATACCTTTTGTTAGGGGTTGCACTCTGAACAAAGATAGCAAATATAGTGTTACGCCTGACAAAGTTTGCAATGATATGAGTGCATCGACATTAGTGAGATATAGAACTTCAGGTCCTGATATCACTTCATTATCACCCCTAGGTATGAATGGATTTGTACCCTATCGGGGGTACTATGACCATATTACATGTCTTTTATTGGTATGATATATCCACATTGAACTTCTCGTACATGTCTTGGATATATGTAGACTGGTATGTATTCTTGAGAGAATGCTCAAGTTGTAAGCTAAATTTGGTTAAATCCAAATTTCCCCTCTAGAGATGATTATGTGTATGTTTAGGTCTTGTATAGACATTGATGATGAGGTCATCAATATACACTGAGGTGATGAAAGGATATCAAATTTGGGATTCCTTTATTAAACACATAAACAATCATCATTATTCGAGTAATCCTTTTGAAGAAGGAACTCATTTAGTCGGTAGTACCATATGATTTTCGACTATTTCAAGTCATAGAGTGACTTATGAAGTTTTACACAAAATTTGTTGCGATTTGCTTTTGGATTTGGAAGTATAAGCCCTTCAGAGACTTCAATAGAGACTTCCAAAATAAGTGACTCATATGAGTATGTAGCCACTTCATCCATCAACTGCATGGATAATATTATTATTTTTATTGCTAATGATATTTAGTATCAAAACATAACTCCACTCATACCAAGAGGGTATGTTACATCGTAATCGATGTCGGGTCTCTGCGTGAACCCTTTTGCTACAAGCCTCGCTTTCTCACCACCTCATTGACTTTGTCTATGAATGAGAAGTTTTTTGTATTCCGTGTGGAAGATGCTTATGAGGAGTAGGTATTACTGCGGTAAATACCACTCGTTTGCAGAGCGAGTGCTATTCTTCATTACTTGCTTCCTTTTATGTGAACCAATATGAGTGCAAGAGGCACTCTACCATGGATTTTGGTTCAGGGCCCAAAAGGTTTTAGCAATTTGAGAAGAAATATATGTCAACAAATGTAGTCTTTAGTTTATATGATTCTGATGGAGTCATTGAAGTTTGTGGATAAAATATTTATTCCTTTTTAACTCCTTGTGATTTCCTATAACAAATGGAGTCAAGGTGTTTCGATGTCCCGACACCAAAACATTTGTGCACATTTATGTCGGGCTTTGGATGATGAGCATCCAATGAGGTGTCCTTCAACTTGATGTTGAACTACATTTACTAGTTGAGGATTTGATTTCCTCTGTTTCCGCGGAAGCATATGAGAAATTGTATCTCGTCTTGTCAGATTTTCTCCCCCTCTTGCTCTCAATTGGGGAGAAGAGTGGTTTATCAGGTACCTCCACTCTTTCTAACACTTTACTGCAGGAATATAGAATTTAGTAACACCTTGTCATCAGTAAATGTATGTGGCAGATTTGCAATGTGTTGCAAATGTATGATTCTCTAAACTTCTAGTTTAGATTCTTTGAGTACGTGGATATAAGGATTGAATGTCAATAACATTTCTAATTTTTTTTTCGACATTCCTTGTGGTACTTATCTCCCCCTAATGCCGAAAAATATCCTTATTGTTGATGCAATCAGCATACGGGCTATGAATAATTTTGATTGACGGATAAATTGTTATTCCTCACATAGATCCCTAATTTTCGGTGAGGGCCCATTGATGTATGCCGGAGTGGTGATATCAATATGTAACCGAATTATCGCAAATGGGAAATACTTTGTAGATTTCCACGTGATTACTACAAGGGGAAAGTAGTATGATATGCAGTTGGTATGATTTAGATCATACTTACGGTGTGTAAGGCCGTATGTGTCCAGGAAGAGGCTGGTAAATTTACAATTCTTTAAAAGTGGTCATGTAATTCATTTAACTCTCTTTGATAAGAAATTTAGCTAAACCATTCTGAGCATGTACATAAAGTACTTAATGCAAAAAAATGCTCATTGAATGAGTTCAACAACATTGTTCATTTGAATGGGTTTATAGATCCTGTTTTTAGGAGAATTTGCTCTTACTTTGATAAGTTGAGCAAAACAAATTTTAGTAAGAATAGTTGTGTGTGATAAGAGACACACTTAAAACATTTTATGAATGTGTATATGAGTACCATGAAGTATCTAAATAACCCCAGATAATGGTTAAGCAATCCAGACATATCTTTTGAATGTGTTCAAGGAAGAATAAGTGTCCTGCTTAGAATTTTAAGGTGAGAGTGCCTTAAAACTTATTTCTCCTATGGCACATGCGGTGCACATAAAATCTGATGATTTGGGAAAATATGTAACTTGATAAGTTGTGACCAACAGAATTGTCAAATAATTTTCTAATCATCCCTAAACCAGGATGGCTAAGGCTATCAAGCCTAATATTTAATTCATTAATACTTAGAAAATCATTGTGTACGCAACAATATTGAGTACGAATTGAAGCATACATACAAAATTATCGAATATTGTATCCAATGGATATGATATTGGACATTTTACTACATGTAGTAGTACAAGTATATGCTAATAATATGTTGGGATAATTAGGAGATCACCCGAGGTCTCTGATATGTGCAAATGAGTTTATCCTCCATTTTCTGCATTAGATTGTGGTCCTCCTTTTGATGAAGATTCTGAGAACAATCCTTTACCAGAATCTGGTTGTTATTTGCAAATTTTCAAGTTTATCCCATTGAACTTATTGTCCTTTTAATAACTTTGCGATGTGGTTCGACCATATGTTTGAGGGTTTGGTAATCATAGGTACAATAGTTATATAACCACACATTTGACAAACTTGAGAGTTGTCTTTTGATCATTTGACAGATTCCTATTAAGAGATAATTCTATCTTTGGTTGTCTATGAGCCTCCACTTTACTTCGAATTTCTCATGGTTCTATTTTGTGACCACTAACTTGCATAGTATTCTCTGTACGAGCAAGAATTTCAAATAATGGTATAGCACCCGTTGGGTGAATCTGATGATTTTAAGAAATTTCATGTTTCTTCATCATAAAAATGGTAGTACCATCATAAGAGGATGTAAAGTGTGTTAAGAGCGTATGAAAATATTTGATCACGAGATCTCAACTTGAAGTTGATTAAGTGACAGAATTGTGAGCTGCGATAGACTTGAAGTCTTGAAAAACGAATGGGTAATCATTCGCGATGTGCTCAAGGCATCATGTTTATGTTAAGGGAAATATTTAGGGTGAATAAAAAGTCATCCATTATGTACTTAGTATGAGAACTAAGTGAAGTTGGGACACATAAATGCATATGGGTGTTGCAACTTTAGAGTCACCGCCAAAAATATAGACGTTGCATGTTTGACATTTGTTAGTCACTGTGAAAGTATAACCATAATGTGATGTGGACATTGCAAAAGTGTTGAGACACTCAATCGTTGTCATAATTATGGGATCCATCTTGATGGATGGACAACACTATAATTATAAATAGTGACATAGGCTTCACTGCCATGTATTTTACCAATATAATAGACGGTAATCACTGGTATATGCAAATATTTGCATAGTTTGCTGTGACATATTCAAGCAAAATGAGGCTTGACTAGTTTATATTAGCACAAAAATACCATTTCAGCATATAACAAGTGTGCAAGAACAATATTTACTATGAGAGTAAATCGTTTTAGTGAACAACAACAAATGCTTCAGAGGAGCCTATTTTAGAACAGCTGATGCTTTATAACCATATGTGTAGGCCTCAGTTTATATAGGATAACACTTTGAAGATAATCACCAATATGGTGTAGATCCCGCAGTAATAGAAAACATAATCTGACTTTTGTCAGTTGATGTTCATAATTTTATTACCTTATGTTATGCTAAATTTATGAAATCACTTTGAAGGTAATCATCTGTCAAAGTGACATGATGTAGACCTTGAAATAATAGTGGATAGTCTGCAAAATTTTGCAGTAGATGCCAGTATTACCTTATGATATCTTGAGGTAGTCACATCAAATATTAATATCTGGAAGAGCACTTCGAAGGTAGTCACCTTGTTCAAATGGCAAGATGTAGACCTCACAGTAGTGATGGATAATCTGCAAATGATACAGTAGATGCCACCAATACCTTGTGATTCACAAATAAAATTTGGGCTAGTCATATTAAGTATGACACTATAGTTCTTAAGATTTGCAAGGAAAAATATTTCTGTGCATATAGTTGTTGTCCTAAGATCGCATGTCACAGGGAATGTTTGCGGTGAAAACATAGATGATGCCTTAAATATACGCAAAACATTTTTTTGCATTATTATTACTGTGGTAATACATATAGATGCAAAATTTTAAAAACTACATATTTATGTAATATATGAAGACATGAGGCTTCAAATAATATTTTGCATGATCTAAATGATACGTAATTATATTTTAATGCAATTTGGAAGACATAAGAGTCTAGCCTGAGGGCTTAAACATGCATAATTAAAACCAGATGGTTAAATTGGTTAAAACAATAAAGTCCGAGGGCTAAACTGCAATTTCCAAATGGCCTGATTGTCCAATGTCGTAAGCCAAAGGGCTATACCACAAGGTTTTCTTAACCTGGGGACTAAAACAAAAATTATGTCTATATGCAGGATTGGTAATACCCAAATATATGCGGGATTACTATAGCACCGGAGACTGAATAAGCCTGATGGCTCAAGAGATAAATAAGGGCATTTCTGTTAATAATAAAACAGAAAAAAAACCCAAACTGCAAACCTGCCGAAGGGATAAGTTTTTCCCCAATGCTTATCTTGTGCGTGAGTGTGTGGTGGCGTTGGAAAAACACCGCCGTTGTTCCTGCCAAGAGGACGCCTTGCCGACACGATCCGTATGCCTGCTGTGTTCTCGTGTAGTCGCTCCGCGGGAGGTTGTGTCTCGGGTGCGAGTCGGAAGACGCCGGGCGCTGAGCTACTATCTGCGCATCGCCATGTCGGGGCCGAGGGCCGCCGCGCGGGCTGGGTGCCGCCTCTATGCCAGTGGGCTGAAGGGAAGAGCGCCGCGACGGCCGAGCGTGTGAGACGCGCCGTGCCGCCATGTTGTCGCTCGACGGCCTGAGCGCCTGATGGCGCCTTGCCTCCTGACGGATCGACGGGGACATGTCTTGCTATGCTACCGGGGAGCGTGGATCCTTGTTCATGTAGTCGGCATTGTGCAGACGCGTCTTGAAGATGTAGGTGTGATCCTGAGTGGTCGCTACTACTATCTTCTTCATGTGCTCCTTCTTGCCGGTTGACAGATGGTAATCGAATCCTTACTTTCAGCCAAAATCTCCTTCTTGCAAATTGATGCATGCGGACAAGGTATTGTATACTATTAGTATATTTGTTTAATCTAAGCAAGAACAAACAATCAATGCATGAAGTCTTGATTGATCGGGATCAATTCTTCCTGTGCACGACGTATGCATCCACGACAGCCTGTGATCCTCGGCAGCAAGCGGATGATAATTGCTCTTCTCTTCGACTCTTCGTAGGATGACTTTGCCAACCAGGGGAACGGTGTCGTAGTCTTCACAATGAAGCGCAGTTCATTTTCTTGCTTCTCTTGTCATGGCCGAATTTGTTTCTTCGGCCGATTGCTTTTCTCTTCCACTTTGTGTGTTTCGGGTGAGTGCATATGCGTACAGGATGAACAATCCATTGTTAGATCACTGTTTGACCACAAGAAAACATGATCTAATAGGCAAAGATTAAAAATAGGGAAACACTATTAGTTTTCCTGATCAAGGCCTTTAATCCTTGGATCGTTGGGGATCAACAAGATCTGTTCTTCATCCTCTGCAATGATGTTCTGCTCTTCTCTTGTCCGGCCAAATCGCTCGATAGGAGAGCAAAGTGCATGATAACGTGTTTTGAGTGAAAAGTAAAGAACGAGAGAGTTTGAATGAAAGATGATCCATCAATCTTTATTGATGATAGAAGTGGGGTATTTATACCCAGGCGGAAGTACATGGTGTTTGACGGTCAAGTAAACACATAGTTACTTGAGAGCCAAGGAATTACATAGTTGCCTTGAGAACCAAGGAAGTACATGGTTGCTTGAGAACCAAGCAACCTATCTAACAATTAACTTAATTCTAATTAGCTTAATTAATAAGCAACTATTTTATTCTTAACAGAACCAATGCCAAGGGCGTGAACCTAGGCAAACCACATAAATAAAAGAAGCTGACCAATGCATGAGATAGTTTAGGTGCTAAATCATTTAATAAAGTGGGCTTAGCAACAACAAGTTAAGCACCTATGCATTGGGGAAATGAGTTGCTAAGCTATTTAATGCACTTAGCACCTCATCTAAGCACCTTTGTATTGGAAGAGGTCTAAGGCTAGCCATAGTGGGGGTAACATGAGTAGTATCATGCGTTTGGGACTCGCAAACATGCTTATGTGGCAGACAATTAAAAAAGAAAGAGATGGTTATAGTAACATAGGTAGTTACCGTAACATAATAAATGTGATGCTACTATGTGTCATGCATGGCAATAAATGAGACCACCTATGATACTAATATACTTCCTCCATTCCTTTATATAAGGTGTATTTGTTTTTTGATAAAATTCCACAATGTAAGGTGCATTTGTTCTAATTCCTCGTAATTCCGGTCTTGGCCCTCCAGAAAAAGGAAAGTATCTCTCCTTGTAGAGAAACAAAAGGAAACAATCTCTTTCCTGATTGCGTGTATCTCTTCTTTTCCTAGCCTAAATGATTTATTGCTGCTAATCTATGAATTACACAAGGGTAATTTCGCCCTAAATAGTACATAATTATGTGCCTTGCTTAACGTGCTGAAAATAATACACCTTAGATATAGGAATGGAGGGAGTATGATACAATGCACTATAAAGGTAGTAACATAGACTAGTAATATATGCATGTTACTAGTCTAAGTTACTCCCCACTATGAGCAGCCTAAAGGGTCTTTGGTCCAAATAACTTTCAAAGGAACTCTGTACTCCAAAATTAGAGTTCATTTGGTTCAAAGGAATGGATCCTCCAAAATTCCTACGGAATGCTTTCCTACAATACAATGCCATATGATTCACTTGGGAAAAATATTTTGAATAGGACAACTACCGCATCCACTCTATGGGTTTATTCGGTATGCTGGAAACCAAAACGTAGCAATTAGAAGTAGTGAAGGAATATGATAGGATAATATTCCTAATAAATTCATGTAACCGTTTCCTATAAACCGAATGCATCTATAGGAAGTATTCCTCCGAAATCCCCATTCCCATGTTTTCCCTATGAGAATCCTTCAAACCGAATGAGGCCATATATATTTGTAGAAGATTCTTGTGTTTTTCTTGAGCTGCAACCAAACAACGTCTATTGCTAATTCCTACGTTTCCAGATCCTGTAGCATTCTAAAGTCTCGTGACACCCTGAACTGTATATACACATCGGAATAGCTTTGGACGTTTTTGGTTGCCATCTACAATTTGCCTGCATTGCATGCTTTACCTAGTGGGCCTGGTTGAGGAAAAACATGAAAAACCCCAACATTTGCACATCGATTAGTTATCCGCATCTATAGTTCCTGCATTAGGGGATAAATTTAGGCATGCCGTTTGGTGCCCTGCATTGGTTCGGTTCATGCAACTACACGTTTTTTGATTGTAAATACGGGATATGATTAAGAGTTAACAGCTACACATAACACACAGAGTTACATAGTGACATGGAGACTGTTGTGGACGTGGCCGCGGTGCCACGACCAACACGGCCGTCGGCGGCGCCACAAACTAGTTGCTACCATCGTTGCCATAGAGAAAGTCCGCATGGAGCGACAAGAGAGCGCGTAGGAGGAGGACAGAGGAGGAGAAATGATGTGCACGCTCCATGACAATGTCAGTGTAGTATGACGTGAGCAAGGAGGCCGAGAGAAACGACGCCACCGCCGATGCCAGTGCAAGAAGACACGGGCGAGGAGGCTTAGAGGAACGACGTCGGCAGTGGTGACATTGCAGCAAGGCGCAGGAGAGGAGGCCGAGATGAACAATGCTGGCGATGGTGTCATTGTAGAAGAACACATGAGAGAAGGATGAGAGGCATCGACACCGCATGTGACATGACAAGCATGGAGTCGCGGACGAGCGATCTCGTCGGCGAGATGACGGACTAGTTGCTAGTGTCATCACCGCAAAGAAAGTTCATGCGTCGGGACGAATATGAGGGCGCTGAGGCAGAGGACAGAAGTGAAGAAATAAAGTGTGCGCGCCATGGCGGTGTCAATGCAATAGGATGCAGGAGAGGAGGCCAAAATGAACGACGCTGACGATGACGCGGGTGCAACAAGACGCGGGAGAGGAGATTGAGAGGAACAACGCCGATGGTGGCATCGGTGTAACGGGATGCATGAAAGAGGCCTAGAGAAACGATCATGGAGTGTCTTAAACCAGGCCACACATATGCATATGTACAATCACGAGGAAGATGTAGATCTAGTCGTCTAAAATCGTGGAAACAGAAAAGGCGCAACATAAAAGTCATGTGAAACTACGAGATGAAGCTATTCGTTAACAGGAAATTTCAAATGGTGGAATGTGCATGACGAATTTGACAAAATTCACTAAAAATAGCACCAAACATGAAAACCAAATTGAACGTCCACTAGTAGAAAAAGGATCTAATATGAAACTCATTAGTCCCGGTTTGCAATTGAACCGGCACTAATGTGATCATTAGTGCCGGTTCCAACGGCCAGCCGGGCGGCGCTCATTAGTATCGGTTCGTGGTGAACCTTTAGTACCGGTTCGTGCCACAAATCGGTACTAAAAAGGTGGTGGCCTTTAGTATGGGTTGGTGGCTCCAACCGGTACTAAGGGGTGGGGGGGTCTTTAGTACCGGTTGGAGCCACCAACCCGTACTACGCCTTTAGTACGGGTTGGTGGCTCCAACCGGTACTAAAGACCCCCCCCCTTTAGTACCGGTTGGAGCCACCAACCGGTACTAAAGGTGGTGCACTGTCACCCGCAGTGCACAATGTTTAGTCCCACCTTGCTAGTTGAGAGGAGCTCGCATCAGTTTATAAGCCCCGCCGCGCCTACCGTGTCGAGCTCCTCTCTAAGCAGGCCTTTGTGGGCCTATTGCAAGTCTTCTGCCCTGTGGGGCCTACTGGGTCCTACGGACCTGCATCCTGGCCCAACTAGAGATTGGGTTTCTAGTCGTATGCAGGTCGTGCCGGCCCAGTAGGCGGGTTGTTTTTGCTTTATTTCAAAAATAAAAATAAAAAAAATCCTTACCAACCGGGACTAAAGGTCTCCCAGACCACGGCGCGCCTCGTGCCACGTGGTGGGCCTTTGGTCCCGGTTCATGTTGAACCGGGACTAAAGGGGGGGACCTTTAGTCCCCACTATTTAGTGCCGGTTTCAGAACCGGTACTAAAGGTCCTTACAAACCGGTACTAAAAGTCGTTTTTCTACTAGTGATCTACAATGGATGAAACTACAAACCGATCGCCTGAATGGAACCACAACATCGAAGTTCTTCTTTTTCTGTAGACCTTACCTCGAATAGAAACACCATTGTATAAATCAGAAGGGACTAGTACATGGAAGAGATTATGAGTTAAATGAATAGACCATGTGCAACTTCAGGTACACCCACGTATCAGACAAAACAAGGCTGCATCACTGGACCAACCCATGTGCGCTCCTTTGCATCCCTGCTCTCTGGAAACTGCTGATTTGGGAGTTCCCAACGATACATATCTAGATGTGCTTGAGATTCATGCTATGCAGGCCCAACAGTAAATGCATGCAACCAAACGGGCCAAATTCCTTCTCTGGCAGTCTAGTTGAGGTGTATGCGGATAACCAAACAAGTCCTTTGCGTACACATGCACACACTCATTCATGGTTATGTGTAATCGAAAGAAAAGGAAGTCGAGCACATCCTTGCCAGCAGGACATTAGATCAGTGCAAAGTTGAATTTAGAGAATATCGAAGAGGGAGGAGGAAGACATTCAATTGCCTTCTTGTGTGCTCTCGATGTGGAAGAAGATGCACTACAACCAGAATTACCTTCTAGAGAACTTCATCTGAGGGCATGGTGGTGTTCATGCATATTTCATACAGCTAGAAAAAAATATACAGTGGCTCGGTTTATAAGGGAAACCATACCAAAACCGCACAAAATCCAAAAAAAGAAAGGAAAATCATCACAATACCCTTTTTTAGGTAAAGCATGTGTCACATGAGCAGAATTACAAACCCACATAGACACAATCAAAAGGCATCAGGAACACAAAACGGTACAACACTTTGCAAGAAGAAACCCATGAAAAATTGGAAAGAAACCACCACTTGGAGTGAGAATGAGTTTTCAAAAACACCTTTGATGTGAAGCAATTTTTAATTGAACAATTGATTTATGTACATGTGTCTTTAGCTTCCCCCTCATCGTCTCGTCCAAGAGAGGCCCGCGCTCAACTGCCTCACCGAACAATGGATAGTGGGTATTTAGTGAATGCTAGAAAGGCCAAAAGAGGCCAACCTTTTGTCCATGTCAATGTTCGGTAGCAACATAGCAACAAAATGCAAGTAAACATAACAATTAACGCACAAAAATCAGTAATTTTTAAGTGAGGTCGGAACATTTTGGGCTTGTGGCCCCCAACTAGAATTGGGTTGGGGCAGCCTGGCCAAAGAGCACAATATCCGAGCCGGGCTTGGTTGTCACTTTTTTGCCCAAAGCCGAGGCAAAACCCGGAAAAAGTCTAAATGTCCGTCAAACTGACCCGATAAGGTGCACCCCACACGATCCACTCCCTCTTTTGCTCGCGCTGTATTTTTTTTTACTTCATTTGGATTTTCTCCTCGGTTCAACCTTTTTCTTTGTGTTTCTCTTTGTTTTTTCAGTTTCTTTTTTTTTTGGTGGGGGAGACATAGGTGAACCTTTTGTTTCACAAAATACACGAAGATAAATTTAGTCGTGGATGAACATTTTCAAGAAAATCATAATCATTTTAAAAAGCACGGGCAATTAGGTAAATATGAACATTTTTATATGCATGATCATTTTCCCAAAATAAATGACTTTGTTCTATACACACTATTTTATACACGAATATTTTTAAAACACAAGGCAAACACATTTTCTTTATGCATGAACCTTTTTATTGAGGTATAGACCATTTTTTCCGCAAATTTTACGGTTTTACATCTTAGCTCATATTATTATTTCTGAAAATCGAACTTAAGAATTTTTTACAAAGCTTAATTAGGCCGCTCCGTCCAGCAACACTGCGTTTTAGCGACATTTCAACGCAAGGAGCAATGAATAGGCAGAAATGCTAAGGTCGTGATTGGTAAAAGAAGAAAGAAATGCTAAGGTGTCCAACGTTCCTTCCCCTCAGAGCGCGGATGGCCACCTTAACGGGCCAAGATACTCAACAGCCGATGCGGGCCCTTATATGGACCAAAATTAGTATACTACTCCACACAAGCCCTAACCCGCCCCCTTAAAAAATAATCTAGCCCTAACCCGATTCACCCTGCGGGTGCAGCGACAAAGCCCTCGTCGTGCCAGCCGTCCGTCGCCCTGATCAAGTTCCTCGTCTCTTCGACGGCAAGCGGCGGCGGCGGTCATCAAAGTCAGGCAACGCTGTGAAGGTGGGCGACTTCCTCTCTCACCACCGCCTTCTGCTACCTTTTGCTTCTGTGATATTCTTCTAACTGTCATCTGCTAGGATTCGTGAGGGCTTTATTTGATGGGTTTCAGAGGTGATGCATGGGCTGTTTGAGGTACGTAGCTGTAGAGCGATACAGGGATATTAAAGGTTGATCATAGCATGTTAGTTTAAGTTCGGTAACCATACGCTAGTTAGATCTACTAATGTGGTAGTGAAACTATCTATTGTGTTTGTAATGTTGGCTCCATCAACTAATGTCCTGGCAATCTTTTATATGGTTTGATTGATGTACATGCACTTAGATCAAGCCTGGCTAGTACTAGATGGACTAGTTCTTTCTGAAATTACGAGTGTAGGGCATGCATTGCTGGATAGTCGCTGAGATCCTTTGAGCCGAGCTCAATCTAATGTAAAACTCACCCTTTCAAGATTGAGCTTTGTTGTAGCAGTCTAAGCTTTAACTGATATTTTTTTTGCATCTGCATGTACAGTTTATTATAGCCGGGGTATTGTTGCTTATTCTTACGAGGAGTATTTTGAGGAGCCAGTGATGTTTCAGGTATACATGACTACCTCCTTAACTGTAAATTTTGCATATTGAAGCTCCAAATTTAAGTGGATGAATCTTTTTGCTTGCTATGAATTTTTGAAAGTAGATCTGGTTGGTCTCGCCATTTTATATATTTATACATATTACACAATAATCCATTTACAAGTAATATTTGGGGACTGAACTTTCAATAAAATCTTGTACCGAAAACAATGTTTATTTCCTTGTATAGGTTGCACGATTTGTACCTAGCTTGTGGTTGGTTTACCCTTGATATTGTCACTAATCTGGAATTGTCTCTCGCACAAAGATTTTGGGTTACACTCTAGAAAAATGACATTGCTCTATCTGCTCCAACTCTTGGAAAATCATTTTTTTCTACTAATGCATTCTTTTTGTCAGTTAGTAGTGTTGCTCATAAAAATTTACTCCACAACTTTACTTGAGGGATACTTCACTAACTTTTAGGGGATCGATTAGAAATGCCCTTAGTAGTGTTGCTCGATCAAACTATAACAGAAAAATGTGGCTACTATGTAGTTATCGATGAAGCTCCTGATTGACACCAAGTCTGAGAAGGTGTGCTTCGCAGAGGCAGGCATCGATGTCGTGTAGTTCCTCACCGGTCTACTGTCCCTGCCGCTTGGCACTGTTGTCAACCTGTTGACAAAGGATCGCATGGGCAGTAGCCTTGGCAACGTGCTCAGCAGCGCGGAGAAACTGGACACGAAATACAAGATTAAAGAGTGGCGCCTCAGCCCGGCTGTCGGCCCCACCACGCTCTCCTACCTACAGCAGCTGCTGAGTGCGCAGCTCAACAACGCAACGACACTCGCCCGTGACCCTGTTGGAACAACAACAGCCACGTCACTACCTACATCCACGTACACGATTGGGGACGACCTTTCGGTGACTCCGGCATCTTTTTTTACGACTATCTCGCTGTTGGGCATCGCAGAGCTTGGCACCCCGGACCTCAATGCACTGCAGCAAAAGACTGTGAAAATCGGCAAAGAAGAGGTGCGTGGTGTGCTCTCATTTATTTCAAGACCCTATGAACTTTATATTGTGGTTTTGCTTAATTTTATTGGTTGATGATTGATTTTTGTTTTGTGTTTTCTGGATTTTGCATTTAGGCGCTGGAGATACTTGTTGCTTCCTTCAAGTCTGAGACCGTCCTGACAGACGTCTTCCTGCCAAAGAAGAAAGCTCGCCGCTAGAGACTAGAGGGAGAACCTCCTGAGGAAGTTAGTCGGATATTACTTGGTGCTCGCTATTTTAGAATTCCGGATACCTTTTCCGATATCATATTTATGAGAGCAAGGAGGTAGACATGATTGACTTGGTACTGATTTTATTTATCCAATTTTTACTCCTTTGGGACATTTCGTGCTATATTTACTTTAGAAATTGTTCTGGTTGTTACCCTATTCAAGCAAGTTGTTCTAGTTTCTATGTTTTAAAGTTTTGCATCGTTCTGTCAACTGTGGCCCATTGTTAGTTCGACGTGGCTAGATGAATCGGTGGAGCATTCATGCAAAATGCATCTGATGTGATAAACAGGGTGCAAGTGACCTAATCGCCTCCCCCGACCGAACCTTCTTTCAACACCTAAGCCACTCTCTCCGCCGACTCGAGTTATAGATTTCAAAGCGATGGCGATGGCGGCGGCCAGCACAGAAGTGGAATCAATATTTTGTAGATGTTATGTTGTCTCACGGGTCAAGCTAATACCACATTATCTATCACCACTTTCGATTTCGTTCCTCTTCCGTGCACCACCTCTGCCATAACGGTGAGCTCTAGCGTGTTGTGGGAGAGCCTCTAGATTCGTAGAAGCACGCATTGGCCGGCCTCGGCTTGCCGGCAAGCTCGCTAGAGGTAAATGACGATGACCCGACGATGTCCAACGACAAGCTGGCACCCGCGTCTGCGCGGACCCATGACGGCTTCACCATGGGGCGGGCTCAGACGCACTTCAACGTCCTCATGGCAGAGAAGCAGCCACCGGCGTCGGCGTTTCGGCTGGCGCAGGAGAACCGACGCTGCAACCACACCCTCCTCAGGTAACATTGGCTGACGGAGGGGCAAATCTATGGCGTGTTCGCAAGGGAGGAGGCTGTGGCAGTGATGGTCGTGCAGGACCCGAACTTCGTCAACTAGCAGCAGGCACTCTACGATGCCACATGCAACAATTGCGTCAGCGGTGACGCGTTCTCGTGGAGGCGGATGCATAGGCGATCACAGACGGAAACGTTGCTGCCGTTGGCAGCTCCACATCATTCGCGTCGGGCCGCAACAATCATGTGGCCGGCCTGTCCACGACGACCGTGGACCTCACCTCTACCGGCAACGTCCAGACGACGAACTCCAATGAGGAAGAGTAGGACATGGAAGATTTAAATATGTTCCAAAAAATGTCATGTCCACTTTTGCTTAATGAAGTATGTCGAATATGTAATGAATTTGGTCCAGTTTAAATGGAAATTGTCTAGTTTGCATGAAATTGTAGGGTTTACTCAATTCCGTTTGAAAAAATGTGTCCAGATGTTTGATGCCTAGGGTTAGATGGTCGCCTCCCATATCAATGATCGTGGATGCGTCACGTGAACGACTACTATGTCCGGTTTAGGGGATAGCGTTGGAGATGCCCTTAGTAATCTTTCACATCCTGACAAGTTGTGGAATCATAGAAATATCATGTACTTCTTGCTGATTTCTTAGGCTCACAAGGAGTATCAAAGCTTGCAACTTTGGAACTGAATTTATGGTAAATTTTGTACAAATATAGCGCTGACAACTCTCCTTGGCAAACCTGGTATTCTTGATCCATGCAGGCGGGGGTGGCACGAAAGGCATGACGCAGTTTTATTCTGCTGTATCCCTTATACAGGATTCAGAACCCCATGAAAACAAAGGGGTGTTGTACTAGGGATCAGAGGCTGTGTAGTGACAATATGTTGGACGAAGGATGTAGGAAGTAGCAAACCTACAATGATGTAGTGATCAAACCGTAGATCTAGAGATACTTTGTATTGACAGGATGAAGTGTGAGTGGGTGATGTATCCTGTGAGTTATTTGTAGATGGTTTCAACGAATTAGTGTAGAATGTGTTTTATTTATCTATCTAGAATACATATGGATGTTCTGATATCTGCCATGTCATTGCGTTAGAAAATGGAGACTGTTTCTCTAATTGCATAGTACAAAAAATAAAATTTGGGTGTGTGACAGACTCTGTTTCATCAAAAAACATATTCAGAATCAGAAGTGCTTGCTTCCTGCAAGCTTCAGTTTTACGGAGCAACAATGCTTCTCTCAGACATCACGCAGCCACAGAACATGGCAATTGCTGGGTGCCTGGGTGATTTAATGATTTTCATCATGTCAGATCACACAAGCAATTGCAATTTGCATCGATCGGAAACAAAGAGCTCCAAGCCATGAAGCAATAACAGAGAATAATCTCGCATCTTCAACAAAATCTATATATACAGATATACTACGTAATCGATATGACAAAGGAATAAACAAACGAAGGCATATCAATGGGAGGTTTATACAGAAGAGAGACCAATATCTCTAGCTCCCTATTACAGGATGTCAATATCCCAAGGCTCGCTACCGTCCGCGGTCGCCGCTCCTCTGGTACGGATGGTGGCGGCGGTGCGGTGCAGACGTGGACGACTCCGCTTCGGACACCAGGGGCGACGGAGCCGGCGTGCTGGGCGTGTAGTCCGGCGGCGCGGCGCGCCTGGAAGGGGTCGATGGTGTGTAATACGGCGACGTGCACGACTCCGTGTCAGACACCACCAGGGGCGACGGAGGCGGCGTGCTGGGCGGGTAATCCAGCGAAGAAGCGTGCCCGGGAGGAGTCGACGGAGTGTAATCCTTGGAGGTCGCGCGGGGGGGAGGGCTCGACTGGCTATGGCACTCGCTGCCGACGCCGGAGCCCGGGAAGAAGGGGGCGTCCGTGGACTTCAGCATGAGGCCGTAATGGGACGGCGGCGAGGGCGCACCCGGGGTGTGCGACGGCGTCGTGTACTCCTCGTTGTAGTCGGCGGACGACGGGTTGTGGCACCCGCGGCGGCCGCCGAAGCTCGGGGAAATGGGGTCTCCGAGCATGAGGCCGCACTGGGACGGAGGAGAGGGGGGACCCGGGGCGTACGGCGGCGGCGTGTACTCGTCGACGTCCTCGTAGTAGTCGGCAAACGACGGGTTGCAGCACTCGCCGCCGACGCGGAAGCCCAGGTAGACGGGGGCGCCCGGCATGTGGCCGAACTGGGACGGAGGTGAACGCGCACCCGGGGTGTAAGACGGCGGCCAGCGTACGGAGGCGCCGCTGGAGCCGGGCGCGAGCGCCATCGTCGCCGCCTGAAGACAGTTGATCAAGAACTAGAGCGCGTACGATCGATGCGGTCGGACCGAAAGGTGGAGAGGAAAAGCGCGATCGAACCAGCTGGGGTGCGGGGATAATATGGCCGTCGTGGCGTGGTGGTCACGCTCCGAGTTCTTCCCGGACTCGGATTTGAAATCCCCAGCCATCATTGCCATGGCGGGAACACACCGTAATGCGGCGGGAGCGAGCAATCCGACTGTCACCGAGACACGATTGATTTCTCTTCACAGCATCTCCAACAGGCGCCGAACGCGCCGCGCGGTAAAAACAGATTTGACGCGCGCCCATCGCCTGGTTTGTCGCAGCGCGCAGCATTTGCTCCAGCAGCCGCGCTGAAAAGCCGTGCGCGCGCGCAGCTCCAGCAGACGCGATAAAATGCAGCGCCCGCGCTCATTTTATAATATATTTTTAATTAAAATTGCATAGATAAAAAAAGCGATACATAGATATTTTACACCGGTGCAACTACTACGGCATAGATGATAGATAGTTCAACATACATAGATAGATAGATAGAAACTACTACTAAGTCGCTACCATCACCATCGTCATCCTCGTCGGTGTCGTCCGAAGTTGAGAGCCATACGTCGGTCCAACGTTCATCGTCCGAGGTGAAGAACGACCTCCCACCTGCGGAGACGATGTCCAACTGCTCGTTCGCCACTGCCTTCCGCTGACGCCGGTGCGCCCGCTCCGAGCGGCGCCTTGCCGTCCTCTCCGCCCAGTAGGCACGCTCGTGCGTCGACGTCCTCTGGGTGGCGACGGTGCCACTCCGCCATGGCTCGCTCGTCCTCCTCGGCGACGAGGAGACGACGCTGCCGCCGAGCGTGGTCGGCACGGTCCATGTCCGTGATGAGACGTGGCGGAGGGGCGAGGCGCTGCGCCTCCTCGCGCGTGAAGACGTCTCGGAAATTCATCTGGGACCGGGGCCTCTCCAAGCGCCACGCCGCAGCGTCGTACGCGCGGGCCGCCTCGCGCGTGCTCCGGAACGTCCGAGGCCGAGCCGGACGTCGCCGGCCCGTATCTCGGCGGAGAACCAGCCGTTGGGGCGCTCATGGACGCCGCGAAAGCCCGAAGCACTCCGGCGGCGCGGCGACATGGTGGCACGGTGGTGGCGCAGAAAGCGGCGACGCGGCGAAGCGGTGGAGTGCGAAGCGGCGAGATTGTGAGGAGAAGGGCGCGTGGCTGTTCTGTGCGCATGGTGAAGCGCGGGACTTTATAGACGCGCGCGAAGGGGCGCGCCAAATCTAGCGCGCCGTGTGCCGCTTTCTACCGCGCACGCACAAACGCTTCCCGCGCGCGGTAACTTTTCGCCACCGCTGGAGCGCGCGGAACCAACCGGCACGCGCGAAAAACTGATTTTACCGCGCGGGCCCGCGTTTTGCCGCGCCTGTTGAAGATGCTCTCAGTTCAGAGCGCACAGAAACTCTAAGGGTGGGCTAAGAAGGAATCCAAATGACGCGTGGGCCGGTTGGGCTCACGGGCCAAGGCCTCCATTCTTCATCTCTCCTTTTTCATCGGTCACCTCTGACGAACCACCAGGGGATCAATACCTGTATACTCAGAGATTACATATTGCATCAGACTGTAAGGTAGTTGTTGAGGACATTCAAAAGCGGCAAGGGCTGGCAGGAATACTTGGTGCGCTTAATGACATGCAGAGCTCATTATCTGCATGGGGCGCACGGGAGTTTGGCAGTTTAACAGCTACAGTCAGGAAGCTCCGGGATAAATTGAACCGTCTGAGGAGCAGAGCGGCTGGGAGAGGCCCCACTGATGAAGAAAAGGCTACAGTCAAAAAGCTTAGAGAAGCAATTCATCAGGAGGAAATATGGATGCGGCAACGGTCTAGAGTGCCGTACCTGCGCGAGGGTGATAGAAATACAATTTTTTTTATGCACAAGCAGCGCAACAAAGGAGAATAAATAAGATTGAAAGGCTTGAGCGTGCAAATGGGTCAGTTTGTCAAACACGGGAGGATGATCATGTTGAAGTACAACAGTTCTTTCAAACTCTATACGCATCCCAAGGGTTTAAACCGCTTGACGAACTGATGAATTGGGTTCCAACTCGAGTGACCGCTCCAATGAACGAACATCTTGATATGCCGTTCACGAAGAAGGAGGTGCGCACTGCTTTGTTTCAGATGGCTCCTTCCAAGGTGCCGGGTGTGGATGGTTTTACCGCGGGATTTTTTGAGAGACACTGGTCATTATTGAAAGATGATATAGTCCTGACGGTGTTGGATTTCCTGAATGGGGTGATCTACCTGCAGGTATGAACGATACGACAATCACATTAATCCCTAAGGTACGCCACCCGCAGAAGATAAGTCAGTATAGACCGATTTCCCTTTGTCCGGTTCTGTACAAAATCGCTTCCAAATGCATTGTCAACAGGATGAGGGATTTTCTCCATGAAATAATAGGTGAGGAGCAAAGTGCGTTTGTGCCCGGGCACCTCATCACGGATAATGTTCTTATTGCACATGAAAGTGTTCACGCAATGAAGAAAAGAAAGAAAGAAAAGAATTGGGTTTGTGCAGTCAAATTAGACATGATGAAAGCATCTGACCGTGTTGAATGGCATTATCTCAAAGCTATCATGACTAAGTTGGGATTCAGCTCAATATTTATCCGACTGATTATGAAATGTGTTTCGTCGGTTCGGTTTGCAGTACGTGTGAATGGTGAGTTACTGCCTTTTTTTTACCCCATCTAGAGGTTTTAGGCAAGGAGATCCCGTTTCACCGTACCCATTTCTTCTGTGCGCGGAGGGCTTCACAACTCTGTTGAACAACTTTGGTGGAGTCCATGCGGACAAAGGAATCCGAGTATGCACCCAGTCACCGTGGATTAACCATCTACTGTTTGCGGACGACAGCCTTATCTTTATGCAAGCAAAACTGGAGAGTGCGACGAGGTTGAATAACATCTTGAGGATATATGGCGATTGTTCGGGCCAATGCGTGAACAGAGACAAGAGCTCTATTTTTTTCAGTCCAAACACACCACATCCGGTGAGAGTTATGCTGAAAGGTACCACATGCATTGGGGTAGAGGCATTCAATGAAAGATATCTGGGTCTTCCCACTGCAGTTGGACGAATTACATCTGGTACCTTTGACTTCATTGGTGAAAGAGTGAGGTCACAACTGAATGGTGGTACAGAACGTTTGGTGTCTTGTGCGGCGAGGGAGATATTAATCAAGTCAAAGGCTCAGGCAGTCCCGACATACACTATGGGTTGCTTCAAGCTCACAAAAAAAGTGTATAAGAACATTTCCTCACCGATGGCAAAGTTCTAGTGGAGTAGCTCGATTGACCGAAATTCCATGCACTGGATAGATTGGAAGTCTCTGTCGCTTCCAAAAATAAGAGGAGGAATGGGGTTTCGAGATTTGGAATGCTTGAATGTTGCGTTGTTAGGAAAACAGGGATGGCGGCTGATTACAAACCCGCATGGTCTATGTTCCAGAGTGCTAAAAGGACGATATTTCCCGACAACTGATTTTATGCATGCTACTGTTCCGCGCAACTCTTCGGCTACCTGGCGGGCGATAGTTGCTGGGAGAGGAGCATTGGAGACTGGGCTGTTGAGGAGGATCGGGGACGGTTCCTCCGTAAGAATCTAGGAAGATAGATGGCTGCCAGGGAGATTATCACTTCGACCAACGGAGCAGATTGGTTCTGCTACACTCTTCACAGTGGCAGATTTGATTGATAATGAGAGTTGGTCCTGGAAAGCTGATCTAGTCAGGAATAACTTCATATCCCCAGACGCTGATGCAATTCTCAATATCCCGCTCAGACAAGGTGGTGGTGATGATTTTTGGGCTTGGGCTCATGAGAGGTCGGGTTCCTACACTGTAAAATCCGCGTATCGTGCTCTAATGACTCGTAACGAGCAATTAGCTCTAGAGGAAGGGACGATTACAGAATCTTCAGAGAATAATAAGCAGTTGTGGACGCGACTATGGAAACTAAAAGTGATGCCCAAGGTCCGTGTGTTCTGGTGGATAGTCCTTCGGGGCATACTACCGGTGGAGACAACACTACAACACAGGCATATAGCAACCTTAGCGCGATGCAAGGTCTGCAAAGGTATGGATGAAGATATGCTTCATGCATTGATTAAGTGGTCTCATGCGCAAAGCTTTTGGGCAGAAGCGAGAAGCTGGTTGCACCTCAAGTTGCCGGAGCTACACCCTTGTACGTGGTGCAAGGATATCCTCTGTGATCCACGTTTTACCGAGGCGGACAGGGCTAAAATAGTTATTGTCATGTGGGCGATCTGGACATCACGTAACAGCAGAACACATGATAGAGTGAGTATGGACCCGGTCAATCCATGAAGCATATAAGAGAAACACTGGCTCTATTGGAACTCCCATTGAAGCAGATTAAGACACTGCCTGGGTATGGATGGAGACCGCAAATCAATACGGATGCTAGTGTTTCAGTGATTGAGCACAAGAGTGGAATAGGAGGTTTACCTAGATCTCCTACTTCATTTGTTGCTGCCTGGAGTAAGCCTTACCCCGATGTTACAGATCCTCTTATTGCAGAAGCATTGGCATTGCGAGATGGGGTAATATTTGCAAAGCTCCGGGGATTCTCGCGAGTGGCTATGGAACAGATTGTTTGGAGATGGTACAGCTATGGCACTCGCGACGCTTTTCGCGCTCTATTGTAGCGCCGCTACTTTTAGAAATTGATGAGCTAGCCTTATCCTTTCTTTCCTTTGATATTCAACATGTAATAAGAAATGCCAACTTGCCGGCCCACTTGTGTGCGAAACATGCAAGCACACTTGGGGTAACCGACTGTTGGATGGACTTCCCGCCCGGCTTCCCCATGACCAGGGTGATGGCTGATCGTGTTGGTGCCATTGTTGTTGAATAAAGCTCATAGTTTCCCGCAAAAAAAAAGCGACATTGGTCGAGTTATGGAGCTGTAATCCAGGGGATCAATACCCATTTGTTTCTTTTACATCGTGTAAAATAGTTTATGAAAATAGGAGCTCAAATTTTGAGGTTCATAATTTAGCGAAGCATGCTCTTACCCTGGGAGGTGACCGTCATGTTTGATTAGGTCATCTGGAAAATCTTTCATCCATTCCTGTAAACACTGTGACGAGTTAATAAAGCTTCGGTGAATTGTCTAAAAAAAACCAGGTGATTCCCAAGGCCGCTCATTTCACCCGTTTAATCGCATGCAGCTTGTTTTTGTGTGCATTGTTTGGTATTTTGGTCAAACAGAGACGCTGCACGCGCGCACCTGCTTGCAACAAACTCTAAATTGCGTTCCCTTGCAGCTGTAGGTGTGCTCACCTGAAATTGTGGTTCCCTGTGATGTCCATGAACAAAAAAACAACAACATATTTTCTTATAAAAAATAGAGAAATATAAATTCCCGTGATCTGAAAATACAAAAATTATCATGCTACTTCATAAAACTGCCAGTTCTCTAATTTATAAGTGTACAATGGTACGGTTTGAACTATTTACTAGGAAAAAAAGGGGGCACCGACCCTGCCCTTTTTTAACCAATGCCGAATCTAAACTAAATACTAAACAGATACAAATCAAAGGGGCAAATGGATATATAATCCAAGCCGAGAGTGGATTTACGTCTTACATGCTCATTTTGTCTGGGCCTTCAGTTTAATTTTTTTATTCAGCGGCCTTGGTTCACAATTCAAACAATTAGGAATTCGTCAAAAAGTATAATAGAAAGTGCCATGTGATCTATTTTTTTTATGAATTTTCGCCATGGAGATGTTTCATTGTGCAAAAAACGCCGTGTTTTGGAGAACAAGTTTTCTTTATTTTTGCCATGGACCAAAAACAAAATGACATGCTACAATTTTTGATTTATTAGGTCCATTGTACAAAAATAATGAAAAAATTCATGCCAATGAAAAAATAAAACTGCCATGCCAATAAAAAAAGGCCATCCTCTTAATAATAAAAATGCCATGCTCTCAAATAATAAAACTGACATATTGTTAGTACTAAAATTGCCATCATCCTAAAAATAAAAACTGCCATGTTATTAATAACAAAAATGACATGCTCTTGATAATAAAATTGTCAACCTCTTGATAATAAAACATGACATGTTATTGATAATAAAAGATGACATGATTTTAATGATAAAATTGTCGTCCTCTTAATAATAAAAGTGCCATGTTATTAATTATTAAAATGCCATGCTCCTAATAATAAAATTAACATGTGAGAAATTTTTTTTAAACTTGCCAAGTGATAAAATTTTCCAAAAGCTTGCCATGGGGCATTACAGAATGACCTCCAAAGTGCCATGTATTGGAAGACAAAAAATGACATGGTTTATAAATAAATAAATGCCATGCTACCTATATTGAAAATGCACATGGCTAGTTTAGAAGAAGAAGAAATCCCTGTACTAAAATAGCATTTTTTTTCTTTCAAAGATGGAAACCATTCAGATTTTTGGGTTATTTTCGAATGAAAAGCCGAAATTAGAACCTCCCGCCCCCTACACAGGAGGTCGCGAGTTTGAACCCCTCCTCATGCACCTTTGTCCTGCATTTTTTTGGGGGGAAACATTCGCCAGGAAACTGAAAACAGTGAACGGCTCAGCTGATCTATGTGGCATCAGCCTTGCTCCAAGATACCTGCAACTGCGGGGAAGCGTTCGCTGGGTTGGGTTCGTCAGTTATCATTCTGTTTTTCTTTCCCCAAAAAATGCCCTTGTTTCTTTAGGAACAAACTTCTAGTGGACATATGTTGCTTTGATGCCATCTAACATAATAAGTTCGGCGGGATTGAAGCAGAACTTGGCTGCTAGCCAGACTTATTGACGAGTTCATCTCTATCATGGATATTATTGGTGTCCAGTAGAAGAGAAGCATGCGCATGACACTGGACTCCATAGCAAGTTTCACTGAGTTGTTGATGCATAACTTCGTGTCATCATCTTACTGATACAACAAGTACTTGTTGAAGGCAACAGATAGAGTTCTCATTTCCTTGAACCCTTGTGGCGCATTATTTATTATAGGTTTGGTTTCTAGACTCCCTAATCCCGGTTTGAAATGGCTTTGATAGCAACCTTTCCAATAGTGTTTTGCTCATTTAAGGAAACGACTTCCATGATAAGTTATACGCACACTCACATGGGCTAATGGTTAATGTTTACATGGTAAATCATGAGTGATTATTGGGTATATAGTGTTATCTATTCATAAATTATGATTAGTTCCACACTTGCAATTGTTTCGGTTACCGTCTTGGTGCATTTTTATCATGTATTCCTATTACTGTTCATATTAACTACACTTATTTTGTAAATAATACGTAGTCTGGTCAAATTTGGCTCGAGTAATATCATGACCATACTCGACACTGTGATTTTCAAAGAATGTACAAAAAAAATACTTAAAGCATACATTTTGTTATATCTTATTTGTTTGCTAATATTGGAATGCCAACTTCACATTTCTATCTTGTATTGCATCTCGTGGCTGGTGAAAATATTGGCTGAGAATTGAACTACGGTTGTCATAGAAGTGTAGGCGCACCGACTTTTTGGTCTCCATCGAAATGACCACCAAGGCAGGGTCAACGCCCAATTTTTTTGCAGGGCAAGTGAAGGCAATGATCCAAAAGTCCCATAACCACTAGCATAGTTACAGTTAGTTGAGTGTTTCTCTTTGTTTACCCATGTTTTTTGTTTCACATTCGTATGATGTCAGCGTGCATTGCACAAGCCTTGAGAAGTAACGACAAGCATGCTGAAACCATGGATGGAGGCACTACAAACTTCTATTAAGACGTGAATCCCCAACCCACCTGAATTCAAGTCCTAGACTTGACACTGGGGCTCGCATTTTCCTGGATTTATTTCAGGCGTTCCGGCGATGTGTGTTCTGTGGGAGGAGAGACGTTGTCGTCGACTACGAAGGCGTCTATGGCGACTTCGTCAATCTCAAGATGATGTGTCCGCTCAATCTATCGGAGGTGCTCATAGGGGTAGGGTGTGCGTGCGTGCGTCATAGGGGTGAGTTTATATGTGTATGTATGAACGTCTTTATTATGTTAAAAAAACTTCAATTAGGACAAACAGAATATATCATCACATTTCTAGGGTTGGATTAAGAAGTCAATAACCATTTATATAGTACTAAAAGAAGTTGCTAAACAGTTCCTATCCATGATTAGTGATCTAAAGCCAATGCACTATGCATCATGCACTGCAAATGATTAAACAAGTTTACAAACTTCAGTGGTTACTGGTTTGGCAAGCGTCACCACTGCATGGCGGTACCACTTGCCCACACCTGCACACTTTCTGTCTGCAATGTACACACATATACATTATTACCTTTTGGAGCTTATCTCATTGATGACATCCATAGCAATATGCTTGCGGAAGTTATAACCATGCTCTTTTTTATCCGTGTGATCTAAAAGCATCTGACTGACTCATTTTGGCCTTTGATTTGTGGGCACAATAACATTGTTCACAACACATAGAAACTCAATGAGTTGTAGTTGGCAGGCACAAGCATTGCTTGCATCTCTCGGAAACTAGTCCTAGCTAAGAGCATCTTCAGCCGCGCCCCCAACAAGGCCCCCCAGGCGACTTTTCGGCCGCCGGTGCCAAAAAATCGGCCCAATCGCGCCCGCAAGGGCCCAGTTTTCGCCGGCTCAGGCCGAAATTGGCGTCGGCGGACCCAACCCGAACCCAGCGCGCTGGGGGGCGCTCGGGGGCACCGGGCGAATCGTTTTTGGCGCGAAAGAGCCGCGGACCCTCCTTGCCAGCGACTCGTCGCTCTTCAAGCCGCTTGGTCGTCCTCATTGCCTCGTTTCCCGCGGCGAATCAATACCAAACCTGTCGCGCGCTGCCGCGCCGGTCAGCCTCCATTGATGCCTCACGGGTGGCGCAGTGAAGACCGGACGACACACGTCCCCTCGCCCGCCACGCGTACGCGGCGCCTCTCCGTCTATATAAGCCGACCCCCAGCGCGCCCGAGACACATACAAAGCCTCCACCGCCAATGCGCCATTTCTCCCCCTTCCTCCCTCTTCTCTCGCCTTCTCCAGTTCAAAGCATGGCCGAGCGCTTCCCAGGCGACGGCACGGCGGCGAACGGCTTCGGCCGCCGCCATCTTCACGAGGACGAAGCTCGGCTCCTCTTCGAGGCCGAGTACCCGGTCCCGCCGTACATGCGGGTGCCCGGGGCATGGAGAACCAGCGCCGGCGGTGTCCCGGTGCCACCACCACCCACCGGGGCGGCGCGGCGTGCGGAGATCGCACGTATCCACGCCCCCCTGCCGCACGCGGCGAGGGAAGGACCGCGGTACGTCCCCGACAGCCCGCTCTGGGAGCCATACTTCCGCCGCCGCCACGCCGAACAGCTCGAGGCCATGAACGGCGCCGTGCCCTCCGGAAGGCTCAACTCCGAGGGGCGGCGCCGATGGTGGGGCGTGCCCGGCCGCACGTTGGAGGCCGTCCTCGAGTACATCGAGGGCGGCAACACGCCGAGGCTCGAGTACCCCGCTCCCCCGTCCTTCTCTCGCTTACGTGGGAGCTCGTGGACGCCGAGGCGCATGGAGCAGCACGGGGCGTCCTCCTCCTCGTCCGGCCGCTCGTCCGGCTCTCCCTGCCTCCGCTCCGTTAAGCCGGAACCCCAGGACACGCCTGTCAGCAGGCGCAGACGCAGCTCCGGCGTCCGCATCGGCGACTCCACCCCCCTCTGGCCGCTTCGTCCTCGTCGCGCTGAAGCCGGAGCCCGACCTCCCCGCGGAGTACGAGGAGATAGCCCGGCGTGGCTTCTCTAACGAGGAGGCCCTACAGTGGGCGTGGGACGACTACCTCCGCGACGAGATGGTGCGGTAGCGCCGGGCCCTGGAGGAGATAGACGCCCGCAAACGTGGGCGCGAGGACGAGCACGGCGTCGTGATCCTCGTCAGCGACGACGACGAGGATGCCCCCGGACCGTCCAACCCGCCGCGCCAACCGGGGGAGGGTTGCAGCAGGGACGGCGGCCGCGGCGTAGGAGGCGACGACGACGACGATGACGACGACGGCGACTACACGCGGTTCTACAGCTTCCTCGGCATGTAGAACCGCAAGGGGCGGCGGGCGGCGAGGAGCGGCGAGGGAGACGGCGAGGAGCAGCCTAGTAGTTTTTTTTCCTTTTTGTAAAATATGTTTAAATATGAACGAACTCGCGGAAGTTTGGTTGAATTTGCGCCGTATTTGTGCCGTAATTAAAATTTTTAAAAAAACGTGGGCCCCCAGGGGGCGATTTTTAGCGCCTCCTGGGGGGCCAACGGCTGGAGATGCTCTAAGTCATAACCCCCACAAGCCTCTTTATAGTGCTCACTCTGACCTCATACAATGACCATCCTGGACATGCCCTTTGCTATTTAGGTAAACCCATCAAATGCTTGAGTAAGCGCTAGTTGAAAGACTGCCCATTAGGCCATTACACACTTATATTCTGTAGTAGTCAAAACATATTAAATATATTTTATACACCTTGAGGAGAATAATTACATCTTTGGTCTAGATGGAGCTAATTAAGCTTATGCCTACCGTACCAATTGATCATTAAGAAAGAAGCTTCTCTTATGTGTATCACCATGATCAGATGGCATCATAGGCACAAAACTCATTCTATCAACTATGCTAGCAAAGGTTCTAATTCTTCTGTAAACTAAATTCATCATAGTCATCTAGGGATAGGAACACCTCATCTAAGCATGAAAACTCCATGTTATCCTTGTGGAAGGTCACTTGCGAATCATAGCTTGACTCAAACACCCGGCATTACCACCCAACTTCTGCATCCCTGCAATGATCATCCATGCATGTTGGCACGTTTGTCATGCACATATGATGATGCTAAATGCATAGTTTAACAAAATGCTTGATACAATAACATGGATGCAGCACCCAGATTGTCTGGGTTGCCTTTCTTCTTGCGATGCCACTTGTGTGAACTACCTGAAGTGCTCTTACTATACCCCCCATTCACGTCAAGTAAGTGGTAATCATGCATCACCCAGGTTATTTTGGTTGCCTGAAAGGGCTCCCCAATGGAGAAGATTATTTCTTCAGACCGACATTAGAACCGCCAGTACTTACTGCCCCATCAGTACCGATGGGACTCCAGTACCATTTCATGAGGTCCTACACTGCTACTATGTGTTGCATGGCTGATTATGTTACAGTATGTGTTTGTTTAATTAGTGATGTAGGGATTGTGTATGCTGATCCGAAACTCTAGTTCAAGTTTATACTGAACTGTCAATTCTAAAACCCACTCATCGTGACAATCAACCGAGGAACAACAAAAGCAACATTGGCAAAATCTTTGATTCATCACGGCAGCAGCCGCACAAGAAAAATATGCCATCGCAACTAAATTCAAGTGATATTGAAAAATATATCCTTTCTATCATAATGATATATATGATAATGAAATTCTGAATTACTATTAGTGGACAATGGCTTCACTCCTGACCCTTGAGGAAGACATCGGTCAGCACGGTCTTGGACTTGAGGGAAGCAGCCAGTATCCTCAGCGCCTACATTATTCCAACGCATGCAGAGAAAAATAAAATCAATCACCAGCAGTTCAAAACTCCTAGTTAAAAACCGAAGCACAACACGTGCGTACCTCTTCCTTGCCGATCTTCACGGTTTTCTCCTGCAGCCCGCTGAGGTCCTCGCCGCCAAATTGTGCGAACTGCCTGATGCCCAGTAGCGACATGGTCGAGAAAAAAGAAGCCGGAGTCACCGAGAGGTCGTCCCCGACCGTGTACGTGGCCGTGGGTAGCGACGCCGTGGTGGATGTTCCCGCGGCTGCTCGCGTGATGGCATTGTTCATCGAACTGGTGCAATGGCAGGTTCGGCCGTTGTTGAGGTGCCTGCTCAGCAGCTGCTGCAGGCGGGAGAGCGCAGCGGGGCCACGGCCGGGCTCAGGCGCCGCTCCTTGCCCTTGTAGCCGGCGTCCATCTTCTCCACGCTGCCGAGGACGTTGCCGATGCTGCCGACCATGTGCTCCTTGGTCAGCAGGTCGACGACGGTGCCCAGCAGCAGGGAGAGGAGGCCGGTGAGGAACTCCACGACGTCGGTTCCGGCCTCGGCGAACCGCGCCTTCTGAGACTTGGTGTCGATCACGAGCTTGATCGATAACCCCGCCGCCAAAGTCGCTGCGGCTGCCCCCTGTTGAGCTATCTCGTCATCCTCCGATCCAGAGTCCGTCTCATCCTCCGATCTCGAGTCCGTCGCATCCTCCAAGTACGACATCGCTGACCGCTTGCGGCGAGTCATAAGTCACGGCAGGTGCGCATGCAGAGGCGGCGTGCAAGGTGCAGGCCGGGGGAGCGGCGGCGTGCGCTAGCTAGGGTTTAGAGGCGGATTGGATCCAGGCGTATCGGGTGGAGACTGGTGGAAGCCGGGGTGTCGGATGTGGATGGGTGGGATCCGTGCGGGCGTGGGGTGACCTGGTACGAGGTTGTTTCGGCGGGAGATCCGAGGGGGATCGGGTTGGGCGGATTTTGTGCGGCCGGTGCAGATCTGTAGTCGCTGGGGTGTATGGCAAGTAAGGAAAGGAATTTTCGTCCAAGATGACGTGACAGGAAACGATGACTTTGCGAGAGTGGAGGTAAAAGCACACCCGAGAAAAACACACCGCGCGCGTGAACCTAGGAGCGAGCTTATGTGGCGATATGGCATACAAGTTAGGGAAGTATAGGCACCCATAGACGCGTAGGTGATCATAGGAAGGATGCTCTGGCCATATAGAAGAAAGTATGATGTTGTGTGACGAATGGAGGCAGAAGGGCGTGGGTTTAGTAGGTGTGTGGCGGTGTGACGGGCCCCAACCCAAAAGGAGGTGTTTTTTAAAACATCGAAAGGGAGGTGTTAGGTTGGCTTGAAGAAGAAGAGTACGAGCGATATCATTTTTTTAACACAGTACAGACGCAAGCGCTCATATACACGTGCATATACTCACCCCTATGAACGCACACGCACACCCTTCGAAAGACTGAGCCGGCATATCATCTTGAAATTTACGGAGTCACCGTAGACACCTCGTCGTCGACGGGAACATCTCCTCCTGAATGCGCATCGCCGGAAATCCTAAAATAGTCCAGGAATAAATGCGAGCACCAGGACTTGAACCCTGGTGGGCTGGGATAACACAGTCCCTCTAACCATCCAACCACAGGTTGGTGTGAATCATGCGTTCGGCCTTCCCGTTTTGTGATGAGGTATGTGGTCACTAAGGAGCCATTAATAAACTCACCATCATTTTCATATTGCATGCTTTTAATAACATGAAACTGGTTTTGGACAAACGAAAAAAGCGACGTAAGGTAAGGTGAGAGAGGTGTCCGATTGAAGCCTAGGGAAAGCTTACAACGGGTGAAGCCCAAATGTCACAATGAATAAGCTGAAACGTGACAGTAGTAAAACTATGGGATGAAGGAAAAGCTAAGTGACACCTCTACCATGTTGCAATTCACGACGCACCTCATTGGGAAGATCCGGCGGCTATTTGTGCCTCAAGCCAACAGCGCAGGAGGTGGTCGATGTTTCCAGTTCATCTACCGGCCGATGCATAGCACGGTCTAAAACTAAAACTGGAAGAGTTTTGCGTTGCGGGGCACCGAGACGTATTGTCCTCCTCGGCATGTTAGCCGCCAAAGGGTCGGGCAATTCCATGCGATGCTGGGGAGGCGCGGAAGATGGACTACCTCGTGATGACTCTCGGGTATTATTCCCAGCTAGTGTCTTGATGACGCTCAAGAAGAGTCGGTATTCACTGATTTCACTCCGTTGGATTTTTGTATGAGATGCTTCTTTGATTGCGGGTTATTTGACTAAAGAATTGATTATAGGCTAGCAAACATTTTTGATTCTAATCTGCAAAAACTGAGATGGAGTAAACCACCAGGCGTTGTGTGATCTACTGACTTTTTCTTGAATTGTCCTTGTTGAGAGAGACTTAGAAAATTTGATGGACAAACGCATGTATGAATGTTACCTTATTGAACTGTTTTTCTTTTGGATTTGTGAATTGTCGACCAATAAATTCCTGTATTGTCCTATATATGGTCGTGTATTGCTAGTTTTCCGCAAAGTTTGTGCCGTTTTTTTGTGTGCGTCGAGTCTCAATTCAGCTTGTCAAGCTTCACGAGCTTGGTCGGAGGCTTGCGCTTGGCTTGTTGGACCTTCGAGCCGGGCTGAGCCCGAGCCAAACCCAGCTGGCCCTCAAAAGCCTTGAGCCCCAAGCTTTCTGTCCGGCCCTACTTGTATGGGTCCTGCCCGTCTTCTTTGCCGGGTGCGAAGTCGCCACATGGACAACCCCCTCGTTGTCACCTGCAAGAAATGCATATAATTAAACACCAAAGCCACGTAGATTACAATGGAGACGCCACAAACTTAGCATTTCACACCTGTCTTCTGGCTCGGCGGTATTGCGACCTTTGCCTTCTTATTGGAAGCAGGCATCTTGAACGCACTTTCAGCTGCTCTCCTCCTCCTTGTCCCTAGCTTCTGCGTAGATAATGTTTGTATCAGGTATCATCAGGAGAGAAAAAAATAAATATAACAGGGGAAAGCACATCAAGCACAAACCTTGGGTCTATCATCTTCCTCTTTTTTGAGACATGAATGTTTCTTGTCAGGAACCGCCAAAGGATCTTCACTAGCTGCTGCCTCCATTAGCTGGGCAAATAGCTCCTGTGCGACGTGTTTGATGTGAATTTGCTTGAGTGCGACGTTGTTCGAGCGAATGGCTGTGGTGTGACACATTTAAGCAGGTAAATAGCCCAGGGCCACATGGGGTGTTAAATGTGGTTAAATTGGTCGTCAACCAAGCCCGTTTATGTTAGGACATGTGGGTCCAACTTAATTGCTCCTCAAAACAGCTGACCGTGCCCTGCCGCCCGACCGTGCCGGACCCGCCACTCTGCCCCCTCCCCCCTTCTTCTCCGGTGGCGGCGGATCTTGCGTTCTCAACGGCGGCGGCGGAGCCCTCGTTCTCAACGGCGGCGGAGCCTTCGTCCTCAAAAAATGGTGAGTGAAAACCCTAGTCCCCCTCCCGTTCCTCTCTCGGCCCCGTAGATCTCAGCTCGTTTCCTCTGTTTTCGCTTGTTGAATCGATAGGTTGTGAGGGGAGCCCGTGGGCATACTGAGATGGAGCCCCCAGATTCAACTTCGAATAGGTAATGCTCCTCTCTCTGATCCAATTTTGCATGCAATTAGGGCCTAGTCTGCTCTTTCTCATGGGCTCACACTGTCCGCCACTGACAGAGGGGATGCTGCCGCTCGGACCTTCGAATTGACGGTCAATTTCTTTCCATCAAAGGCAAAATTAGTTGATGGTAGCATTCAGAACATTGAGAGAGACACAATTGTTAAATGGGAGGTTGAGTTTACAGAGATTGATCCACAAGTTCTACAGAACATGGGAGAGAAGGCAGTGAAGAAATGGGTGGAAAAAATTGGGGAGAATGTTGTTTGGGGTCCAGAGCAAGAAGTATCACTGTTGCGGTTTGATGATTGGAAAGGAGAGTATGTGAGAATGGAAGATGGTGAACGGATTGTTGATGAAATCGATCGGCAAAACGGCTGGACAAGCAAACGAGCTAATTTTTTTTTGCTGAGCTGGTTGATCTGAATATTTTTTCGAAGGTTGGATATGTGCCATCACAATTGGCTGCGCAGATGGTAGATGATGATTGGGCTACACAGAGGCCATTGATTCCCATGTGTACTGAACTTACAGTAATAGCCGAAGAGGGACATGTGACTGGAATTGAAACTGAAACTGCAGCAACTGTTGATTGGAATGTAGTTGAATTAGATGAGCCTACTGATTTGGTCATCGCACCAATGCCTGACATTGAGATGGCCAAACTTTTTGGCATTCCAGTCGATGACAGAGATAAGCAGGAGAGGGGAGAATCTAGTTTGCCTGCTAATGTTGATGAAGATGTAGATGCACAATTGATGGAACAAGCTGCAGATGAAGTAGATGATGCACATGATGATGAGCTGGTGCATGTGTATGACAAAGAAAACCCTGTCATTGAAGTAGGCAAGTTCTTCCCAAGCATGAAGGAGTTTAGGATGTGTTTCAAGACTTATGCAGTGAAACATGAGTTTGATGCCAAGACTGTTTGGACTGATAGAAAGAAGTTTTATGCGAGGTGCAGAGGATTTGATGGTAGTGTCAAGCCTTGCAAGTGGTACATATCTGCTAGACTGCAACCTGATGGAAGTACTGTCAGGGTTAACCAAATCCCCAATCAACATACTTGTATTACAAGTTCACAGAGAGTATCAACCATGACATCACAACTTTGGGTTGCAGAAAAGATCACCCCAATTTTAGCCAAAACACCAAACACTACTGCCAAGAAACTCAAAGTAGACTTGGAAAAGATGTACCCCATTAAACTGAAATATACCACAGTGTGGAAGGCAAAACAAAGGACAATGAAAAACTTATATGGTGATTGGGCAAATACATTTAGGATGCTTTACAACTTCAAAGCAGAGGTGGAAAAGAGGTCACCTGGTAGTGTTGTGGAGATAGATACAGAGGTATCAGCCAAAGGTGAAGTCAAGTTCTCCAAGTTTTTTATGGCTTTGAAGCCTTGCATAGATGGCTTCAAAGCAGGGTGCCGTCCATATTTGAGCATAGACTCATCATTTTTGACAGGCAAGTGGAATGGTCAGTTGGCAGCATGCAATGCTCTAGATGGACACAACTGGATGTTTCCTATTGCTGTTGGCTTGTTTCAGTCAGAAACAGAGGCTTCATGGACATGGTTCATGATCCAGTTGAAAAGATGCCTAGGGCCAGTGTCACCTTTGGCTATACACACAGATGCATGTAAGGGGCTTGAAAATTAAGTGAAAAATGTTTTCCCACATGCTGAGCAGAGGGAGTGCTTCGGTCATTTGTGGATGAATTTGATCAAAAAATTTAGAGGAGAAGAATTTGGGCGCATGTGGCCAGCAGCAAGATCTTACACTAGACAGACACACAAATATCATCTTGATAAGATAATGGCAGCATGTGATGAGTTTGGTCCATGGCTGAACACCTACCATTCTTTGTTATGGTACAGGTCAGCATTCAACACTGCCATCAAGTGTGACCACATCAACAACAATTTGGCAGAGAGTTTCAACAATAAGGTGAAGGAGTTAAAAGATTTGCCTGTGCATGACATGGTTGACCAAATTAGGATCATGCTCATGCGGTTGTGGGAATTGAGAAGAAGGATAGGTGATTGTCTGCAAGGTGATAAGCTTCCAGCAGTGGTACAACAGGTGGTCAATAGGAGCAGAAGTCTTTCACATTTGTTTGTTGAAAAATCTTCACCTTGGGGTGCTGAAGTTAGAGATAACAAAACTGGAAGGAGACATGTTGTTAACACTGAATTGCATGATTGCACTTGCCTCGAGTGGCAACACACTGGTAAACCATGTGAGCATGCCATTCTTTTCTTAGCATCCCAACCGAAGATAAACATGCACCCATATCTGCATGAATATTATTCGGTAGCAAGATTCAAAGCTGCATATGCTACTCCAATTCCAGCACTTACAGATCAGTGTCAGTGGCCTGAAGTGGACATTGAATTTTCCATGTGTCCTCCCTTGATGAAAAGAAAGGCTGGCAGGCCTAAACAGAGTAGATTCAAGGCATGGTTTGAGAAAGGTGGGAGTAGTAAGAAGGGAAAGAAAGATGAAAAGCCAAAAAGGGCCCAAAAAGGTAACAAAAATATATGCAAGTTGTGCCAGGAACTTGGGCACAGAGTGGGATCTATCAAATGCCGTTACACTCCTGATAAGCCAAAGTATGTTCTTGTTTATTTGTCTGTGTTTTGATTTGGTGCTTTTTTCCAATTAGTATATCTATAACATTTTCTGCACAGGAGGAAGCGAGCAAGTCAGCCCCTTGTTGTTGAATAGTGTTGGCCAACCAAAAAAGCAAGAGTCAATGGCGGTAAAAAGAAGAGAGGTGTGCCTGAGCCTGAGCAGACTGAAGAAAATCCTGCTGCAGTCAACATTCAGACTGAAGAAACTGATGTGGAGGTGCACACCGAAGAAACTGAATTTGAGCGTGTCGAGGTTCAGACTGAAGAAACTGAACCTGAGCGTGTCGAGGTTCAGACTGAAGAAACCCATGTTGAGGTACACACCAAAGAAACTGAAACTGTTGTCAACATTGAGACTGAAGACACTGATCACGAGGGTATTGGCGAGGTGTTGAAAAGACCAGTGAAGAAAACCAAGATGATCAGTGAACTTGTGTGTGTAGTAGAACCAAAAATAAGAAGGGCTAAGGCGAAGAAGGGCACACAACGTGGTAGGAAGAAGTAGAACAGAGAATAGTTTGAAAATTTGGGACATGTAATAATATTTGTAACTTGGTGCGTACTGGTAGTCACTATGTATCCCCATATTTCTATTCGAACTTGTTTGTCTAAACCAGCCAAATAAAATTCAAATTTAAATTTAAATTTGGGCTATTGATGTTTTAGTGCTATCTAAAGTACCTCAACTGAAATATGTTTGCTTGCTGATCATTTGAGCCCTTTTGGTAAGTTGAACTCATAGTCATGAAAAGTGTGTTTCAAATGACCTCCAAAGGTAGGGTAAACGGCCTCATATTTAAGCAAGTTTTTTTGGCACCTTGTCTAAACCAGCCAAATAATTTTTCTACACATCTATTCTACCTATATAGTGTAAATCTAAAGTCTCACTATTTATTGAATTAATTTTCTATTTTTTCTTTTCTTTTTGAAAAAACAAGGTTTAATAGAAAATTATATATAAAACAAGTTTAAAACATGAAAATGAGAAAAGTAAGTTCAGATCTTTCTTAGTCAATCCAAAATGAAGTTTTGGTGAGGTTTTCACACTTTTCATTTTCAAAACTCCACCTACTCTCGGGTGCCCACTACTCTCTCCCTTCAACTCCATACTACATTGTTTGAGGAATAACAATTTTGTGAAGGATTTTTCGTAAAAATGTATGTAAACCATATTTATATTTTTTTTTCTCGTTACTATACGACATAATAAGACTATGTGCGCAAGTTTTATATTTTTTTGATTTTTTTTTGAATTAGTTATGCTCAACCCTAATCAGTCAAAACCTCTCAAAACCCCTCAAAACCCCTCTCAAAACCCCTCAAAACCCCGCACACTACCTGGTCGTCGATCGTTGTGCGTGGACGGTTGAGATCAGGCGCTAGGGTTAGCTACAGTGTGCAGCGATCCGCATGAGACGCGCTGATTGGTTGACGCGGTGGGGTTTGGATCAGCCTCTCTCGTTGGAGCATCAGGACCGTTCATTTGAATCCAACGGCAAGAGTTGACGCGGTGCATGGACCAAGCCTACGGAGTGCCCTTTCCATCGTTGCATGCGTGCCCATGCCTACCCGCAACATGCATGCCCACCCACAGGACTGCGCCCGTGCGTTGCATGCATGCCTCGACGTAGCCCTGCTCCGCCACCCCTATCAACGCAGTAACCTGTCGCATGCCTACCATTAGAACCGATGCAGCGTCGCATCAAAGCATGCACCCGGCCACAATGCAGCAGCCCGATGAAGACAACCAAAAAGCCAACGCTGCATGGCGTGGTGTGCACGCTGTGCATGGCGTGCTCCTCTTTGACGATGCAATACTGGCATGGTATCGATGGGGCCCGTATCAATGTGGGTATCGATGCAGTTCAAATGGCGTGCTGCCCGTTACAAGATGGGCAAAAGAAGGCGTACATTATTGTCACGTCTCCCATCGACCGAACCTTGCCCTCTAGCCAGGCCCTAGCAAGATGAGCAAATTAATGGGCAACGGCATGCATGCACGGGCGGCACACGCAGAGAACCCGGGGAAGGCGTGTCCCCTTGACCCACGACGGCACAGACGCGTGCGTGAGCCCGTCCCCCTTGACCCACGACCGGTGGCACAGAAGCGTAGCAGTCCGTTTCCCACGGCCACGCTCGTGTACATGCTTTCATGGGGCGCCACCAAACGCCGCCCGCCCATTAATTCTAGGGTTTCGACGGGGTGAAACGACGTCGCACTTGGGCTATTTAAGCCGGGCACTATCGTCCTCTCCCTCCTCATCCATCATACCCCATCCTCTGCCTCCTCTGCCCTTCTTCTTCATTCTTCTCCATCAAACCCGACCGAGCAGTCGAGCCACCCCGCCACCATGCAGTACACCGCCCCACCTACCGCTTCCCCCCAACCGTGCCGGAAAGGCTCTACCCGGCCGGAGCGTATGTAGAGAGAACCCTTAGGGTTTGGGCGATCTCGAGATGGAGGGGCGCAAGGGAGTTAACGGAGTTCTTCCTTGCGGCCGGCTTCCGCCACCTCCCCCGCGGCTCTCCTCGGATGTACCATGTTGAGGAGGTCAACCACAACGGCGTTGTGGTTGGGCTCCTCGCCACGTTCACTAACCCTTTCGATGCTTTCCATCTCCTCGGGCGAGCGTATTGGGTTGGTTGTGAGTTCATAGCTTTCACCACCTACAATATCTTCACCGACTTCCAGAGCATCTTCCCCAACAACGGCGTTATGCACACGCTCCCGTACCCCATCAACAACGGGGAGGAGTGAAGGACGGCGCCCGGAGGAGCGAGGTGGCGTTGTTCCCCGGGAGAAGGAGAAGAAGAGCCCGAAGAAGAACCCGCGTTTGGTGCCCCCCGATCTATCTAGCTTATCGTATTAGTTTTTTTAAGTTGTATTAGTATTTTAAGTTGTAAGGCTATCATGGAGTTGTAAGGTTATCGTGGAACTATGGGTTGCAATAGTTATGCTACTATATATATTGTGTGTTTCGTGCTATTATTTGAAGATTGCTATGGGTTGTTCTTGCTTATTATTTGTGTATTGCTATGGGTTGCTACGAGCCCGGGTTGCTACACCTCAATCTCACCACACACACACCATCTTCAAAATATTGGCCAAACCATGGACATGCAACTAGGAGCCCCATGCAAACCCACTATGGACATGCCACTAAGAAATGCAAACTAATTTACTTCATGCAACTCATTTAGTTCATGGAACCGTAGACATGCATAAAAACAATTAACATTTGGTTTTATTACATCAAAAAATGATCCATCACAAAATTTAGTGCAAGAAAAAGGCCAAAGTAAAAATAAGTAACATTTTATTTGCCGAAGTTAGAGGTGGGCTGGTGCCGCTACGCTGGTGGGCTGGTGCCCCTACGCGGGCGGGCTGGTCTCTATTTTGGGCATGGTTATTTTCTCAGGGTCCATTTTCTCACGGCCCAACATCTATTCGGCAGCCCAGTTTTGTTTTTTTTTTACTAGAAACTGAATTTGGGTGTGTACTCTGTTAACTGAAGAACAAAAACAGAGGAAACAGAGCATCAACACTGAATATGGCCCCTGAGAATATCATTACAATAATTCAAGCAAGTTTTGCTTCACACGAATTCAAGTTCATCTAACAAATGATCCCTGGCTAACTCAAACTACTGGGCACCCCTGAAACTAGCTGACTAACTAACTGAAACTATAACAAATTCTAGCGATTGATGAACATCAAGTAAAATAAACCCATAGCAATGACACAACCATAAAATGCTCCCGCCATCATATTTGCTTGTTGCTTCAAATCGATCAGATGCTTTAGTTGCTTGCCGATTTTCTTCAATTCACACTTCAGTTCTGCACTGTGCATCATCGGATCGGCTCTGTCCGCCAATTGGGGGCTTGTTCCACGGCAAGCCGCCCCCCAAAATTGAGCTCTTGGGTTGGGGTTGATCCCTCCAATTTCAACCTTTCAACATATTCATCGAGCCACTCAAAATGCCCACATTTCTTCAGAACCTGAAAACAGGGGGCCGGCGGCGCATGAATCCTAGATCCACCACCCAGATCCACCGCCCTAATTCGAGGGAAAAAGAAAGAAATCGGGAGAAATTAGACCATAGAATTGGTCAAGAACACAGATCTAACCTGCCCCGGCTGTGGCTTGCTCAAACATTTCACAAATTCGCGCCCACGGTTGCCATTTTCTTCCCTCACACAAGTCAAACGCTTGAGAGGCTCCATGCGTGGGCAATCGGGGCATCTTGTCAACGGCAGTGGACCATACTGCGTCCATGGTTGGCAGGTGACTGAAGTCGAGCTAGACATCACTCGCCGGCGGCGCGCTTCGTTGCCGGAGTAGAGGAAGAAGAAGGTGGGAAAGGAAAGGGGCAGGGTAAGCAATGGAGGGGGGCGGGCTGGCTCGGGTCGGGCCACGCTGATGAGCACGGGCATGCTTGTGTGGATAAGTTGTGGGTCCCACCCGCATGCGAGTAACTGGTGGGTCCCGCGTGTCATAACTCAAATCGCTAACCCTCGTGTTTTTCATTTCACGGTTAAACAGAGCCATGTCGCATTGGAGCTATTTACACGCTCAAGTGTGTCGCATCACAGCCATTCACTCGAACAACGTCGCACTCAAGCAAATTCACATCAAAAACGTCGCACAGGAGCTATTGGCCCCCATTAGCTTGAGATGTGACATAGCATCATTTTTCAAATCAGGAGCTGCCAAAATAAATTCGGTGAACCTCAGTATATCTTGTTTGCTATATTCGCCATAGTTTGGTCTAATTTCCTGTGCCAAACAAGGAAAACACGCCTTATTCGTCAATAACCACTTAATTATCACTTGAATTATCGTTTGCAGCAACTCCACTAACCTCGGAGAAATGGAGACGGTCTGCAATAGCTTTTGCAAACTCTAGGTCAGACATGCGACGCCCATAAAAGCAGTCATCAAATTTATGGTGCAAGAACACAGAGAGACTATCTGAAGTTAATTCTAGTTTGTACATGTAACCAATAGTGGTTATAAACTCTCTGTCAATCTGAAATTGATAAGATAAAAGGAGAAATAAGCATGGCAGGTTAAGACATGTGATGCTACCCTATTAAAAACATCAACCCTTAAATTTCACATAGATAGCTTGATTAGATGGTTTGTAATAATAAAAAAGTGGATTGTTTTTCTAGGAAACCTTTCGAGACTAAAAAAGAGTATTGACATTCTTCCTACATATTATGGTACAGATAATTATCAATCAATAAATATGTTTTTGCAAGGTCAAAAATAAACATGTAACAAATGAAGATAATTTACGAGCAAGCTACATGCAATGGTACAAATTAACATCGACGTAGAGTAGTAGACATAGTGCAGAAAGCAAGCATCGACCTTCTTTGCACATTTCAGCTTGGTTCTCATTTTTTTTTTGTGCGGCGACAAATATAAATAATAAACTCCCAAATTACATTAATATCAATGCAATCAAAATGAATTAAGGAGGCCAACAATATCGCCATGAACTCCCAAGTGACATTAATTATCAATGCAATTAAAAATATATTAAGGGTCATGATAATTAATTCATATTTGAACATGATACATGTATTAGTTGCTTTTAAAATGAATTAACCAATCTTTTTGCAAATGCACATTACCTCCACTAATGTATGCACAGAGACGGACCCTCTAGTAATCGAAAGGAACGTCGCAAATAATAGTTAATTTCTTTTAGACGCGTGCCGGTTATTATCGGGTTCGGCTCCTTTGTTGTTATGTTGTCACTGTACGGGTGTTGTAGCTTCAAAATCCACCGTCCACTCTAATCCAAAGGCTCTCCTTCATCTTCCTCGTTTCTCTCATTAATTAAAAAAACACAGCACCAGCACAGCCCACAACGGCGTTCCTCAAGCTCCCTGCACCGGCAGACCGGCCAGCCAGATTGTGTCCACAAGTCCATGTATCTGCGTTGGTTAAGCCGGCACCAACGCTGCCGGGACGCCAAACGCCAGGAGTTCATGGCTTCTAAAATCACGATGTTATGTTGTCGGCACAGTCATGCTTGTGAAGCCCAAACGCACAACGACAGCGATGTCAGAGGTCGAGAGCTTGCCAACCTCCTGTAGGATGTAGGATAAGTAGAACAAGGCGTCATGTGGCAACTAAAAATGGAGTCACCATGCAGAGTTAGTATTCCTTCGACGCAGAGTTGGTTGATCATATGGAGTTGAGCTACTGGCCTTTGGCATACCGGCGCCGTGTGTGCCAGCTAAACCAACGCCGCAGTGTGGACAACCTGGCTGGCCGGTCCGCCTGTGCAGGGAACTTGAGGAACGTGCAGCGTGGTGGTGTTGTGTGTTTTTAGTTAATGAGAGAAACGAGGAAGATGAAGGAGAGCCTTTGGATTAGAGTGAATGATGGATTTTGAAGCTACAACACCCGTACAGTGACAACATAACAGCAGAGGAGCCCAACCCGTTATTATCATGCTTTCAATAACCAAAGTGATGCATAACAGGGAAATACCCCTAAATCACTGCAGTTTGTAAGTGGGCTCGGTAACAATGAAACACGAGAACAACACATAGATTAACTTCACTGCATGCAATATGCATGTGGGGGTAGAAAAGAATATCAGTCTTATGGATAATTTGTTCCTTCAAAGGCAACGGGTTTATGTTACGTGGTGAACTCGTGATTTGTCTGTGAAGTTCTATTTTTAATGGATCTTGTGTGTGAAGTTGTTACAAGGGTACATTAAAACCCTACTAAAGTTTTCAAGAGTTGATTGGCTTAAGGAAGGTAATAACCGTGGATTGTTGTCACTTTAAAAGGACTATTATTTTATTACCCTCGTGTTTATTTCTTAGTTGAGTTCATTCACTATCTATAGGTGTAATCTAGAGTCTACTTTGTGTTTGCTTATCTAAACCTTTGATTCTAGTTATAGATACCGCAATGTAACACACAATAGCAGTCGGGAGTGGTTTTTCTATACCAAAGGTAGATGCACCCCCGCTACACCCACGATCGAGGGTAAGTAGTGGCTACACCCAAGTTCGATCCACCCCCAAGATGAACACCAATAAATAAAAAAATATCTAAACTTCGTAGCATTGACTATGAACAAATGTTTTAGGTGCTTGCAATGTTTGGTGGTCAAATAACATCAAATGATCTCGGTACAAATGAAATAGAAATTCTTCTCAAACAATGCACATACGTTTGAGCATATTTTTCCTTTTCTATTCCTCGGATGTCATTTGGCCACCATATTTTGCAAGCACCTAAAACATTTGGTCATAATCGAAACTACAAATTTTCAGATTTATTTTTTGATTTATTTTGCTATGTTTCCAATTGTGGGTGTAGCGGGGCTGCATCTACATGGGGTATTGAAAAATCACTCTAAGAATTTGCAACTTCGATTATTACCAAATGTTTTAGGTGCTTGCAAAATTTGCTGGCCAAATGACATCCGAAGAGATCTATACAAAAAAATGTGCTCAAACGTATGTGCATTGTTTGACCAGATTTTGTATTTTGTTTGTATGGAGATCATTTGATGTTATTTGGCCATCAACCTTTGTAAGCACCTAAAACATTTGTTCATAATCAATGCCATGAAGTTTCATATTTTTTGATTTGTTTTGTTTTTACAATTCATCATGGAGTGCACCGAACTTGGGTGTAGCTAGCCACTACTTTCCCTTAGCAGTATGTATGGTAGCAAGGCGAGAAAACTTACCATTCGTGGTGAGACACTGAATCCACATGCTTTTACCTTCTTCTCCAGTTCCTTGCTCAGCGGAAGATGATATTCATTAGTTAGGTTGTCCTTTTCTTCAGGTACAAATTCACCCAGGACATACTTTAGTCCCCACGTCATCTCATGAACAATGTGTGCATCAAGCCAACAAATGACTTTCTGAAGAAGAAACAAATATAACAATATAATATATTAAGGTAAATATTAGTCACTACACACAAATAAAAGAAGTAAGGAAATACAACAATATAATAGATTAGGGTAAACATTAACTCACAAGTTTGTTCTCCAAAACATACTTAAGTTGTGCGTCCGGAACGATCAAAGGTTGTGTAAAATTGAATTTTAGGATGAAATTTTCCAGATCCTCACCAGGACCAACAACACTATCCCAGGCAATAGATTTGTTATCACCCTTAATGAAACCAAGGGTGGAGATAGCCTGCAAATAGGATGGTGGGGAACACATCGAAATATTAAAGGATTGGAACACAACATATGTACAGTAAAACTGTAAAAGAGCACAAAATAATACAGGCCCAACACTGTCCAAAAACTAGAATAAACTACCTAAATTTCAGATGGGCTAAAATGTATGAGACCAAGAACATAAATGAACAAATATGCATAAAAATAAGTAATTTCAGGTGGTCAGCCCATCAAAATGTCAAAGGCTTAGAGACGGCAACGTGTACTGTAAAAGAGCACAAAACAGGAAATGCCCAACAACAGTCCAAAAATAGAATACGAAAAAGGGTTTCCCCCGCTTTATATTATAAAGCAAACCACCAAGCATCCAACACCGAAAGATAACATATTGCAAATAACAAAAAGAAAAAATACGGAGGTCCGACTGGGGCACAGCCACAACAAGCCCCAACTACAAGAAAGACGCTCTAGTTCGGATCCGGAGGCGGGGACATTGCAGCGGCCGAAGCGCAAAGAGCGGTGACGATGGAGTCGATGTAGACACGATCCCGCCGCTTGCTAAGCGGTCTCCATAGCTGTAGAAAGCCACATATTTTAAAGACGGCGTCAATGACACGGCAAGGGATGACGCGCTCGATCACTTATTTATTGCGACAGTTCCAGAGGGTCCATGCGAGGGTGCCTACTGCGACCCAAAGGGAAGGCCTATGGAGAGGTTGGGCATCTAAAACCTCCCTAAATAAGTCAGGGAGGTTGTCATGGCACCAAGAGCCACCCACAACGTCCCGGAAGCAACTCCAGAGGAATCATGCCGCCGGGCAGCAGAAGAATATATGGTTAGAGTCCTCAGGGACGTCACAAAGAGGATAGAGGCCATCACCCGGGCCATGCCGTTTCTGGACCTCCGTGCCCGAGGGCAAACGACCACAGACCCATTGCCACATGAAGATGCGAATTTTCAGAGGCAATTTGATTACCCAAAGAACCGTAAGTTCATTGGGCCCCAGGGTCGGCAGAATAGCCCGGTAGAGGGACTTAGTCGAAAAGGAGCCACTCGACTCAAGGTGCCAAGTCACAATATCAGGCTCGGTCGAATGGTTGTGAAGCGTGATGCATTCCAAAAGCTCCTCCCACTGCGCATGCTGCAGACCTCCGAAGGTGCGACGAGAAGAGATGATGCGAAGGTCTTGGAGAGCCGCTCCCACCAAAAGGATCGGGTGGGAGCATATCGAGAATAACGTGTAGAACCTCTCCGCAAATGGTCTGCTTCCCAACCACCGGTCCAGCCAAAATAGCGCACTAGATCCCGAGCCCACAGCAATTGTGGTGCTGATTCGGAGGACCTGTAGCAGCTGAATAATTGATTGCCAAAACTGGGAGCCCCCCCCCCCCCCGGGGGGGGCAAACGCAAGTGGTTGTCCACGCAAATACTTTGCGCGGATGATATCTAACCACAGCCCGTCGGCACCGGTCTCGATGCGCCAAAGCCATTTGGTGAGAAGGATGATATTCATGCGCTTCGAGGAGATTACACCAAGTCCACCTTGGTCCTTGGGTTTACAAATCTCAGACCACTTTACCATGTGGTATTTCTGCTTATTGTTCTCCCCAACCCAAAAAAGGGGAGAGGTACTTAGCAATATCCAGATGCAGGGATTCATGAAGACTATAGAATCTCATCAGGTACATGAGAAGGCTAATGAGGGACGAGTTCATGAGAACCACCCGAGCTGCCTTGGAGAGCCACTGTCCTTGCCAAGGTTCCACCCTGAACTGGAGCTTGCTGACTGTAGGGCGGAGGTCCTTCTCCTAAAGGCGCACATCACTAATCGGCATGCCAAGGTAGGTCGTCGGGAAGGATCCCAAGCGACAATTAAGACGGTTGGCTATACTGGTGGCCTCCTCCATGGAGTACCCCATTACCATAACCTCGCTCTTTGCGAAGTTAATCGTAAGCCCCGACATTTCCTGGAAACATAACAGTAAGAACTTGAGGTGTCGAATGTCCTCATCCGACCCTTCCACCATGAGGATCGTATCGTCTGCATACTGCAGGTGAGTAAGGCCCCATCCCCAGTTAGATGGGGGCAAATGCCTCTAATATGGCCAGCCCTCCTGGCCAGGTCCAGGATAGTGGCGAGGGCATCGACCACCAAGTTAAAGAGGAAGGGAGAGAGGGGATCACCCTGCCGAACCCCTTGGCCCGTAGGGAAGTAGGGTCCCACCTCCCCATTAATATTAATCCTTGTGCGCCCACTGGTAACTAATTGCATCACACGCGTAACCCAGTGAGGGTCGAAGCCGCGTTTGAGCATCACCTCCCGAAGGAAGGACCAATGGACCGAGTCATACGCCTTGTGAAAATCGATCTTGAAAAAGACCGCACGGAGACGTTTTTGCCTAACTTCATGTAGGATTTCATGAAGGACAAGGATCCCATCCAGAATAAACCGGCCTTTGGTAAAGGCCGATTGGTTGGGGTGGTGGATCCTTGGTGCCAGAAGGGCTTCCCTAGTGGCATAACCCTTCGCCAAGATCCGAAAGATAACATTAAGGACCGTGATCGATCGGAATTGCCTGATATCCGTAGCCCCGCTAATTTTTGGAATCAGGGAAATGATCCCATAATTCAGGCGGGCCACATCAAGGGTTCCTCTAGAGAACTCGAGGAACAGGGCTAAAACATCATCCTTGATAGTGGACCAGAATGCCTGAAAGAAGCGAACAGGCAGGCCATCCGGCCCGGGGGCCGAAGCCGGATTCATGGACTTAACGAAGCGCTCGACTTCAGCCGCATCAAATGGGGCCATAAGAGCCGCATTTTCCTCAGGAGAGACCTGTTGGGGCAGGGACCAGATATGGTCTGCTAAGGCCACGCCCCCTCTAGGTCGCCTAGCGAATAGTTCCTTATGGAAACCATCCACGTGCGCCCGAATATCAGTCGGGTCCTGAAGGATCCGATCACCATCCCATAACAAGGGATGGTGCCACGTCTCCGCCTACCGTTGGCGATAGCCTGGAAGTATGTCGTATTGGCAGCGCCAAATAGAACCCAGTTTTGGGTTCCCCGTCTTCTCCAATACTCTTCCTCCTTGGAGAAAATGTCCATAAGTGACTCCTCCAAATTGTAGTCCAAAAACTAGAATAAACAACCTAAAAGTTAAGAGGCTGAGAACATAAAAAAATAGCATTGAAAGAAGTAAATTCAGGAGCTATACTGTACATCGCATGCATCACTTAGATGAGTAAAGGATGCCCATATCTCCTGTATAAAGGAAAAATAAAAAAATCTGTGAGGGATAAGGTATATAGGGCCCATATTTAAGGGAAGGAAAATGGATTATACATCACACGAGGGCGGAGAACAGTGCGGTACCTCAGGGTACTGAAGAAATCGCGCCGAAACACTGAACATGGCAAAACCTGACGGAGTTTCAAGCAGCATCATCCTAAATGAATGATGCTTAGGACGTGCAACTTCTATGCAAGCGCAAGTAAGACCAAAGAAATTCAATGAAATTGCCAACAACCAAAGAATCGTCATAGCTTCCCGCCGCCCTCACACTATCCTGAGATTAGGAGGGTTAATCATCACTATTCTTCCATTTTCTGGCATAAAGATGGTGGCATATTTAGGGATGTAGCAACCATTTGCCAATATCACATTATGTATAATGCAGTTCAAGCCATATCTCAGAGGAAGGAAAGAAAGTAAGTACTTACTTTTTTTCAAGAGGCAGTAGATTCGCATCACAAACGGCCCGGTTTGGACAGAGGAAACATCGTTTGAAACCAGTGCCACGGTCTGTAGATATCCTCTCTGGCTCTAAAATCTTTAATCAAATATGCTTGTATTAGCAAATACCTATAACTAAACAAACTCTTGAGGAGAACACCAACCTCAATTGTACAGTTAAATTTGACAAGGTTGAGCTGAGGACCCCCATCGGTAGCGCTCAACACTTGAAAGTTACAGAAGATAAAAAAAAAGCATTAGCAGCATAAATACACGAAAGAGAACTAGATAAGAACATTAGCACAATGTAAACACTTGTGAGGTAAGAACTTAGTGATATGCTATGCATATCATACTAGAACATAATGTGGCTAAATAATGGCAAAGGGAAGGAACTTAGCAAATAGATAAATGAACATTTGTAGGAAAAGGCAATATATACCATAACAAAATAAGTCGAAAGAGGATTTAGCTTATATATGAATTAGGAAACATCGTCATTTCAAGAGTAATTCTTTAGGCGACTAAACAAATATCATTTGTTGCTCTAAAACAGTAGCAATTCAATAAGATGTCAAGTGCTAGACAACGATTCACAGAATAAAATCAAACCTCTAGCAGTTAATGCGGCACATATTAAATCCTTGAAGTATGATGACACATTCAGGGTCGATCTAACTAAGGATCAAAAGAAGTCAATTGCAATACATTCAATGGTTCGAAACTTCACTCACCAGAGTCATAAATACACACACGGAGATCCATCTGGGGGGCCTTGATTGCAGGATCTAATAGAAGATAAAAAGCTCTTCCCTTAGCATCCATCAACTAGATAAAAAAGGTATTAGAAGGTTATACATGCAGGGGGTCAACAATTAAAATGTACGGCACAGATCAAACAAACACTCAACTATATGTTCTCAAGCCAAAATCAAATTCCCACATTTTCTTGGTAACATAAGCAAACACTAAAGCGCAAGCACAATGTGCTTTAGTAAATTAAATACTCATTGGTTAAGCACTTGAACAAATAAATGGTTGTTCTAAGTAAATACTCACGGCCTTGTGGATTTGCATGTCGGTGTCCTGCACGGCGGCGCTCCGAGTCCCAGAAGAGTACCATCCCAGGACGACGGAGCCAGGGAAACGCTCCTTGTCTGCATAACCACATCCCAATTCCCAACAAGCAAGCAGTCATCACACCTAGCAAAACCT
>NC_041385.1:84866222-84872861 GCF_002162155.2 Triticum dicoccoides
GGCGAGACGATGTCGAGGAGAAGCGATGGGTGAGTTTTTTCTTGGGGATCACTTTACGTGTATTGCTTTTCTTTTTCTTTTTTCTTTTTTTTTTGCAATTCAAAGAGCTATATTGATCAAGACAGAGAGTTACAGTTCTGGTGCAGACTGTTAGCAATACAACGGCTGTAGCGTTTCCGATGTAATCTCTATGTAATCGTAGCAGGCCGTAACTCTCTTTCCTCTCCCTATTCCTCTGTAACTCGTACGTATCCTCGAGATCGTACGCAAACTCTTGTACGTCACGGCAGGGCTTCTGTCTCATATAAATAAACACCTTGCGGCTCCCATTAGGGAGTAGGAACGCTTTCATCGAATCTTACATGGTATACAGAGCCGTCCTTTTCCCAATCTAGCTACCAGAAACTTCTCCATCGCCATGGCTTCCTCGACTGCAGTCGTCCTCAACCTTGGTCCTCCACCGGCTGAGAAGTTGACAAAGGGGAATTATCTCCTATGAAAAGCCCAAGTGATGCCCGTCCTGCGAGGAGCGCAGGTCACGGGGCTCCTAGATGGATCTGACGCGGCGCCCCCATCCACGGTAGAGCAGCAGCAATCAGACAAGACCATGGCCAGGGTGCCAAACCCATTGTATGTGTCATGGCTACAGAAGGATCAACAGGTCCTCGGCTATCTGCTGAATTCTCTCTCAAAAGAGATCCTTGCACAGGTTATTGGTAAGGAAAATACCTATGATCTATGGACTGCAATCACCACAATTTTTGCATCGCAGTCACAGTCTCGCATTACAAATCTGCGGATCGCCATCACCACCACAAAGAAGGGCACGATGTCCAGCTCTTCCTTCATCACCAAGATGAAGAACCTCGGGGATGAACTTGCAGCAGCAGGCCGTCCAGTTTCAGACCCCTAGATGGTGGACTATGTACTCGCAGGTCTCGGCCGCGACTACGATCCCGTGGTGGCAGCCATCAGCGCTGTCAAGACGTCTATTATTGTCGATGAACTCTTTGCCCAAATATCCGCCTTTGACCAAAGGATAGAGATGTTGGGTGATGAGACAGAAGGTGCCAGTTTCAATTCTTCAGCAAATCTGGCGTACAGGGGTCGTGGCCGCAACAACAGAGGTCGTGGCCGAGGCAACAGGGGGCGTGGCAGAGGAAGGCGTCCTCCCACATCTTCTGGTGCTGGCGCCAATAGTGGCAGAACCTACAGAGGGCGTCCACGACAGCAGCAGCAACAACGTCAAAAATCAGCTCGGGACTACCCCGAGTGCCAAATATGTTACAAATTTCATGCAGGAGGTGCCCGTGCATGTTGGGATTGCTATGAGGAAGATGATTATGATGAGAAGGAGGCAAATGCCGTCGCCAACAGCTATGGCATCGACACCAACTGGTATGCGGACACTGGAGCAACAAATCGTATTACGGGTGAGCTGGACAAGCTAACCATCATGGACAAGTACCATGGACCGGACCAAGTTCACACCGCAAGCGGTTCTGGTATGAAAATTACTCATGTTGGTCGTTCAGTTGTCAAAACCCCCATGAAAAATTTGCATCTAAATAGGATTCTATATGTTCCTGAAACTTCAAAAAATCTTGTCTCTGTTCATAGGTTTACTCTTGATAATCGTGTTCTCATTGAATTTTTTCCTTACTTCTTTTTGGTTAAGGACTTGGACAAGAGGAGAATACTTCTTAGGGGCAAGTGCGTGGGAGGTCTTTACCTGCTTATATCATCATCATCGCCATCATCCAATAAACAAGCTTTTGTCGTCATCAAGCCGTCTTCTGCAAAGTGGCATAGTAGATTAGGTCATCCTTCATCAGCTATAGTTTAACTTATTCTTAGTAAAAATAAGCTTCCCCACGCTCATGAGTCTAGCTTTAAGTCAGTTTGTGATCCATGTCAGCAAGCTAAAAGTTATCAGCTACCATATCCTATTTCTACCAGTATTTATACTGCACCCTTACAACTTGTATTCTCAGATTTGTGGGGGGCAGCTCCTGTTTCAGTTGGTAGACACTTATATTATGTAAGCTTTATTGATGACTATAGCAAATTTACTTGGATCTATCTTCTTAAGAAACAATCTGAAGTGTTTCAAGTTTTCAAGAATTTTCAAAATCTTGTTGAAAGACAACTAAACACTAAGATTATTGCTATGCAAACTGACTGGGGTGGTGAATACAAGAAACTCAATTCTTTCTTTGAACAACTTGGCATCTCGCATCATGTTTCATGTCCACATGCTCACCAACAGAATGGTTCTGCAGAAAGAAAACATCGCCATGTTGTTGAAGTAGGGCTAGCCCTACTAGCAAATGCATCTATGCCACTCAAATTTTGGGATGAAGCATTTTTGACTGCCACATATCTTATAAACTTGCTCCCTATCAAAGTCATCAAATTTGAAACTCCTATCACACGAATTTTTGGCATTACTCCTGACTACAAATCACTTCGTGTGTTTGGTTGTGCATGTTGGCCTAACCTTAGACCATACAATACACACAAACTTGCATTTCCGTTCAAAGCGATGTGCTTTTCTTGGATATAGTCCAACTCACAAAGGAGTCAAATGTCTAGATATCTCTACTGGTAGGGTCTACATATCTCGTCATGTCATATTTGATGAATCTGTCTTCCCTTTTGCATTTCTTCATCCTAATGCCAGAGCCCTCCTTAGGAAGGAAATTCTTCTTCTTCCATTTAACCTTCGAGATTTTGATCATGGGTGCTACAATTGTACTGACCAAAATGATGATTCTACTAGTTCTTGTATTGTGCCTATACCTGTGCAGGCTTCTGGAGAAGACACAGAAGAAAACAGTGCAGAAAACGGTGAAGAAAATGATCAAAATCTTGCTGAAAATGATGCCATATTTGATGTACCAGAAGAAGACGAGCTGGGCGCTGAACGTGAGGAGTATCCCGCGTCACCTGGAACTCCTGTTCGCCAGGATCCCTTGGATCACGGGCAGGAATCGGCGCGGGATCGCGCGCCTGGCAGGAGCCAGTCCAGCCAGCAATTAGGCGTCGCGTCACCCTCCACAGCGTCGGGCCCGCGCCCCACGCGCCTGCATGCGCCAGAGACAGCGACGCGTTCTGGATCTTCTGCGACCTCTAATTCAGAGACAGCGGCCACACCGCAGGTCACCAGGTTTAATTCCGGATCTGCTGTGCAAAGTGGATCTGGTGCTTCTTCAGGATCCTCTGCGGCTGAGTCTGTATTGCCTCCGTTACAACAAACTACATATCCTATTCAACCAACAAGCTCGCGTGTCACAACTTGACTACAAAAAGGTATAAGGAATCCAAAAGTACGAACTGATGGAACTATACCATATGGCATGTTGTGTATTGCAGGGGAACCAACAAAGTTAGATGATGCACTCGGAGATCCGAGGTGGAAAAGTGCAATGGATGAAGAGTACTCTGCACTCATGAGAAACAAAACTTGGCATCTTGTGCCTGAGCAAAGAGGTAAAAATATCGTCGATTGTAAATGGGTTTATAGAATTAAAAAGAGAGCAGATGGCTCGATTGACAGGTATAAGGCGCGTCTTGTTGCAAAAGGTTTCAAGCAACGTTATGGTCTAGATTATGAAGATACTTTCAGTCCTTTTGTTAAAGCTGCAACTATTAGGCTTGTACTAGCTATTGCTGTGTCCAGGGGGTGGAGCTTGAGACAGCTAGATGTTCAGAATGCGTTTTTGCATGGTGTTCTGGAAGAGGAGGTTTACATGAGGTAACCACCTGGGTATGAAAATAGAAGAAACCCCCGCTATGTGTGCAAGCTTGATAAGGTGCTTTATGGCTTGAAACAAGCACCAAGAGCATGGTACTCAAGATTGAGTTCTCAGTTGGGGCAGCTTGGTTTTGTTGCATCCAAAGCTGATACATCACTCTTCGTTTATAACAAGGCAAACAAAATTATATTTGTGTTGATATATGTTGATGATATTATAGTTGCAAGTTCTTCACAAAGTGCCACTAATGCTCTTCTTCATGACCTAAGTTCAGAGTTTGCTCTTAAGGATCTGGGTGACCTACATTTCCTCCTTGGCATTGAAGTTAAGAAGGTTCAAGATGGCATAGTGTTGAATCAAGAAAAATATGCTACTGAACTACTTACAGTATGGTATGAAGGACTATAAGCCTTCACCCACACCATTGTCTTCTTCAGAAAAACTTTCGTCATTTGAAGGTGAACCACTCAAGGAAGAAGAAAGCACAAAATACAGGAGTGCCATAGGAGCTTTGCAGTATTTAACTTTGACACGGCCAGATATATCTTTTGCAGTTAACAAGGTTTGTCAGTATTTGCATGCACCTACTACTGCACACTGGACAACTGTTAAAAGAATCATAAGATACATAAAGCATACTGCAAGATTGGGTCTCCAGTTCAAACGGTCTAATTCTACTCTTATTAGTGCTTTTTTTGATGCTGACTGGGCAAGATGTATTGATGATAGAAAATCAACTGGAGGTTTTGCAGTATTCTTTGGCTCTAATCTTATCTCCTGGAGTGCTAGAACAAGCCATGGTTTCGAGATCAAGTACAGAAGCTGAGTACAAATCTCTTGCTAATGCCACTGCTGAAGTTATCTGGATGGAATCCTTGATTGCAGAATTGGGGATTAAGCAACATCGTGTATCTTGTCTTTGGTGTGATAACTTAGGAGCAACATATCTTTCTGCCAACCCAATGTTCCATGCCAGAACCAAACATATTGAAATTGACTTTCATTTTGTACGAGAAAGGATTGCAGCAAAGAAACTGGAAATCAGGTTTATTCCATCAAAGGATCAAGTTGCAGATGGATTCACTAAAGCTCTTTCAGTCAAGGCATTTGAAGAGTTCAAGAATAATCTCAACTTAGGATAGTTAAGATTAAGGGAGGGTGTTAGTGATACAATGGATGTAGCGTTTCCGATGTAATCTCTATGTAATGCAGCAGGCCGTAACTCTCTTTCCTCTCCCTATTCCTCTGTAACTCGTACATATCCTGGAGATCGTACGCAAACTCTTGTACGCCACGGCAGGGCTTCTGTCTCATATAAATAAACACCTCGCCGCTCCCATCAGGGAGTAGGAACACTTCCATCAAATCTTACACAGACAAACCTCTAGAAATCTAGGAATAAAATTTATCCAGATACAACGCTTTCTATCTGGATTAGCTTGCATTGCACATAGATGTGCAAGCTCATTAGCCTTTCTAGGAACATAAGACAAAACAAAGAACTGAAAACTCTTTGAAAGCTCTTTGATTTCCTGAAGCACAACAACAATCTCTGAACGCCCAAAGTTATTGGAATTCCATAGCTTCGTAATTTCCAAAGCATCTGTTTCAATGACGATGTTCCGGAGACCCATATTACCTGCAACTCGGACTCCATCTCTAATAGCCAATGCCTCCATAACAAAAGAATTGGCAGCATGTTCATACCATAGTGCCTGGGCACGAATGAGTTTACCTTCATGATCGCGCACACCTATCCCTGTACTTCCTTGGAGATGATCAGCCAAAAAACTTGCGTCCACATTCAGCTTAGTGCAATTAATTTCCGGGGGTCGCCATTTATCGCCAGCCTTAGTAGGCATTTTCTTTCCTTTGTTTGATCTGTTTCCCTCGGCCTGGTCAGGACCCACGTTGAGGTGCTTTTGAAAACTCAATCATATGGCCCAAAATATTTAAAGTTCTAGTTTCTTCTAAATCAAATTTTCTCTATGTATGACCAGGCCTCATAGAAAAATATACCAAGATCTACAACTATATATCAAAATAATTTCATTAGATTCTTCACATAAATTATAATTTTGTACTATATACATTTGATGTTGTAGATATTAGTAATTCTTCTGTGAACTTGATCAAATTCAAATACGTTTTATTTAGGACAAACCTAAATCTTCAAAACGGAGGAGCGACCTCCAATAACGACCTACCGAGTTGGTTTCAATCAATTCAAGGGCCGCCGGTAGCGGCCGGTCCTGATAATTACCAATCATGCACAATTGGCATGCGTTTTCACCATCTCTTTACGAAACCTGACATCTTTGCAATTATATACGGAATAACAAATAGGTTTAGCACCATAATAAGGGTGGAAGCGTTTTTCTTATTATGGTTGCTTTGGCTAGGTAGAAGTTTAAGAAGGTTGTTGAAGGCTAAAACCCAAATAGAAAAACTTATGTTTGCAATCTTGGTTTCATGAACCCTATTGATGTTGCTTCTTTCTTTATTTCCGTACGACATGCTTGAATGGAGATAATGGAAGATCGACCTTGAGGTCCCTGAATTTAGGAATAAGCGGGGAGGAAATATATAGTGTAGTACATTTATATTCACAAAAGACATGGCTTACAAAGTGCCACGCTATGTGCTTAGTAGACATTACCACCACATAAGTGCTTCATTAGTATATACATAGTGCTTCAAGACTTATGTATACTATAGCATGGTGTCTACACATGTGCTTACTTTGGATCACTACAAGTGCTTCATTATTATGGGGATAGCTATCTTGCGCGCGCATTGCAGTGCTCATTTTCCGACAGGCTCGATTTGGAAAGTGGCTTCAATACGTGGATTAATTAGGGGTGGATTAGCCCCCCCCCCC
>NC_041385.1:84873179-84939376 GCF_002162155.2 Triticum dicoccoides
CCTCATGCCCTCCTAGCCTTCACATGTGTACGCCCATAAAAGCCTCGCGTGGTGGGCCTTCATGGAAAATATGGTCGGCTGAAGAATTGCGTTGGATTGGTTTTGCTAGCTGGAGCGGCCGAGCACAAAGGAGTCTTCTCACATTATTATTTCCGTCATGCTTCATAGATAAACATGATGTGTTTCCTAGTAAACACATATGTGCTTTGTTGTTTTGCATACAAAGGCAATGCTTCAATATTATAATGTACATGCTTCAATACTACATTGTACATGCTTCAACTACAATATTTGTGTTTACAAACAAAACCACATGGCTTCCTCCTGCCCCAATACTGAGTTGTGAATCTCCTGTTGAAATGTATATGTGCATTGCCTAACCTTTTCCCTCAGTTCGGACTTTTGGTTGCGTTGGCTAGTGCATGAAGCTTAATATGGTATCATGGTCTAAGGTCTTGAGTTCAAGTCCTGGCTTTCGTAGTTTATCCAAAATTTGTTGTTGCTGACCTCTGCAGTCATACCTTGTTCAGACTTTTGGTTGGTGATTGTCGACCACACTGACCCTCTTGAGGTTTTTTATGTTAGTTGTTTAAATTGGCAATAGTAAGTTGTTATTAGTACAAAAATCGATATATATACCTCTATACCAAGAGCAAGTTACCAAGATCCAACAAATTTTACCCGTTCAACCGCATCTATCAAACGGTCTACGGCGCTTCATTAATTAATAGGATATCTAATATCAATATTAGCATTAACCAAGTAAATATATCCTACCTAATACTCCCTCCGTCCCAAAATTCATGTCTTAGATTTGTCTAAATACGTATCTAGACGAATCTAAGACAAGAATTTTGGGACGGAGGGGGTATTAACATGAAATTTATATCTTTTCCAATATTAATGTGCAATGCCTTGTGTTCTCCCATTGTAGTGCACAGGTATGTTTGCTAGTTTTCAAAAAAAAAAGTAAGTATGACACGTTCACAGTAACAATCTGTGAATTTCTTAGTTTATTTGGGAAAACAGATTATCAGATAATGACTATTTTCTAGATAGACTCAAATTTTGGGTCAAAATTTGATGTTTTCAAAAATCTAGAAAACCTCAATAAATACTTCATGTTTGCAATAGTAATCTGAGAATTTTTTAGCTTATGTGGACAACAAGGTTGGGAGATATTTGCTATTTAGCTAGACAGATCGAAGTTTTTGTTAGAAGTTGATATTTTTCAAAAAAAATCCAGTAAATATTGCATGTTCCCGGTACTAGTAATCTAGGAAATTTTGAGTTTATTTGGACAACAAATTGAGTGATATTGACTAGTTTGCTACAAATCCAAATTTTGGTTGAAATTATTGTTTAAGAATTCCGATAAAATACATGTTTCCAATAGTAATCTAATTTTTTGAGTGGACAACATGATAGGAGGTAATGGTTATTTACCTTCAAAATAACGTTTAGTTTTCTAGCCGTTAACTTTGAGCCCGTACCCTTCATTTTTTTTTTTGCTGGATTCACCAATGGTCATATGGAAGTAGCATATGCATTCTCTATAGTCCATGTTTATCTTTTCGATTTTTGTCATATGGAGAACGGACTCTTGGAGAACTGCATCAACAACTCCTATTCAATAACCGGTTTTCTTCTGAACACCTGATCCCCAGCGTGCTTCAGGTCAACTTGGGTATGCCAAGCACAAAGGCTATGATATCTAGATATGCGGTTTTGCTATATCTCAGGTGCATGAAAAATTTCTTCGCGTCAGTCACTTTTTCTGGCTCACTATCTATCTCAGGGGAAACCATTGCCTCATTATGTATCTTTAGGGATGAGGGATGCAGGGGATCGCCGTAGTTCTTCACTGGCGCGGCGAGGCTTAGAGGGATGGCCGGGGCGGCGACCAGCAACGGTGGTGGGAGGAGGTTGAGGGGAGGTCGGGGGGAGGCGGTTAAGGCTGGGTCGGAGGGGGGCTGCACGATCGGGGAAGAAGATGAATAGTGGCGGTTGGAGGAGGAAGAAGGAGATCTGGATGTTCATCCTTGATCCAACGGCTAGGAGTAAAAGTGACTAATGCAAAAAAAAATCAGGCACCTGAGGGATGGTCTCCTAGATATGCTGATTTGTTGCCCGAAAATTCGGCATGTAACATGATAGCTTGCTTTTCAGTTATATCCCTCTCCTCATGGGTCTGCATGCACTTGAAGCTGGGACTGGTGAGAACTGAGGAGGGCTTCATGGTTAATGGAACGGGGGAAAACCGCCCCTAGTTTTATTTAAAACAGAGTAAAATTGTTGGGATATATTTCAAATATCTACACAGGTGATAATTCTAACAAAATGGTCCTCACCAAGCAAAGGAACCAACCAGGATTATCGCAAGTCCCTGTATTCATATTCACTTTGCAGAATGACAGCAGAAACCGAAGAAGCAAGATGTCTTCTCATTAATTTATCACGGCTAAACAAGCAAGTACTACTAATAACAGTACCAAGTCATATATGGAAATCTATCTCCTTTCTCTCGTAACACTTTCAATAAGTTTGTGGACTCGTTCATAACTGAATGACTTCCTCAGGAGGTTCCCTCTTGCAGCGAGCATTCTTCTTGGGCAGGAAGACGTCCGTCAGAACGGTCTTGGACTTGAGGGAAGCAGCGAGTATCCCCAGCGCCTACATTTCAAAATCCAACGCATTAAAATCAATCATCGGTTCAGTTCAGAGAAAAATCACCACCTAAAGTTCAAAGGCTCGAAAGAAATGAAGGTGCTAGCGCTACACCAAGTAGAAGTACCTCTTCCTTGCCGATCTTCACTGTCTTCTCCTGCATCACGCTGAAGTCCTTGACACCGCACTGCGCGAACCTCGTGATGCCCAGCATCGGGATCGTCGTGAAAAAAGACGCCGGCGTCACCGAGAGGTCGTCCCCAACCGTGTATGATGTGGACGCAGGCAGCACCGTGGTTGTGGCTGCTGCGGCGGGAGCCACGTTCCCGTTGGCTCTGGCGGTGGCGGGCGTCGCGGCCATGTATTCACTGCTATGCTCATTGTATGAGTTTCTAGTGTTACGGCGTGTGAAGAGGCTGCCGTTGCCGTTGGTGAGCTGCGCGCTCAGCAGCTGCTGCAGGCAGGAGAGCGTGGTGGGGCCGACTTCCGGGCTGAGGCGCAGCTCCTTGCTCTTGTAGTTTGCGTCCAGCTTCTCCATGCTGCCGACCACATTGCCGATGCTGCCCACCATGCGCTCTTTGGTGAGCAGGGTGGTCACGGTGCCCAGCGGCAGGGAGAGGAGGCCGGAGAGGAACTCCACGACGTCGCTGCCGGCCTCGGCAAAGCACACCTTCTGAGACTTGGTGTCGATCAGGAGCTTCATGGATAACTGGTTGGTGGTGGCCATGCTATTGATTAGTTCCCTATGTTTCTTCTCGACTATCTGGTCCTGCAGCCTGCCAGGAGTAAGATAAAGTCAACTATACTTTCAGACTTCTTACAGCTATTCTAGTAGTTCAGTTCTTACAAAATGACAGAACTTGGCCAGAAATATGCATATATCAGTTTCGTAAGGAAAAAAGAGATGGAACAACAACAACATTTCTGTAGATTGTACCCACTACCAAAGAGATCCCCATATGGCAGTAACTTCAGCAGATTAGGCCGCGCTTGGAAGCAGTGTAATCAAATACAGGTGTATTTATTTTACGCGTGTAACTTACCGGCCACAAGCAGATTTCCAATCATAAACAAAACGATGGACAGAGGTCTGTATCTTTTCTACAGATGTATTTGAGACTAAAACGGTAATCCAAACAAGGCCTTAGTGGTCAATTTGAAAATTTGAAGGGTAAACCACAAGGTAATTACTAATTATCACAACCACGCAAGCTGTTCCACTAAATCAAAATGAAATTTTTAGGGGATATGCAAAGTAATCGCAACATTTGACCAAAAGAAATATCTCAAAGCCCAACATTGCATGTTTTTTCCCATTATTTTGTACAGTTCAGATATAACTTTTTTTAGGGGTAGATATAGCTTTTTATATACTTCAAATGATATAGCAATGTCAGTGTAGCAGAGAATTAAAATTAATAAAGCTGGTAACAAATACTACCAAGTATCACAATATACAGTGGATCTGTTACAATATACAGCGGACCACTCTGCTCGGTGACGGCGCTACACATACTTTGCAATGTCTGCGATGTCAACTGGCATCACATAGTGTGCCAACCCCTCTTACCAAATTGTATTTTTATGACAAAACATAAACACTAAGAGTTCAGATGATATGGCATCACAAGGTTGTGAGTCTAGCGTCGCCACTGACGACTCTGCTAGTTCTACATCAAAAGGTAGGACTGCACGTTTATATATGAGATAAGATTTGGGCAAACTCATTTAATAACATTGTTATGTTCCTATCTTAATTACAAGACATGAATCGGCATTCAATTTATCAATTATGACCTGATTATGATGATATATATCCACCATGAACTGATCAACACCCTTGTAGATCTACCTAGCCTCGCACCCAATCCCAACACCCAGCCGGCGCAGATTAAAAAGCAAAAGACACGAGGAGAAGTAGGCGGCGCAGAGCACGGTGGATTCAGAGGATGTCGCTCACAGTGTTGCCTTCGGTCCCCGCCGGTGCCGCCCGCCGGCGATCGGAGAGGAGATTTGGCGAGCGATCAGAGCGACGATTCAGCGAGGGTTTTGCGGCTGCGTTGGTTGGGCCATATAGGGCACGAGTAGCCGCCCTGTTTTTTGTCCATCAAAGGCCCGGACTTGTACTTTTAAAAACCACTCAAAAAAACGGGCCTACTCAAAACCACTCAAAAAACAGGCAACAGGCAACAGGCACCTCCTAGTTTTGCGTTTAAAAACCACTCAAAAAAATAGTTTTGCTTTTAAAAAACCCCATTTCGATGCAAAGTTTTTTTTGGGGTTTTCTTGGGCATCTTTATTGTTTAAGTTGGCCTTAATTGAGTTAATTAAATATTCTGCAATGTATAAAACCTTGTTTGGCTCTTAACATGGAGCCCACATGCATCAATGCTTATATGAGTTATAGTCCGCTCAGGGCGCCACTTTGGGTTTCCGGACGATTGTCATATTTCATGATTTCCAAAATGTCGGATGGGTACATAAAAAAAAGGAACATCTCGGTCCCCTCAAAGGTCAAGGTGTTTCTATGGCGACTTTCCCTGCCACTTGCTCCCGACGACGGGCATTTTCAAAAAAGGAACATGTCACGTATTAATGCATGCCCTCTTTGCGGCGGGGAGGACTCATGACGACATGCAATGATAGGTTGCACCATGGCTCATTGCACATGGGCCTTGTCTGACGAGGATTCGGTTGAGCGGATGGTCCATTAGTGCAGAACCGGGCGGGAGCTCCTATGTGCCACATTTTGCGGCTAATTGCCAGCTTGACGCACAGGAGCCGTGCGACTGGGCCGGCCCATTGAGAGGGAACGGCGAACTGTGTTTCTGTAAAAATCGCGAAAACAAAAGGTGACGATGTGAGGTATCGAACTTGTGACGACCATCTCCTCAGCGAGTGGTACTAGACACTCGAGCTAACTGTTATTTGTCATTAAAAGTGCATCACGGCCTTATTTAAGCTTTAAGTTGCGGGATACGCCATGTTGCATTTTATTTTTGTATGTTTATACATTTTTGAAAATTGAACACATTTCGGAAAACACGAGACGAAGTTTTGAATAAATGTGAACAAAATTTTAAATTCAAAAAAAGTTTTTAGAAAACACGAATTTGTTTTGGGACTTCAAACAGATTATGAAAAAGTTGTGACCATTTTCTAAAAATACGAACTAATAGTTGTGAAGGTGATTTTTTTAGTTTCGAACAATTTTTAAATTACTTGAACAATTTTTGGAATTTTAATTTTTTGCTAAAAATAAATAAATACTGGAATCCTGAATGTTTTTCCAAATAACGAACCAAAATTGAAGTTCCACACATTTTTAGTCATTTGGGAACAAAATTTGAAGATTTCAACATTTTTCAGAAAAGTGAAGAATTTTTTGAAATGCGAACATTTGCAAATTTGTGAACTAAATTGAGAAACTCAAATATTTTGTCGAACCATGTACAATTTTGAGGAATCTCAAACATTTTTTGTGAACAAAAATTGGAACAAAATAGAAAATGAGAACATATATTGAAATTATAAACAATTTTTTGAAAACAGGGTCTGAAATTACAATTCTCCGAATGTTGTTGAAACAATTTTTAAAATCACGAACATATTTAGAATTTTTAGACCAAATTTAGAAATCCAAAACAAAATTTTCAAATTTGAAACGGGAACACATTTTAAGTACGGGAACAAATTTGGAGTACATGGAACAAAAATTTGAAACAGGAACAAATTTTGAGTACGGGAACAAATTTTGAGTACGTGGAACAAAAATTGAAACGGGAACAAATTTAAAATCAGAAACAAATTTGAAACAGGAACAAATTTTGAGTACGTGGAACAAAAAATTGAAAAGGAGAATATTTTTCAAAATCATGAACATATTTTGAATATTTAGAACAAATTTAGAAATGGAGATTTTTTTTGGAAATCCCAAACAAATTTGAAACGGGAACAAATTTTGAAATTCCAGAATTTTCTTTTAGAAATGTGAACATTTTTGTAATTTTTGAACAATTTTCGTAAACACAGTCATTTAAAAAAAAGGAATACTTTTAAAAAGCATGAACAATTTTTTGAGTTTCCAAACAATTTTTTAAATATGAACCTTTGTAAATTAAGAAATTAAACTTGAAAAATAAAAAAGAAACGAAAAAAAGAAACAGGAAAGAAAAAAGAAAAGAACAAAGTAAAAAGACCCAAAACTAGAAAATACCGGCTGGGAAACTTAAGAAGGTTCCCAAAACCGGAATCACGGGAACACATTAAATGGGCGGGCCCAAGGTTAGCGCTCGATAGGTGGCTCTGTGCGAAGCGTCGACTCTTTGACGCAGAATGCGGTAAATAGGATATTCCGAACCGGGCTATAGCACCGGTTTGTAATGCCCTTTAGTGCCGGTTTTGTAACCGGGCCACCACGTGGCACGAGCCCGTGCCGGGGGTTGGGAGACCTTTAGTCGCGGTTTGTTTTTTTATATATTTTCTTTTGATTTTTTTAAATAAATTGATTTTTTTTTCTGATTTTCAAATTTCTGAATTATTTGACGATTTAATCTCTAATCACCACTCATTATTCCAAGTCGTCTAACTTTCTAGCCGGTCGCCCATCCTCTCACTACTCCAGTCTGAACACGCTTAAGGCCAACTCCACCGCGCGACCCCATCCTGTCCGGGCCTATCCGTTTGGCGTAAAACGGACAAACCGGGCGACCCAGCGCGCAGGAGCAAACGTACTTTTGTCTGTTTTGTGTCCGCTTTCGACCCATCCGCGGTCCAAGCTTGCGCCGCTTTTGGGGTGAAATGGACATCACGCGGACGCATCGGCCGTCTGCGTGTGTCCTCCCCTGGCCCGCCCGTCGGTGGCCCAGGACGGGCCTTTTTCTATCCGCCCCCTCCCTCCCTCCAGTCGCATCCCACTCCATTCTTCTCAACTCTTCCACACTCTTCCCCTCAATGCCCGCCGCCGCCGCCGCTGCCATTGCGGCCGCGCAACATGGACGCGCGCTCGCCCAACCCCTTCCCCTCGTCGCCACCGAGCTACCCAACCACGGCCGCCTTGTTTGCGCACCCGTCGGCCGGATTTGGGGCGGATCCGGTCGGTCTTGAGCTCGCCCGGGTGTGGGATGCCGTGCCGCGCCATGGACTGGCCGGGCATCTTGCCGGAAGGCCCTGGCAGGGCCGCAAGGCCAAATGCAGGTAGTGGCTCGTCCTCTAGCCGCTCGGATCTGCACCGTTGATGGTCCACCGACAGATACGCGAATGGCGGTCGACCGAGCTCGGTGCTTGCCCAAAAGCTCGTCGGCGCACCATTGCCCCTCATCAAGTGCGACCACTGCCCAAGGATGGTCGTGCGCCGCGTGTCTACAACACCAGAGCATCCCGGATGGGTGTTCATCAAGTGCTTAAACGATGGGGTACGTGTTCTTTTTAGCTTCGGTTTGTGCTCTCGGATTAGATTAGTTGTGCTAACTTTAAGTTTTGTTGTGTAGAATGGATGCAAGTTTTGATATTGGGAAGAAGAGTACATCGATATATTGATAGAGCAAAATCTAGTACATGTTCGTGCACTTTTAGCTATCGTAGAGGCTGTAGATGAGACAAGTGCACTTGTTGATAGATTAGAGGCTAGGCACGATACTACATGTGAGGAAGCAACATCGACTTCTGGCTTGAAGAAGAAAGAAGGGTGCAACGTCGAGCCTCCTCCACAGATAAACAATGAGTGCATCGAGAAGGCCCTAACCCAACTCAAGGGAGCAGTTATGGAAGTTTGGTATCTTTTCAAATGTATTCTTGTGGTTCTTGTTTTCTTTGGCCTTACTTTACTAGTTAAAATATGATGATGTATTTGTCATGTACCAAAAATGAATGATGAAAAAAGCTTAAGGACTTGAAAAAAATGTGCACGCGGACAAGATGCGGCCGGGATGCGTCCGCGCGCTGGGCGCACGTCCATCGCATCCCGGAAACTGCCCGGACACGACCCCACTGCCCTACCCAAACGAACAGAATCCGGACAAAACGGACGTTCGTTTGGGGTCACACGGTGGAGTTGGCCCAACTTCCGGGTTCTATTCCCCCTAGTTTCCAAGTGTGCATTTGTTGTTTACCTGACAATAGTAAGTTGTTAATCCTATTAACCCTCGAGAGTTTAGCTTGAGCATGAAGTCACATGTTTCACTGTTTGAGTTTGAAACTATTATTCTAAAAAATAATTATTATTTAGTAACACTAATATTTTTTGAATAAGTAGTTTGACCATAGTTTGACCAGATTTGACCACGGTTTGACAAAAATTCAAAAAAACTAAAATAATTATTTAGTAACACTAATATTTCTTGAATAAGTAGTTTGACCATAGTTTGACTAGATTTAACAAAAAATCAAAAAAACTAAATTTTTTGAGCATATCTTTTTTTCCTTTCAGAATTTGAGGATTCTAAAAATTTGCAAACAGACCTACGGCTGATTTTCATGCTGTCTTTTTTATATGTTATGCTTTTTTCGATATCGTATGCAAAATATATGGCTGTTTTATTTTTTTCATAACACCTTTTGCAAAACATGTTCAAATTTAACTTTTTAAATTTTCCTAACTAATAGATGTAGTAACATAACTACATCTCGAAGGATTTTAAAATTTTGAAGTTTTTATCATTTTATTTTGTTTTTTTACAAAACTGAAACGGCGATACACTGAGGGGGGGGTAGAGTTTGAAAATTGCCTTTAGTCCCGGTTTGTGTCCCCAACCGGGAGTAAATGTTAGACCCCTTTAGTCCCGGTTTATAATACAAACCAGGATTATATGCTGGCCCTTTAGTCCCGGTTTATGTCACAAACCGGGCTAAAGGGGTGGTGGCAGGTTGGCGTCACAAACCGAGACTAAAGGGGCTCGTGGGGCCTCAGCCCGACGCCAACCTGCCATCACCCCTTTAGTCCTGGTTTGTGACACAAACCGGGACTATAGGTCACAAATGAACCGGCACTAATGCATAGCCATTCGAACCGGCATTAATGGTCACATTAGTGCCGGTTCATTTACAAACCGGGACTAAAGAGCTGAACATTAGGCCATTTTTTTACTAGTGGTCGACAACACTGAGCCTAATGTGAAGTGTTGGATTTCTTTAGATGCATGAGTTTATCCCATGAGAACTTCACAAGGCTGGCTATAACTCTGTGGACAATTTGGTATGCGACATACAAACTCCTTCATCAACACATACCTAATGGACCTAGCATCTCTACCACCGGCGGAGACAGTGCATAGACCTGTCTGTCAAACAGGGGATCTCTCATAACGCTGGCTGCCACCGCCGGAGAGTTATATGAAATTCAATGCGGATGGGGCAATAGCAAGCAACGGTTGCCTCTTATATGAAATTATAAGAGGGGAGTGTTGGAAATATGCCCTATAGGCAATAATAAAAGCATTATTATTATATTTCCTTGTTCATGATAATTGTCTTTATTCATGCTATAATTGTGTTATCTGGAAATCGTAATACATGTGTGAATAACAGACACCGACATGTCCCTAGTGAGCCTCTAGTTGACTAGCTCGTTGATCAACAGATAGTCATGGTTTCCTGACTATGGACACTGGATGTCATTGATAACGAGATCACATCATTAGGAGAATGATGTGATGGACAAGACCCAATCCTAAACATAGCACAAGATCGTATAGTTCGTTTGCTAGAGTTTTCCAATGTCAAGTATCTTTTCCTTAGACCATGAGATCGTGTAACTCCCGGATACCGTAGGAGTGCTTTGGGTATGCCAAACGTCACAACGTAACTGGGTGACTATAAAGGTAGACTACGGGTATCTCCGAAAGTGTCTGTTGGGTGACATGGATCAAGACTGGGATTTGTCACTCCGTATGACGGAGAGGTATCACTGGGCCCACTCGGTAATGCATCATCATAATGAGCTCAGAGTGACCAAGTGTCTGGTCACGGGATCATGCATTACGGTACGAGTAAAGTGACTTGCCGGTAACGAGATTGAACGAGGTATTGGGATACCGACGATCGAATCTCGGGCAAGTAACATATCGATAGACAAAGGGAATAGCGTACGGGGTTGATTGAATCCTCGACATCGTGGTTCATCCGATGAGATCATCGTGGAGCATGTGGGAGCCAACATGGGTATCCAGATCCCGCTGTTGGTTATTGACCGGAGAGTCGTCCCGGTCATGTCTGCTTGTCTCCCGAACCCGTAGGGTCTACACACTTAAGTTTCAGTTACGCTAGGGTTGTAGGGATATGTATATGCAGTAACCCGAATGTTGTTCGGAGTCCCGGATGAGATCCCGGACGTCACGAGGAGTTCCGGAATGGTCCGGAGGTAAAGATTTATATATGGTAAGTCCTATTTCGGGCATCGGGACAAGTTTCGGGGTTATCGGTATTGTACCGGGACCACCGGAAGGGTCCCGGGGGTCCACCGGGTGGGTCCACCTGTCCCGGGGGGCCACATGGGCTGTAAGGGGGTGCGCCTTGGCCTAATGGGCCAAGGGCACCAGCCCCACATAGGCCCATGCGCCTAGGGTTTGAGGGGGAAAGAGTCCTAGGAGGGGAAGGCACCTCCTAGGTGCCTTGGGGGGGAGGGAAACCCCCTTGGCCGCCGCACCCCCTAGGAGATTGGATCTCCTAGGGCCGGCCACCCCCCCTTGGCCCTCCTATATATAGTGGGGGAGAGGAGGGACTTCATACCTGAACGCCTTGGCCTTTGGTTGCCTCCTTCTCCCTCCCCAACACCTCCTCCACCTCCATAGTGCTTAGCGAAGCTCTGCCGGAGTACTGCAGCTCCATCAACACCACGCCATCATGCTGCTGCTGGTGCCATCTCCCTCAACCTCTCCTCCCTCCCTTGCTGGAACAAGAAGGAGGAGACGTGGCTGTTCCGTACGTGTGTTGAACGCGGAGGTGCCGTCCGTTCGGCGCTGGTCATCGGTGATTTGGATCACGTCGAGTACGACTACATCATCACCGTTCTTTTGAATGCTTCCGTGCGCGATCTACAAAGGTATGTAGATGCATCTAATCACTCGTTGCTAGATGAACTCCTAGATGATCTTGGTGAAACGAGTAGGAAAATTTTGTTCTCTGCAACGTTCCCCAACAGTGGCATCATGAGCTAGGTCTATGCGTAGTTCTTCTTGCGCGAGTAGAACACAATTTGTTGTGGGCGTAGATTTGTCAACTTTCTTGCCGTTACTAGTCCTTTCTTGCTTCAGCGGTATTGTGGGATGAAGCGGCCCGGACCAACCTTACACGTACGCTTACGTGAGACCGGTTCCACCGACTAACATGCACTAGTTGCATAAGGTGGCTGGCGGGTGTCTGTCTCTCCTACTTTAGTTGGAGCAGAATCGATGAACAGGGTCCTTATGAAGGGTAAATAGAAGTTGACAAATCACGTTGTGGCTTTAACGTAGGTAAGAAAACGTTCTTGCTAGAACCCTAATTCAGCCACGTAAAACTTGCAACAACAATTAGAGGACGTCTAACTTGTTTTTGCAGCAAGTGGTTTGTGATATGATATGGCCAAAGTTGTGATGAATGATGAATGATCTATATGTGATGTATGAGATGTTCATGCTATTGTAATAGGATTCACGACTTGCATGTCGATGAGTATGACAACCGGCAGGAGCCATAGGAGTTGTCTTTATTCTTTTATATGACCTGTGTGTCATCAAGAAACGCCATGTAAATTACTTTACTTTATTGCTAAACGCGTTAGCCATAGTAGTAGAAGTAATAGTTGGCGAGCAACTTCATGGAGACACGATGATGGAGATCATGATGATGGAGATCATGGTGTCAAGCCGGTGACAAGATGATCATGGAGCCCCAAGATGGAGATCAAAGGAGCTATGTGATATTGGCCATATCATGTCACGTTTATTATTTGATTGCATGTGATGTTTATCATGTTTTGCATCTTGTTTACTTAGAACGACGGTAGTAAATAAGATGATCCCTCACAATAATTTCAAGAAGTGTTCCCCCTAACTGTGCACCGTTGCGACAGTTCGCTGTTTCAAAACACCACGTGATGATCGGGTGTTTTATTCAGACGTTCACATACAACGGGTGTAAGACAGAGTTACACATGCAGACACTTAGGTTGACTTGACGAGCCTAGCATGTACAGACATGGCCTCGGAACACGGAAGACCGAAAGGTCGAGCATGAGTCGTATAGAAGATACGATCAACATGAAGATGTTCACCGATGTTGACTAGTCCGTCTCACGTGATGATCGGACACGGTCTAGTTTAACTCGGATCATGTAATACTTAGATGACTAGAGGGATGTCTAATCTAAGTGGGAGTTCACTAATAATCTGATTGGTTGAACTTAATTATCATGAACTTAGTCTAAATAATTTACAATATGTCTTGTAGATTAAATGGCCAACGTAGTCCTCAACTTCAACGCGTTCCTAGAGAAAACCAAGCTGAAAGACGATGGCAGCAACTATACGGACTGGGTCCGGAACCTGAGGATCATCCTCATAGCTGCCAAGAAAGATTATGTCCTACAAGCACCGCTTGGTGACGCACCCGTTCTCCTTGCAGAACAAGACGTTATGAACGCTTGGCAGGCACGTTCCGATGACTACTCCCTCGTTCAGTGCGGCATGCTTTACAGCCTAGAGCCGGGGCTCCAAAACGTTTTGAGAGACATGGAGCATATGAGATGTTCGAAGAGCTGAAAATGGTTTTCCAAGCTCATGCCCGGGTCGAGAGATATGAAGTCTCCGACAAATTCTTCAGCTGTAAGATGGAGGAAAACAGTTCTGTCAGTGAGCACATACTCACTATGTCTGGGTTGCATAACCGCTTGACTCAGCTGGGAGTTAATCTCCCGGATGATGCGGTCATTGACAGAATCCTCCAGTCGCTTCCACCAAGCTACAAGAGCTTTGTGATGAACTTCAATATGCAGGGGATGGAAAAGACCATTCCTGAAGTATTTGCTATGCTGAAATCAGCAGAGGTAGAAGTCAGGAAGGAACATCAAGTGTTGATGGTCAATAAAACCACTAAGTTCAAGAAAGGCAAGGGTAAAAAGAACTTCAAGAAGGACGGAAAGGAGGTTGCCGCGCCCGGCAAGCAAGCTGCCGGGAAGAAGCCAAAGAATGGACCCAAGCCCGAGACTAAGTGCTTTTATTGCAAGGGAAGCGGTCACTGGAAGCGGAACTACCCTAAGTACTTAGCGGATAAGAAGGCCGGCAAAACAAAAGGTATATGTGATATACATGTAATTGATGTGTACCTTACTAGTGCCCGTAGTGGCTCCTGGGTATTTGATACCGGTGCAGTTGCTCACATTTGTAACTCAAAGCAGGGGCTGCAGAATAAGCGGAAACTGGCAAAGGATGAGGTGACGATGCGCGTCGGGAATGGTTCCAAGGTCAATGTGATCGCCGTCGGCACGCTACCTCTGCATCTCCCTTCGGGATTAGTTTTAAACCTTAATAATTGTTATTTAGTGCCAGCTTTGAGCATGAACATTGTATCGGGATCTCGTTTAATTCGAGATGGCTACTCTTTTAAATCTGAGAATAATGGTTGTTCCATTTTTATGAGAGATATGTTTTATGGTCATGCTCCTATGGTGAATGGTTTATTCTTTATGAATCTCGAACGTGATGCTACACATATTCATAATGTGAGTACCAAAAGAAGTAAGGTTAATAATGATAGTCCCACATACTTGTGGCACTGCCGCCTTGGTCACATAGGTGTCAAACGCATGAAGAAGCTCCATGCTGATGGACTTTTAGAGTCTCTTGATTATGAATCATTTGACACGTGCGAACCATGCCTTATGGGTAAAATGACCAAGACTCCGTTCTCAGGAACAATGGAGCGAGCAACCGACTTATTGGAAATCATACATACCGATGTGTGCGGTCCAATGAGTGTTGAGGCTCGCGGTGGCTATCGTTATGTTCTCACCCTCACTGCTGATTTAAGTAGGTATGGGTATATCTACTTAATGAAACACAAGTCTGAAACCTTTGAAAAGTTCAAGGAATTTCAGAGTGAGGTTGAAAATCAACGTGACAGGAAAATCAAGTTTCTACGATCAGATCGTGGAGGAGAATACTTGAGTCACGAGTTTGGCACACACTTAAGAAAATGTGGAATAGTTTCACAACTCACGCCGCCTGGAACACCTCAGCGTAATGGTGTGTCCGAACGTCGTAATCGCACTCTGTTAGATATGGTGCGATCTATGATGTCTCTTACCGATTTACCGCTTTCTTTTTGGGGCTATGCTTTAGAGACTGCCGCATTCACTTTAAATAGGGCTCCATCGAAATCCGTTGAGACGACACCGTATGAATTATGGTTTGGGAAGAAACCTAAGCTGTCGTTTCTAAAAGTTTGGGGATGCGATGCTTATATCAAGAAACTTCAACCTGAAAAGCTCGAACCCAAATCGGAAAAATGCGTCTTCATAGGATACCCAAAAGAAACTATTGGGTACACCTTCTACCTCAGATCCGAAGGCAAGATCTTTGTTGCCAAGAATGGGTCCTTTCTGGAGAAAGAGTTTCTCTCGAAAGAAGTAAGTGGGAGGAAAATAGAGCTTGATGAAGTATTACCTCTTGAACCGGAAAATGGCGCAACTCAAGAAAATGTTCCTGAGGTGCCAGCACCGACTAGAGAGGAAGTTAATGATAATGATCAAGATACTTCTGATCAAGCTCCTACTGAAATTCGAAGGTCCACAAGGACACGTTCCGCACCAGAGTGGTACGGCAACCCTGTCTTGGAAATCATGTTGTTAGACAACGGCGAACCTTCGAACTATGAAGAAGCGATGGCGGGACCGGATTCCGACAAATGGCTGGAAGCCATGAAATCCGAGATAGGATCCATGTATGAAAACAAAGTATGGACTTTGACTGACTTGCCCGTTGAGCGGCGAGCCATAGAAAATAAATGGATCTTTAAGAAGAAGACAGACGCGGATGGTAATGTGACCATCTATAAAGCTCGGCTTGTCGCTAAGGGTTATCGACAAGTTCAAGGGGTTGACTACGATGAGACTTTCTCACCGGTAGCGAAGCTGAAGTCCGTCCGAATCATGTTAGCAATTGCCGCATTCTATGATTACAAAATATGGCAAATGGACGTCAAAACGGCATTCCTTAATGGTTTCCTTAAGGAAGAATTGTATATGATACAACCGGAAGGTTTTGTCGATCCTAAGAATGCTGACAAAGTGTGCAAGCTCCAACGCTCGATTTATGGGCTGGTGCAAGCATCTCGGAGTTGGAACATTCGCTTTGATGAGATGATCAAAGCGTTTGGGTTTACACAGACTTATGGAGAAGCCTGCGTTTACAAGAAAGTGAGCGGGAGCTCTGTAGCATTTCTCATATTATATGTAGATGACATACTTTTGATGGGAATTGATATAGAACTCTTGGACAGCATCAGGGCCTACTTGAATAAAAGTTTTTCAATGAAGGACCTTGGAGAAGTTGCTTATATATTAGGCATCAAAATCTATAGAGATAGATCAAGACGCCTCATAGGTCTTTCACAAAGCACATACCTTGATAAGATATTGAAGAAGTTCAATATGGATCAATCCAAGAAGGGGTTCTTGCCTGTGTTGCAAGGTATGAAATTGAGCTCAGCTCAATGTCCGACCACGGCAGAAGATATAGAAGAGATGAGCGTCATCCCCTATGCCTCAGCCATAGGTTCTATTATGTATGCCATGCTGTGTACCAGACCTGATGTTAACCTTGCCGTTAGTTTGGTAGGAAGGTACCAAAGTAATCCCGGCAAGGAACACTGGACAGCGGTCAAGAATATCCTGAAGTACTTGAAAAGGACTAAGGAAATGTTTCTCGTTTATGGAGGTGACGAAGAGCTCGTCGTAAAGGGTTACGTCGACGCTAGCTTCGACACAGATCTGGATGACTCTAAGTCACAAACCGGATACGTGTATATTTTGAATGGTGGGGCAGTAAGCTGGTGCAGTTGCAAGCAAAGCGTCGTGGCGGGATCTACATGTGAAGCGGAGTACATGGCAGCCTCGGAGGCAGCACATGAAGCAATATGGGTGAAGGAGTTCATCACCGACCTAGGAGTCATACCCAATGCGTCGGGGCCGATCAAGCTCTTCTGTGACAACACTGGCGCTATTGCACTTGCCAAGGAGCCCAGGTTTCACAAGAAGACAAGGCACATCAAGCGTCGCTTCAACTCCATTCGTGAAAATGTTCAAGATGGAGACATAGAGATTTGTAAAGTACATACGGACCTGAATGTAGCAGATCCATTGACTAAACCTCTCCCTAGAGCAAAACATGATTGATGAGGCACGGACTACCAAGATGCTAATTCGTGCGTGTAGATGGCCCGATCTTTCACGACGATACTCGATCAACACCTCGACTCCCTGTTCCTCCTCGTAACCTCCAAGAACAATTTTCACCTGTGTACAAAAATACACAAACGAAAATAATGACCCCCTCGGATCAGCACGTAGGCGTCGATGTGATGATCAACCCTCCGTTGCTAGTAAATTTTCATGATGGAAAAATCACAGATAATACACAAGATATGGTCGCCCGTAACTCGGACGTTTTTCTGTATATCTCATACCCGGAATAAAACTCAAAACTAATCTCTATACAATGGCCGTAGCCTGACGATTAAATAGCCAACTCCCGTGACCCTTCCGCAAGAAAAATATCTAACGCTAGATGTTGCCGAACAAGTCGTGCGTGACTTGACTACGAAAGAAAACAAAGATCCTAACTAACTAATTAAGCGGGAGCTACTATGTGGGAAACCTTCTAATAAAATATTCTAATTATCAATCATGCACGCATGCATGCCTCTTTTCAGATTGCATGTGATCATGCACTCCTTGTTTGATGGCAATTAAAATTGCACCGATCTTGACCCATCCGAGTGGAGTTCTAAACGTGGGTTGTACCTCTTCTGGTTCTGGTTCCTGATCGGCATCCGACCTGGGCCTTTGATTGTATACTCATACTTTATGCCTTTTAAATACAAGAGCAATTCTAGGTCCACAAAGTTGACGTAAAACACCATCTTTTCCTCGATGAAACTCAGCCGCATGCACAATATTATTTTCCACGACTTTTCCATGACTTGATTTCTTAACGGGCTCAACATCTTTAACGTCAACAATCGATGGTGCCATGTGTGTATCATCCTTCCTCCCTTCAAGCGAAACCGTCCTCGGTTTCGAGTCTATTTTTGGTACAGCCTTCCTCTCCGGAACTTGCATCTCTATGGTTATTGCGTTGTCTCCTATTGGTTTCAGCACATGCTTCCTTCCATCATGCATGAACGTGTATGTGTTGGATCTTCCAGCATGGACCGCATCATGATCAAACTGCCATGGTCTTCCTAATAGCAACTGGCACGCATCCATAGGCACAACATCACAATCCACCTTGTCAACATAATCTCCAACCGCAAAAGTTACACGTACCTTGTGTGTAATCTTTAATTTACCGGAGTTGTATAGCCACTCCACGTGGTGCGGTTGAGGGTGCTTCCACATAGACAAACCCAATTCTTTTACAAGATCTTTGCTAATGGCATTGGTAAAACTTCCACCATCAATTATCATCTTGCATGCACGGTCCTTGATCTTGCACTGTGTTTTAAAAACACTCCACCGCTGTCCCTTTGCACCGCAATCATCTTTCACCTTCTCCACCAAAAGATTCAGCCCCTCTATCGGTGCATCGATTTCTTCCTTTATTTCTTCTTGATCTTCTCTTCTTTTCATTAAACGACTTCTCCAATCTGCAACAAATACATCCATTGGCATTGGAGTAAAACATACCCGTTGACCCTTCCATGATAGAGAGTAAGTATTTTTCCTGACGTTTCGAACAGCCCCGACGCGCGTGCACCATGGGTTCCCGAGTAGCAGATGACAAGACACCATGGGCACTGGAGAAACGTGAAAAAATTCCGCGCAACAATATTTTCCCAAATCAAAAATTACTAAAATCCGGTGCGTAATTTTGATTTCACCTTTGAACCACTTCAGTGTATACGGTCTTTCAAGAGGCGCCATATTCAGCCCCAACTTTTCCACTACCTCGATGCTCGCCATGTTAACCGTAGAACCTTCATCAATCGTTAAATTGACACGCCGCTCCTTCACCACGCAGCGAGTGTGAAAAAGAACAACCTCGCCGATGCCTTCCTCCTCCATCAATATGTTCCTGCTTAACATGTTGATGCTTGCCACCGTAGATGATATAGCAAACTGAATCGCCGTGACTAACCTTAGCTCTGAATACCACTTGATGAGGCACGGACTACCAAGATGCTAATTCGTGCGTGTAGATGGCCCGATCTTTCACGACGATACTCGATCAACACCTCGACTCCCTGTTCCTCCTCGTAACCTCCAAGAACAATTTTCACCTGTGTACAAAAATACACAAACGAAAATAATGACCCCCTCGGATCAGCACGTAGGCGTCGATGTGATGATCAACCCTCCGTTGCTAGTAAATTTTCACGATGGAAAAATCACAGATAATACACAAGATATGGTCGCCCGTAACTCGGACGTTTTTCTGTATATCTCATACCCGGAATAAAACTCAAAACTAATCTCTATACAATGGCCGTAGCCTGACGATTAAATAGCCAACTCCCGTGACCCTTCCGCAAGAAAAATATCTAACGCTAGATGTTGCCGAACAAGTCGTGCGTGACTTGACTACGAAAGAAAACAAAGATCCTAACTAACTAATTAAGCGGGAGCTACTATGTGGGAAACCTTCTAATAAAATATTCTAATTATCAATCATGCACGCATGCATGCCTCTTTTCAGATTGCATGTGATCATGCACTCCTTGTTTGATGGCAATTAAAATTGCACCGATCTTGACCCATCCGAGTGGAGTTCTAAACGTGGGTTGTACCTCTTCTGGTTCTGGTTCCTGATCGGCATCCGACCTGGGCCTTTGATTGTATACACATACTTTATGCCTTTCAAATACAAGAGCAATTCTAGGTCCACAAAGTTGACGTAAAACACCATCTTTTCCTCGATGAAACTCAGCCGCATGCACAATATAATTTTCCGCGACTTTTCCATGACTTGATTTCTTAACGGGCTCAACATCTTTAACGTCAACAATCGATGGTGCCATGTGTGTATCAATGATCAACACCAGAATTCCATGGGTGTTCGATTCATCACAATGTAACTAGATTATTGACTCTAGTGCAAGTGGGAGACTGTTGGAAATATGCCCTAGAGGCAATAATAAAAGCATTATTATTATATTTCCTTGTTCATGATAATTGTCTTTATTCATGCTATAATTGTGTTATCCGGAAATCGTAATACATGTGTGAATAACAGACACCGACATGTCCCTAGTGAGCCTCTAGTTGACTAGCTCGTTGATCAACAGATAGTCATGGTTTCCTGACTATGGACACTGGATGTCATTGATAACGAGATCACATCATTAGGAGAATGATGTGATGGACAAGACCCAATCCTAAACATAGCACAAGATCGTATAGTTCGTTTGCTAGAGTTTTCCAATGTCAAGTATCTTTTCCTTAGACCATGAGATCGTGTAACTCCCGGATACCGTAGGAGTGCTTTGGGTATGCCAAACGTCACAACGTAACTGGGTGACTATAAAGGTAGACTACGGGTATCTCCGAAAGTGTCTGTTGGGTGACATGGATCAAGACTGGGATTTGTCACTCCGTATGACAGAGAGGTATCACTGGGCCCACTCGGTAATGCATCATCATAATGAGCTCAGAGTGACCAAGTGTCTGGTCATGGGATCATGCATTACGGTACGAGTAAAGTGACTTGCCGGTAACGAGATTGAACGAGGTATTGGGATACCGACGATCGAATCTCGGGCAAGTAACATATCGATAGACAAAGGGAATAGCGTACGGGGTTGATTGAATCCTCGACATTGTGGTTCATCCGATGAGATCATCGTGGAGCATGTGGGAGCCAACATGGGTATCCAGATCCCGCTGTTGGTTATTGACCGGAGAGTCGTCTCGGTCATGTCTGCTTGTCTCCCGAACCCGTAGGGTCTACACACTTAAGTTTCAGTTACGCTAGGGTTGTAGGGATATGTATATGCAGTAACCCGAATGTTGTTCGGAGTCCCGGATGAGATCCCGGACGTCACGAGGAGTTCCGGAATGGTCCGGAGGTAAAGATTTATATATGGGAAGTCCTGTTTCGGGCATCGGGACAAGTTTCGGGGTTATCGGTATTGTACCGGGACCACCGGAAGGGTCCCGGGGGTCCACCGGGTGGGTCCACCTGTCCCGGGGGGCCACATGGGCTGTAAGGGGGTGCGCCTTGGCCTAATGGGCCAAGGGCACCAGCCCCACATAGGCCCATGCGCCTAGGGTTTGAGGGGGAAAGAGTCCTAGGAGGGGAAGGCACCTCCTAGGTGCCTTGGGGGGGAGGGAAACCCCCTTGGCCGCCGCACCCCCTAGGAGATTGGATCTCCTAGGGCCGGCCACCCCCCCTTGGCCCTCCTATATATAGTGGGGGAGAGGAGGGACTTCATACCTGAACGCCTTGGCCTTTGGTTGCCTCCTTCTCCCTCCCCAACACCTCCTCCACCTCCATAGTGCTTAGCGAAGCTCTGCCGGAGTACTGCAGCTCCATCAACACCACGCCGTCGTGCTGCTGCTGGTGCCATCTCCCTCAACCTCTCCTCCCTCCCTTGCTGGATCAAGAAGGAGGAGACGTGGCTGTTCCATACGTGTGTTGAACGCGGAGGTGCCGTCCGTTCGGCGCTGGTCATCGGTGATTTGGATCACGTCGAGTACGACTACATCATCACCGTTCTTTTGAACGCTTCCGTGCGCGATCTACAAAGGTATGTAGATGCATCTAATCACTCGTTGCTAGATGAACTCCTAGATGATCTTGGTGAAACGAGTAGGAAAATTTTGTTCTCTGCAACGTTCCCCAATAGGGAGAGTGTGTTCACGTACCTTCTAGATCGTAAGCGGAAGCGTTAGCACAACGCGGTTGATGTAGTCGTACGTCTTCACGCCCCGACCGATCAAGCACGGAAAGCACGGCACCTCCGAGTTCTTGCACACGTACAGCTCGATGACGTCCCTCGAACTCCGATCCAGCCGAGTGTCGAGGGAGAGTTCCGTCAGCACAACGGCGTGGTGACGATGATGATGTTCTACCGACGCAGGGCTTCGCCTAAGCACCGCTACGATATTATCGAGGTGGATTATGGTGGAGGGGGGCACCGCACACGGCTAAGAGATCAATGATAAATTGTTGTGTTTATGGGGTGCCCTCCTGCCCCCGTATATAAAGGAGCAAGGGGGGAGGCGGCCGGCCTAGGAGGAGGGCGCGCCAAGCGGGGGAGTCCTACTCCCACCGGGAGTAGGACTCCTCCTTTCCTTGTGGGAGTAGGAGAAGGGAAGGGAGAAGGAGAAGGAAGGAAGGGGGCGCCCCCCTCCCTAGTCCAATTCGGACTAGTCCATGGGGAGGGGTGCGGCCAACCTTTGGGCCTTTCTCTCCTTTCCTGTATGGCCCATTAAGGCCCAATACGAATTCCCGTAACTCTCCGATACTCCGAAAAATACCCGAATCACTCGGAACCTTTCCGAAGTCCGAATATAGTCGTCCAATATATTGATCTTTACGTCTCGACCATTTCGAGACCCCTCGTCATGTCACCGATCTCATCCGGGACTCCAAACTCCTTCGGTACATCAAAACACATAAACTCTCATAATATAATTGTCATCTAACTTTAAGCGTGCAGACCCTACGGGTTCGAGAACTATCTAGACATGACCGAGACATGTCTCCGGTCAACAACCAATATCGGAACCTGGATGCTCATATTGGCTCCCACATATTCTACGAAGGTCTTTTATCGGTCAAACCGCATAACAACATACGTTGTTCCCTTTGTCATTGGTATGTTACTTGCCCGAGATTTGATCATCAGTATCTCAATGCCTAGTTCAATCTCATTACCGGCAAGTCTCTTTACTCGTTCCGTAATACATCATCCCGCAACTAACTAATTAGTTGCAATGCTTGCAAGGCTTATAGTGATGTGCATTACCGAGTGGGCCCAGAGATACCTCTCCGACAATCGGAGTGACAAATCCTAATCTCGAAATACGCCAACCCAACAAATACCTTCAGAGACACCTGTAGAGCACCTTTATAATCACCTAGTTACGTTGTGACATTTGGTAGCACACAAAGTGTTCCTCCGGTAAATGGGAGTTGCATAATCTCATAGTTACAGGAACATGTATAAGTCATGAAGAAACCAGTAGCGACATACTAAATGATCAAGTGCTAAGCTAACGGAATGGGTCAAGTCAATCACATCATTCTCCTAATGATGTGATCCCCTTAATCAAATGACAACTCTTTGTCCATGGCTAGGAAACATAACCATCTTTGATAAACGAGCTAGTCAAGTAGAGGCGTACTAGTAACACTTAGTTTGTCTATGTATTCACACATGTATCATGTTTCCGGTTAATACAATTCTAGCATAAATAATAAACATTCATCATGATATAAGGAAATAAATAATAACTTTATTATTGCCTCTAGGGCATATTTCCTTCAGTCTCCCACTTGCACTAGAGTCAATAATCTAGTTCACATCGCCATGTGATTTAACACCAATATTCACATCTGTATGTGATTAATACCCATAGTTCACATTGTCATGTGATCAACACCCAAAGGGTTTACTAGAGTCAATAATCTAGTTCACATTGCTATGTGATTAACACCCAAAGAGTACTAAGGTATGATCATGTTTTGCTTGTGAGAGAAGTTTAGTCAACGGGTGTGTCACATTCAGAGCCGTATATATTTTGCAAATATTCTATGTCTAAAATGCTCTGCACGGAGCTACTCTAGCTAATTGCTCCCACTTTCAATATGTATCCAAATTAAGACTTAGAGTCATCTGGATCAGTGCCAAAACTTATCGACGTAACCCTTTACAACGAACCTTTTGTCACCTCCATAATCGAGAAACATATCCTTATTCCACTAAGGATAATTTTGACCAATGTCCAGAGATCTACTCCTAGATCACTATTGTACTCCCTTGATAAACCAGGGCAGAGTATACAATAGGTCTGGTCCATACATGGCATACTTTTATAGAACCTATGACTGATGCATAGGGAATGACTTTCATTCTCTTTCTATTTTCTGTCGTGGTCGGGATTTGAGTCTTACTCAATTTCATACCTTTGCAACACAGGCAAGAACTGTTTCTTTGACTGTTCCATTTTGAACTACTTCAAAATCTTGTCAAGGTATGTACTCATTGAAAATCTTATCAAGCGTCTTGATCTATCTCAATAGATCTTGATGCTCAATATGTAAGTAGCTTTACTGAGGTCTTTCTTTTAAAGAACTCCTTTCAAACACTTCTTTATGCTTTCTAGAAAAATTCTACATCATTTCTGATCAACAATATGTCACTCACATATACTTAGCGAAAAGGCTGTAGTGCTCCCACTCACTTTATTGTAAATACAGGCTTCACTGCAAGTCCGTATAAAACTATATGTTTTGATCAAGTTATCAAAGCGTATATTCCAACTCCGAGATGCTTGCACCAGTCCATAGATGGATCGCTGGAGCTTGCACATTTTGTTGGCACCTTTGGGATTGACAAAACCTTCTGGTTGCATCATATACAACTCTTCTTTAATAAATCCATTAAGGAATGCAATTTTGACATCCATTTGCCAGATTTCATAAAATGTGGCAATTGCTAATATGATTCGGACAGACTTAAGCATCGCTACGAGTGAGAAGACCTCATCGTAGTCAACACCTTGAACTTTGTCAAAAACCTTTTTCGACAAGTCTAGCTTTATAGATAGTAACACTACTATCAGCGTTTGTCTTCCTCTTGAAGATCCATTTATTTTCTATGGCTTGCCGATCATTGGGCAAATCCACCAAAGTCCACACTTTGTTCTCATACATGGATCCCATCTCAGATTTCATGGCCTTCAAGCCATTTCGCGGAATCTGGGCTCATCATCGCTTCCTCATAGTTCATAGGTTCATCATGGTCTAGTAACATGACTTCCAGAATAGGATTACCATACCACTCTGGTGTGGACTGTACTCTGGAAGACCTACGCGGTTCTGTAGTAACTTGATCTGAAGTTTCATGATCATCATCATTAGTTTCCTCACTAATTGGTGTAGGAATCACTGGAACTGATTTCTGTGATGAACTACTTTCCAATTCGGGAGAAGGTACAAATTACCTTATCAAGCTCTACTTTCCTCCCACTCACTTCTTTCGAGAGAAACTCCTTCTCTAAAAAGGATCCAAATTTAGCAACAAAAGTCTTGCCTTCAGATCTATGATAGAAGGTGTACCCAATAGTCTCCTTTGGGTATCCTATGAAGACACATTTCTCCGATTTGGGTTCGAGCTTATCTGGTTGAAGTTTCTTCACATAAGCATCGCAACCCCAAACTTTAAGAAACGACAACTTTGGTTTCTTGACAAACCACAGTTCATAAGGCGTCGTCTCAACAGATTTTGATGGTGCCCTATTTAAAGTGAATGCAGTTGTCTCTAATGCATAACCCCAAAACGATAGTGGTTAATCGGTAAGATACATCATAGATCGCACAATATCCAATAAAGTGCGATTACAACGTTCGGACACACCATTACGCTGTGGTGTTCCATGTGGCGTGAGCTGTGAAAATATTCCACATTGTTTTATATGAAGGCCAAACTCGTAACTCAAATATTCTCCTCCACGATCAGATCGTAGAAACTTTATTTTCTTGTTACGATGATTCTCCACTTCACTCTGAAATTCTTTGAACTTTTCAAATGTTTCAGACTTGTGCTTCATTAAGTAGATATACTCATATCTGCTCAAATCATCTGTGAAGGTCAGAAAATAACGATACCTACCATGAGCATCAACACTCATTGGACCACATACATCGGTATGTATTATTTCCAACAAGTCAGTAGCTCGTTCCATTGTTCCGAAGAATGGAGCTTTAGTCATCTTGCCCATAAGGCACGGTTCGCAAGCATCAAATGATTCATAATCAAGTGATTACAAAAGTCCATCTTTATGGAGTTTCTTCATGCGCTTTACACCGATATGACCCAAACGGTAGTGCCACAAATAAGTTGCACTATCATTATCAACTTTGCATCTTTTGACATCAATATTATGAATATGTGTATCACTACGATCGAGATCCAACACAATATTTTCATTGGGTGTATGATCATCGAAGGTTTTATTCATGTAAACAAAACAACAATTATTCTCTGATTTAGAATGAATAACCGTATTGCAATAAACATGATCAAATCATATTCATGCTCAACGCAAACGCCAAATAACATTTATTTAGGTTCAACACTAATCCCAAAAGTATAGGGAGTGTGCGATGATGATCATAGCAATCTTGGAACCACTTCCAACACACATCTTCACTTCACCCTCAACTAGTTTCTGTTTATTCTGTAACTCCTGTTTCGAGTTACTAATCATAGCAACCGAACAAGTATCAAATATCAGGGGCTACTATAAACACTAGTAAGGTACATATCAATAACCTGTATATCAAATATACCCTTGTTCACTTTTCCATCCTTTTTATCCACCAAATATTCATGGCATTTCCGCTTCCAGTGACCATTTCCTTTGCAATAGAAGCACTTAGTTTCAGGCTTTGGTCCAGCTTTGAGATTCTTCACCGGAGTGACAACTTGCTTGCCATTCTACTTGAAATTCCCTTCCTTTGCCCTTTACTTGAAACTAGTGATCTTGTTTAATCATCAACACTTGATGCTTTTTCTTGATTTCTACCTTCGTTGATTTCAGCATCATGAAGAGCTCGGGAATCGTTTTCATCATTCCTTGCATACTATAGTTCATCACGAAGTTCTAGTAACTTAGTGATGGTGACTAGAGAACTCTATCAATCACTATCTTATCTGGAAGATTAATTCCCACTTGATTCAAGTGATTGTAGTACTCAGACAATCTAAGCATTTGCTCACTGAAAGATCGTGGATGTCGCCTAGAGGGGGGTGAATAGGTGCTTTAAAATAATTACGGTTTAGGCTTGAACAAATGCGGAATAAACCTAGCGGTTAATTTGTCAAGCACAAAACCTAAAACAACTAGGCTCACCTATGTGCACCAACAACTTATGCTAAGCAAGATAAGTAACTATGCGATAGCAAGAAATATGACAAAGAACAATATGGCTATCACAAAGTAAAGAGCATAAGTAAAGGGCTCGGGTAAGAGATAACCGAGGCACGCGGAGACGACGATGTATCCCGAAGTTCACACCCTTGCGAATGCTAATCTCTGTTTGGAGCGGTGTGGAGGCACAATGTTCGGGAACGTTGCAGAAAACAAAAATTTTCCTACTCGTTTCACCAAGATCATCTAGGAGTTCATCTAGCAACGAGTGATTAGATGCATCTACATACCTTTGTAGATCGCGAGCGGAAGCGTTCAAAAGAACGGTGATGATGTAGTCGTACTCGACGTGATCCAAATCACCGATGACCAGCGCCGAACGGACGGCACCTCCGCGTTCAACACACGTACGGAACAGCCACGTCTCCTCCTTCTTGATCCAGCAAGGGAGGGAGGAGAGGTTGAGGGAGATGGCACCAGCAGCAGCACGACGGCGTGGTGTTGATGGAGCTGCAGTACTCCGGCAGAGCTTCGCTAAGCACTATGGAGGTGGAGGAGGTGTTGGGGAGGGAGAAGGAGGCAACCAAAGGCCAAGGCGTTCAGGTATGAAGTCCCTCCTCTCCCCCACTATATATAGGAGGGCCAAGGGGGGTGGCCGGCCCTAGGAGATCCAATCTCCTAGGGGTGCGGCGGCCAAGGGGGGTTTCCCTCCCCCCCAAGGCACCTAGGAGGTGCCTTCCCCTCCTAGGACTCTTCCCCCTTCAAACCCTAGGCGCATGGGCCTATGTGGGGCTGGTGCCCTTGGCCCATTAGGCCAAGGCGCACCCCCTACAGCCCATGTGGCCCCCCGGGACAGGTGGACCCACCCGGTGGACCCCCGGGACCCTTCCGGTGGTCCCGGTACAATACTGATAACCCCGAAACTTGTCCCGATGCCCGAAACAGGACTTCCCATATATAAATCTTTACCTCCGGACCATTCCGGAACTCCTCGTGACGTCCGGGATCTCATCCGGGACTCCGAACAACATTCGGGTTACTGCATATACATATCCCTACAACCCTAGCGTAACCGAACCTTAAGTGTGTAGACCCTACGGGTTCGAGAGACAAGCAGACATGACCGAGACGACTCTCCGGTCAATAACCAACAGCGGGATCTGGATACCCATGTTGGCTCCCACATGCTCCACGATGATCTCATCGGATGAACCACGATGTCGAGGATTCAATCAACCCCGTACGCTATTCCCTTTGTCTATCGATATGTTACTTGCCCGAGATTCGATCGTCGGTATCCCAATACCTCGTTCAATCTCGTTACCGGCAAGTCACTTTACTCGTACCGTAATGCATGATCCCGTGACCAGACACTTGGTCACTCTGAGCTCATTATGATGATGCATTACCGAGTGGGCCCAGTGATACCTCTCCGTCATACGGAGTGACAAATCCCAGTCTTGATCCATGTCACCCAACAGACACTTTCGGAGATATCCGTAGTCTACCTTTATAGTCACCCAGTTACGTTGTGACGTTTGGCATACCCAAAGCACTCCTACGGTATCCGGGAGTTACACGATCTCATGGTCTAAGGAAAAGATACTTGACATTGGAAAACTCTAGCAAACGAACTATACGATCTTGTGCTATGTTTAGGATTGGGTCTTGTCCATCACATCATTCTCCTAATGATGTGATCTCGTTATCAATGACATCCAGTGTCCATAGTCAGGAAACCATGACTATCTGTTGATCAACGAGCTAGTCAACTAGAGGCTCACTAGGGACATGTCGGTGTCTGTTATTCACACATGTATTACGATTTCCGGATAACACAATTATAGCATGAATAAAGACAATTATCATGAACAAGGAAATATAATAATAATGCTTTTATTATTGCCTCTAGGGCATATTTGCAACACACAATGCTCCCCAAGAAGCCACTAGGGCCACCGTAATCTCCTCACGCCCTCGCACAATGCAAGATGCCGTGATTCCACTAAGGGACCCTTGAGGGCTGTCACCGAACTCGTACAAATTGCAACCCTTGGGGGCGGTCACCGAACCCGTACACTTTGGCAACCCTTGGGGGCGGTCACCGGTACCCGTCAAATTGCTCGGGGCGATCTCCACAACCTGATTGGAGACCCCGACGCTTGCCCGGAGCTTTACACCACAATGATTGAGCTCCAAGCACCACCAACCGTCTAGGGTGCCCAAGCACCCAAGAGGAACAATCTCAAGGGTACCAAGCAATCTCAAAATATACACGTATCCGGTTTGTGACTTAGAGTCATCCAGATCTGTGTCGAAGCTAGCGTCGACGTAACCCTTTACGACGAGCTCTTCGTCACCTCCATAAACGAGAAACATTTCCTTAGTCCTTTTCAGGTACTTCAGGATATTCTTGACCGCTGTCCAGTGTTCCTTGCCGGGATTACTTTGGTACCTTCCTACCAAACTTACGGCAAGGTTTACATCAGGTCTGGTACACAGCATGGCATACATAATAGAACCTATGGCTGAGGCATAGGGGATGACGCTCATCTCTTCTATATCTTCTGCCGTGGTCGGACATTGAGCTGAGCTCAATTTCATACCTTGCAACACAGGCAAGAACCCCTTCTTGGATTGATCCATATTGAACTTCTTCAATATCTTATCAAGGTATGTGCTTTGTGAAAGACCTATGAGGCGTCTCGATCTATCTCTATAGATTTTGATGCCTAATATATAAGCAGCTTCTCCAAGGTCCTTCATTGAAAAACTTTTATTCAAGTAGGCCTTGATGCTGTCCAAGAGTTCTATATCATTTCCCATCAAAAGTATGTCATCTACATATAATATGAGAAATGCTACAGAGCTCCCACTCACTTTCTTGTAAACACAGGCTTCTCCATAAGTCTGTGTAAACTCAAATGCTTTGATCATCTTATCAAAGCGAATGTTCCAACTCCGAGATGCTTGCACCAGCCCATAAATCGAGCGTTGGAGCTTGCACACTTTGTCAGCATTCTTAGGATCGACAAAACCTTCCGGCTGCATCATATACAATTCTTCCTTAAGGAAACCATTAAGGAATGCCGTTTTGACGTCCATTTTCCATATTTCGTAATCATAGAATGCGGCAATTGCTAACATGATTCGGACGGACTTCAGCTTCGCTACCGGTGAGAAAGTCTCATCGTAGTCAACCCCTTGAACTTGTCGATAACCCTTAGCGACAAGCCGAGCTTTATAGATGGTCACATTACCATCCCCGTCTGTCTTCCTCTTAAAGATCCATTTATTTTCTATGGCTCGCCGCTCAACGGGCAAGTCAGTCAAAGTCCATACTTTGTTTTCATACATGGATCCTATCTCGGATTTCATGGCTTCCAGCCATTTGTCGGAATCCGGGCCCGCCATCGCTTCTTCATAGTTCGAAGGTTCACCGTTGTCTAACAACATGATTTCCAAGACAGGGTTGCCGTACCACTCTGGTGCGGAACGTGTCCTTGTGGACCTTCGAATTTCAGTAGGAGCTTGATCATAAGTATCTTGATCATTATCATTAACTTCATCTCTAGTCGGTGCTGGCACCTCAGGAACATTTTCTTGAGTTGCGCCATTTTCCGGTTCAAGAGGTAATACTTCATCAAGCTCTACTTTCCTCCCACTTACTTCTTTCGAGAGAAACTCTTTCTCCAGAAAGGACCCATTCTTGGCAACAAAGATCTTGCCTTCGGATCTGAGGTAGAAGGTGTACCCAATAGTTTCTTTTGGGTATCCTATGAAGACGCATTTTTCTGATTTGGGTTCGAGCTTTTCAGGTTGTAGTTTCTTGACATAAGCATCGCATCCCCAAACTTTTAGAAACGACAGCTTAGGTTTCTTCCCAAACCATAATTCATACGGTGTCATCTCAACGGATTTCGACGGAGCCCTATTTAAAGTGAATGCGGCAGTCTCTAAAGCATAGCCCCAAAAAGAAAGCGGTAAATCGGTAAGAGACATCATAGATCGCACCATATCTAACAGAGTGCGATTACGACGTTCGGACACACCATTACGCTGAGGTGTTCCAGGCGGCGTGAGTTGTGAAACTATTCCACATTTTCTTAAGTGTGCTCCAAACTCGTGACTCAAGTATTCTCCTCCACGATCTGATCGTAGAAACTTGATTTTCCTGTCACGTTGATTTTCAACCTCACTCTGAAATTCCTTGAACTTTTCAAAGGTTTCAGACTTGTGTTTCATTAAGTAGATATACCCATACCTACTTAAATCATCAGTGAGGGTGAGAACATAACGATAGCCACCGCGAGCCTCAACACTCATCGGACTGCACACATCAGTATGTATGATTTCCAATAAGTCGGTTGCTCGCTCCATTGTTCCTGAGAACGGAGTCTTGGTCATTTTACCCATAAGGCATGGTTCGCACGTGTCAAATGATTCATAATCAAGAGACTCTAAAAGTCCATCAGCATGGAGCTTCTTCATGCGTTTGACACCTATGTGACCAAGGCGGCAGTGCCACAAGTATGTGGGACTATCATTATCAACCTTACTTCTTTTGGTACTCACATTATGAACATGTGTAGCATCACGTTCGAGATTCATAAAGAATAAACCATTCACCATAGGAGCATGACCATAAAACATATCTCTCATAAAAATGGAACAACCATTATTCTCAGATTTAAAAGAGTAGCCATCTCGAATTAAACGAGATCCCGATACAATGTTCATGCTCAAAGCTGGTACTAAATAACAATTGTTAAGGTTTAAAACTAATCCCGAAGGGAGATGCAGAGGCAGCGTGCCGACGGCGATCACATTGACCTTGGAACCATTCCCGACGCGCATCGTCACCTCGTCCTTTGCTAGTTTCCGCTTATTCCGCAGCCCCTGCTTTGAGTTACAAATGTGAGCAACTGCACCGGTATCAAATACCCAGGAGCCACTACGGGCACTAGTAAGGTACACATCAATTACATGTATATCACATATACCTTTTGTTTTGCCGGCCTTCTTATCCGCTAAGTACTTAGGGCAGTTCCGCTTCCAGTGACCGCTTCCCTTGCAATAAAGGCACTCAGTCTCGGGCTTGGGTCCATTCTTTGGCTTCTTCCCAGCAGCTTGCTTGCCGGGCGCGGCAACCTCCTTGCCGTCCTTCTTGAAGTTCTTTTTACCCTTGCCTTTCTTGAACTTAGTGGTTTTATTGACCATCAACACTTGATGTTCCTTCCTGACTTCTACCTCTGCTGATTTCAGCATAGCAAATACTTCAGGAATGGTCTTTTCCATCCCCTGCATATTGAAGTTCATCACAAAGCTCTTGTAGCTTGGTGGAAGCGACTGGAGGATTCTGTCAATGACCGCATCATCCGGGAGATTAACTCCCAGCTGAGTCAAGCGGTTATGCAACCCAGACATAGTGAGTATGTGCTCACTGACAGAACTGTTTTCCTCCATCTTACAGCTGAAGAATTTGTCGGAGACTTCATATCTCTCGACCCGGGCATGAGCTTGGAAAACCATTTTCAGCTCTTCGAACATCTCATATGCTCCATATCTCTCAAAACGTTTTTGGAGCCCCGGCTCTAGGCTATAAAGCATGCCGCACTGAACGAGGGAGTAGTCATCGGAACATGCCTGCCAAGCGTTCATAACGTCTTGTTCTGCAGGGAGAACGGGTGCGTCACCAAGCGGTGCTTGTAGGACATAATCTTTCTTGGCAGCTATGAGGATGATCCTCAGGTTCCGGACCCAGTCCGTATAGTTGCTGCCATCGTCTTTCAGCTTAGTTTTCTCTAGGAACGCGTTGAAGTTGAGGACTACGTTGGCCATTTGATCTACAAGACATATTGCAAAGATTTTAGACTAAGTTCATGATAATTAAGTTCAACTAATCAAATTATTAGTGAACTCCCACTTAGATTAGACATCCCTCTAGTCATCTAAGTATTACATGATCCGAGTTAAACTAGACCGTGTCTGATCATCACGTGAGACGGACTAGTCAACATCGGTGAACATCTTCATGTTTATCGTATCTTCTATACGACTCATGCTCGACCTTTCGGTCTTCTGTGTTCCGAGGCCATGTCTGTACATGCTAGGCTCGTCAAGTCAACCTAAGTGTTTGCATGTGTAAATCTGTCTTACACCCGTTGTATGTGAACGTCTGAATAAAACACCCGATCATCACGTGGTGTTTTGAAACAGCGAACTGTCGCAACGGTGCACGGTTAGGGGGAACACTTCTTGAATTTATTGTGAGGGATCACCTTATTTACTACCGTCGTTCTAAGTAAACAAGATGCAAAACATGATAAACATCACATGCAATCAAATAATAAACGTGACATGATATGGCCAATATCACATAGCTCCTTTGATCTCCATCTTGGGGCTCCATGATCATCTTGTCACCGGCTTGACACCATGATCTCCATCATCATGATCTCCATCATCGTGTCTCCATGAAGTTGCTCGCCAACTATTACTTCTACTACTATGGCTAACGCGTTTAGCAATAAAGTAAAGTAATTTACATGGCGTTTCTTGATGACACGCAGGTCATATAAAAGAATAAAGACAACTCCTATGGCTCCTGCCGGTTGTCATACTCATCGACATGCAAGTCGTGAATCCTATTACAATAGCATGAACATCTCATACATCACATATAGATCATTCATCATTCATCACAACTTTGGCCATATCATATCACAAACCACTTGCTGCAAAAACAAGTTAGACGTCCTCTAATTGTTGTTGCAAGTTTTACGTGGCTGAATTAGGGTTCTAGCAAGAACGTTTTCTTACCTACGTTAAAGCCACAACGTGATTTGTCAACTTCTATTTACCCTTCATAAGGACCCTGTTCATCGATTCCGCTCCAACTGAAGTAGGAGAGACAGACGCCCGCCAGCCACCTTATGCAACTAGTGCATGTTAGTCGGTGGAACCGGTCTCACGTAAGCGTACGTGTAAGGTTGGTCCGGGCCGCTTCATCCCACAATACCGCTGAAGCAAGAAAGGACTAGTAACGGCAAGAAAGTTGACAAATCTACGCCCACAACAAATTGTGTTCTACTCGCGCAAGAAGAACTACGCATAGACCTAGCTCATGATGCCACTGTTGGGGAACGTTGCAGAAAACAAAAATTTTCCTACTCGTTTCACCAAGATCATCTAGGAGTTCATCTAGCAATGAGTGATTAGATGCATCTACATACCTTTGTAGATTGCGAGCGGAAGCGTTCAAAAGAACGGTGATGATGTAGTCGTACTCGACGTGATCCAAATCACCGATGACCAGCGCCGAACGGACGGCACCTCCGCGTTCAACACACGTACGGAACAGCCACGTCTCCTCCTTCTTGATCCAGCAAGGGAGGGAGGAGAGGTTGAGGGAGATGGCACCAGCAGCAGCACGACGGCGTGGTGTTGATGGAGCTGCAGTACTCCGGCAGAGCTTCGCTAAGCACTATGGAGGTTGAGGAGGTGTTGGGGAGGGAGAAGGAGGCAACCAAAGGCCGAGGCGTTCAGGTATGAAGTCCCTCCTCTCCCCCACTATATATAGGGGTGCCAAGGGGGGGTGGCCGGCCCTAGGAGATCCAATCTCCTAGGGGGTGCGGCAGCCAAGGGGGGGTTTCCCTCCCCCCCAAGGCACCTAGGAGGTGCCTTACCCTCCTAGGACTCTTGCCCCCTTGAACCCTAGGCGCATGGGCCTATGTGGGGCTGGTGCCCTTGGCCCATTAGGCCAAGGCGCACCCCCTTACAGCCCATGTGGCCCCCCCGGGACAGGTGGACCCACCCGGTGGACCCCCGGGACCCTTCCGGTGGTCCTGGTACAATACCGATAACCCCGAAACTTGTCCCGATGTCCGAAACAGGACTTCCCATATATAAATCTTTACCTCCGGACCATTCCGGAACTCCTCGTGACGTCCGGGATCTCATCCGGGACTCCGAACAACATTCGGGTTACTGCATATACATATCCCTACAACCCTAGCGTAACCGAACCTTAAGTGTGTAGACCCTACGGGTTCGGGAGACAAGCAGACATGACCGAGACGACTCTTCGGTCAATAACCAACAGCAGGATCTGGATACCCATGTTGGCTCCCACATGCTCCACGATGATCTCATCGGATGAACCACGATGTCGAGGATTCAATCAACCCCGTACGCTATTCCCTTTGTCTATCGATATGTTACTTGCCCGAGATTCGATCGTCGGTATCCCAATACCTCGTTCAATCTCGTTACCGGCAAGTCACTTTACTCGTACCGTAATGCATGATCCCGTGACCAGACACTTGGTCACTCTGAGCTCATTATGATGATGCATTACCGAGTGGGCCCAGTGATACCTCTCCGTCATACGGAGTGACAAATCCCAGTCTTGATCCGTGTCACCCAACAGACACTTTCGGAGATACCCGTAGTCTACCTTTATAGTCACCCAGTTACGTTGTGACGTTTGGCATACCCAAAGCACTCCTACGGTATCCGGGAGTTACACGATCTCATGGTCTAAGGAAAAGATACTTGACATTGGAAAACTCTAGCAAACGAACTATACGATCTTGTGCTATGTTTAGGATTGGGTCTTGTCCATCACATCATTCTCCTAATGATGTGATCTCGTTATCAATGACATCCAGTGTCCATAGTCAGGAAACCATGACTATCTGTTGATCAACGAGCTAGTCAACTAGAGGCTCACTAGGGACATGTCGGTGTCTGTTATTCACACATGTATTACGATTTCCGGATAACACAATTATAGCATGAATAAAGACAATTATCATGAACAAGGAAATATAATAATAATGCTTTTATTATTGCCTCTAGGGCATATTTGCAACACACAATGCTCCCCAAGAAGCCACTAGGGCCACCGTAATCTCCTCACGCCCTCGCACAATGCAAGATGCCGTGATTCCACTAAGGGACCCTTGAGGGCTGTCACCGAACTCGTACAAATTGCAACCCTTGGGGGCGGTCACCGAACCCGTACACTTTGGCAACCCTTGGGGGCGGTCACCGGTACCCGTCAAATTGCTCGGGGCGATCTCCACAACCTGATTGGAGACCCCGACGCTTGCCCGGAGCTTTACACCACAATGATTGAGCTCCAAGCACCACCAACCGTCTAGGGTGCCCAAGCACCCAAGAGGAACAATCTCAAGGGTACCAAGCACCCAAGAGTAATAAGCTTCTCAACTTGTAACTTCCACGTATCACCGTGGAGAACTCAAACCGATGCACAAATGCAATGGCAAGGGCACACAGAGTGCCCAAGTCCTTCTCTCTCAAATCCCACCAAAGCAACTAATGCTAGGGAGGAAAGTGAGAGGAAGAACAAGAAGGAGAACACAAAGAACTCCAAGATCTAGATTCAAGGGGTTCCCCTCACATAGAGGAGAAAGTGATTGGTGGAAGTGTGGATCTAGATCTCCTCTCTCTTTTCCCTCAAAACTAGCAAGAATCCATGGAGGGATTGAGAGTTAGCAAGCTCAAAGAAGGTCAACAATGGGGGCAAAAATGAGCTCAAGAGTTAGGGAACCATTGCGGAAGAAGACCCCCTTAAATAGGTCCCCACGAATCTGCCCGTTATGTGTAGAAAGACATAGGAGCGGTACAACCGCTAAGAGCACTGGTACAACCGCTAAGAGCACTGGTACAACCGGTAACAGGCAATAAGCGGAACAACAGGCCCACAACCGCCCAACAATCGCACCACAACAGAAGCTAGTCCGGTGGTAGAGCGGTACATGGCCGGTACAACCTCCGGACCAATTCTGGAGCGGCACAACCGCTCCAAACACCGGTTGTACCGGTCAACCGATACAACCTCTCTATGGGGCGGTACAACCTCTCTAAGTAAAACAGGCAATATCAAAATAGCCACAACTTTCGCATACGAGCTCCGAATTCGATGAAACCAAGCTTGTCATCAAGATGACCATAAGCTCTAAGACTCACAAAGATTACCAAACAAGAACCAAGAAACATGATGCAATGATGCAATGGTTTGAGATCTCTACTAATGATATGATCAAGCTACCAACTTGAGAGCCCCCTTGATAGTACGGCAAACGATCCTATAACCCGGTCTCCCAACTACCACCACGAGACCGGTAAAAGAGAAAACCTATCAAGGGAAAACCTTTGCCTTGCACATGGTCCACTTGAGCTAGATGATGACGATCTTGACTCCCTCAAGTTGGACCACCTTTCTTGTTTGTGTTGGCTCGATGAAGACTAGATGATTGCTCCCCCATAGTCCACTATGGGTGAGCCTCTCTTCGGCACATCTTCACAAGAACATTGACACCACAAAGGATGGTAAGATTCAATCACTTGATCTCTTCATGATGCTCCACTTGAACTTGCACACGACAATCATGATGACGATCACCACTTGATGTCATCCTTTCCATGGGTTGTATGATATCTTCCTCTTGACGCAAGCCCATGGACACGTACCTAACCCCACATAGAATTCTCACATAGACCATGGGTTAGTACACAAAGTGCAATGGACAATGCTTACCATACCATGGGATCACTTGATCCCTCTCGGTACATCTTCTACGCTTTGTGAGTTGATCAACTTGATTCACTCTTGACTTAGTCTTGATCAACCTTGAATCTTTCCAACTCTCTTCATTTGGATGATGTCTTGAAGGTAAACATGAATGATCACACAATCTTCTTCTTCAAGACATGCTTGCAATAAGCTCAACACTCACATGACCAATCTTTGGATAATTCCTTAATAGCACCTTGGTCAACTCACAACCTCCTTGAAACCAACACATGGACTTCAAGAAAAGCCTATGGACAAAACCTTCAAATATAACTCAAGGCAACCATTAGTCCATAGAGATTGTCATCAATTACCAAAACCAAACATGGGGGCATCGCATGTTCTTTCAATCTCCTCCATTTTGGTAATTTATGACAATCACTTTCAAGAGAGTTTATATAAGGAATTATGCATCACCATGCAATGCAACAACCAATAGTGCATGCGAATGAGATGCAAATGCTAAGGAACAAAACCAAAGCAAGAGGAGACAACTCTCTAAACTTCTCCACAAAACTCTCTGAAACTTCTCCCCCATTGGCATCGATTGCCAAAATGGGCTAAAAGCTTAGAAGGCCAATATAAAATGTGTTCCTCCATAAATTGTGTATTTCTTGACAAGAGAGTGGAATGCAATACACATATCCAACGGTAAATACTTGGAGGAAGACAAACTATATTGAGGCCCAAAGATTGCAAAAGGAAGATATGCCACAAAGACATAATCAAAGAGAGAAACAAGCAATCAAGCAACCAAAAGATACCAATTGAACCAAGCTATCAAAAGATACCAATTGAACCAACTAGGTCAATGATCCTACGAGCCACATGAAAAAAGGATATTATGATATGAGCAAGGGAGTGTTCTAAAGAAACTAGAGAAGCTCCCCATGATTTGTGCACACATAAGAGTTTTTGTATTTGAATACAAAGTGCACAAAGTAGGATCATAGCTCCCCCAAAATCAATAGAAACTCACACCCAGTGCAAGTGAGCAAATAGGAAACAAAGCCTAGCGCTTGCAACAAGCACATGGTTGAGCAACATGTGAAAGAGGCAACTTAAGAATAGGCTCAACCAAAATAATGTGTGTGAGTCATGGCGAAGCACTTGAGAAGACTAAAATTAGGATGAGCATTAAGCATCAACATAGTCTTGAAAGAATGAGGCACACGGTGCAAGGCCTATCATTCTCACACACAACAGGCAAATGGGTTCACAAGCTTACTAATAAGCAGAAGAGAACCTATGCTTGTGAAAACTCGTGGTGAAGATAGAAAATGAAAGCCTCATCAAGACGAGGGATACCAATTAAGATGGCAAAGGCCTCGTCAAGACAAGCATGAGGAAAAAGATCTTCACCATAAAAGAGTGCATCAAGATGCAACGAGATAAGACCCGCACTCAAGACAAGAGCTTTCACGGAGCCACCAAAGAAATAACAAAAGAAAGACAAGATGGACGTGAAAGAAAGGATACCATCTAGAGATGTAATTTCTCTCAGGTGTATAAGGTTCTAGGTAGACGAAATCATGATGATATATGTCTACAAAGAAGGATGTACACCCGACATAGTTACAACACAAAGGAATAAGATATCCAAAAGGAAGTCGTACATATACCAATAAGATATTTGCTTGGAAGCATAGCACATGGCTAGATATGGTCTTATTGTATATAAATGAATTCCTACCACACAACCATCAAAGACATCACAACTAGCAACATGAGATCATTATTGGGATGCTTTGAGAAAGGAAACAAGAATCACAAGAAAGAATGAATAGATGCCATGATACAACCTACACAAGGTTGATGCAAGAAATGTGTGCATGAAGTAGATGATGATACTTGTTACCGAGATACCATTGGAAGGATGTAGTAGATACCAATTGAAGGTAGATGGTAGTTCATTGATCATCCTAGCTTGACTCCAATAAGCACATGGTGGAAACACCTTCCTTGTGAGTGAGCCAAGCATCCAATGCATCTCCAAATGTTCCTAGAAGAACAACACAAACTAAACGGTACCCAAACTCATTGGGACCACATAGTTAGAAACACCAATACATAGGACAAACTCCACATAAATATGTGCATATAGATATGAAAATGAATTTCATGCACATACATCCAAATTGAGGCTAGGTGGAGTTTCCCCTATATATTGAGTCAAAGAAAGAAAGCATGCCAAATAACATACAAGAAGTAAATATGCATGCTCGAACCGAAACCAATGAAAATGAAATGCCAAGTGAAAAAGGATACCAAATAGATAAATCATCACTTGGAAGATATCATTAAAAATACGTCAAGGAATGAGATATCCATTGATACGCACTAAATTAAAGATGTCAAACTCCCAAAGAGAGGATGGTTCCAAACAAACCAAGCTCGCAACAAAGTTTCATGATGGCACAAGGTACCAAAAGAAAAAGGCTTGCCTTCCACCAACACACACTTGATAAGGATCACAAGAAGAGTGTTCTAAAGAAAATAGGATAGCTCCCCCACGAGTTGTGCACTAGAGAGAATTTGCTTTTGAATACAAAATGCACAAGGTGGGATCACCACTTTCACTATATCTAGAAAACACTAGACAAGAACAAGAAATTAACAAGATCCACAAGTGGTATGGAAGACAACGGGAGTTGACACAAACCTTGGCAAGATAAAAGGCAAATAAAAATAAAAGCCAATGTAAAGATGATCAATAAATTCTACCACACATAAGTGACTACCACTTGTCAAAAGACAAGAAGTATTTGGAAATAATTCCCGTTGGTAGATAGCAAGGATATCCAACATCATCTTCACACCAAACACAAGCAAGTTGCAACTTGTAGAGCTAACATGCCACCTAGGAACAAGATAATCTACAATATCAACACTAGGTGACAAAATCTCAAATGTACACATTTTCTAGGCTAGTAATATACATAGCATATTACTCCCCCATAATGTGATACCAATAAAAACTTAACAAGAGGCAATAAGAGAAACAAACAAGAGATAATTAACAGACTATTTAGAATTTGAATTTCTCATGAGAGATATACCACCTAGCGACTAGATAATCTTGTAATATCAATACTAAGTGGTATTCCCTATGTACCCACCTTTATAGGATTGCGAAGTGCACAAAGCACATCACTCCCCCATAATGGTATATTCCATTAATCTCTCACACGAGCCAACTAAGATACAACCAAGATGCACTAAGGCTCAACGAACGACACACAAGTACATGATGTGCAAACCAACATACACAGAGGCAATTTGGAGACACATCATATACAAACACATGCAAGGAACAAAACCAAAACATGCAAGGGGGCAAGTAACTTTCAACGTAAGCAATTTTAAGTACAAGTTACCGCAAGGAGGCACATTGGATATAAGATATAAACTTGACGATTCAATTGACTTGGCTTGAGACAATAAGAGTGATGAAGTCCCCTTAATTCTTCATAATGTAGCCAAGTCTCCAATGCCCTCCAACAACACCTATTGATCAAGTTTGAGCTAGTTGGTACCCAACCAAGTTGGGTCCTAAGAGGTTAGTCACAATAGGCTTGGCTACCCAAATGGTTCTTTGCTTCAAACCACTTTGAGTACCAACAAACTTGGCAAACACATTGCCAACCTTATCCTTCCCAAGAGAATAGACATCATCAATAACAATTAGGTTGGATAAGTTACCACTAGTGCATGAAGAAGCAAGGTAACCTTTCTCACGACATAGATAGCAATGTCTACTCTTCACTTTCTTCTCACTTGATTTCTCAACTTGAGAAGCATTAGCTTGAGTCTTCTTGGGAAGAGGCCTTTCTTCAAATTGAGGTTGAGCATGAGAATGCACTTGTAGCCGCTTCCCTTGTTGCTTGTCACTAATGGCCTTCTTCTTCAATGGGCAAGATCTAACATGATGCCCTTCAATTTTGCACTTGAAGCAAATAATCTTGGCTGAATTCTTGACTTGTTTTTGGCCCTTCTTCTTGTTGATCTTGGATTTCTTCTTCTTGTTGGAGTTGAATCCAAGTCCACCTTTGTCATTGGGGGATTTTTGCACACTCAAGATATTTTGAGTGTGAATTTTCCTTCATGACACTTTTCCAAGTCTTTCTTCAAAGAAGTGACTTGGGCCTTGAGCTCTTTGATTTCCTCTACATGGTTAGTCTCAACACAAGTACTAGAGGAAGTATAAGCTTCATCGTTAGAGCAACAAGGCAAGGAAAGCAATTCATCGCAAGATGTACCAACATTGTGAGTAGATGAATTACAAGGACTAGCACATGGCAATATACTATTTTGACTAGAAGTAGTGCTAGTATCCACATGAGGCTCACAAGATGTTACCTTAGCAATCATGGACTCATGAGCTATCTTTAGCACATTATGGGATACTAGAAGATCATCATGAGAGCTTGAGAGCTTTTCATGACTTTCTTCCAATTTCCCATAATTGCTAGATAGCACCTCAAGTTGAGCCGGTAGCTCAACATTCTCCTTCAAAATGGATGCTTCACAAGTAATAGAGTTAGTAGCACAACCATCATCATTTACAACAATAGGAGAGGACAACTTGGCAAACTCTTTTAAATAAGAAGCTTCAAGTTGGGCATGAGACTCGGTGAGTTTGATGAGATCACCCTTGATGACCCTTGAGCCATTTTCGAGGTGCTCAAAATCCTCAAGGAGTATAGCATGAGAAACTTCAAGCTTAGCATTTTTAGTTTTGAAATCATTGGCCACCTCAAGAGCTCTATCATGAGATTCCCTCACTCTAGATATTTCTAGAGCAAAAGTCTCCTCAAGAGATTCGGAGGTGGTCTGTTCATGTTCAAGAGCTTGAGATAGCTCCGCGATCTCATTTGTGTAATCACGCCCATGAGCTTCCATTTTCTCAATGGTGACCTCATGCTCCTCTAGATGAGATTCTAGCTCCTCAATGTATTTCTTCCCATCAATGGCAATGGACATTATTTCCATGAAGTTGGAACGAGCAATTTTATTTTTATGAAGAGCTTTAAAAATCATTTCCCCCTTAGTTTTTAAGGAGGCAACATTATCATTCTCTTCATCATTATCCTCATCATCATTAGCATCAACATCATCATCAAGAGACATATTGGGGTACAAAGTAGGAGATACCTTTGACGCCTTAGCCATAAGGCAAAAAGCAATATATGATGGTGTAGGATCCCTTGAGGCACTATTAAACACCACATTTTGTTACATGGAGTGTTGGGTTTCCTCTACATTGTTAGCACAACAATTCGAGGAAATAGATGCATTTTTATCATGGCAACAAGACATAGCAAGCATATCATCATGAGATTTAGTCAAGCAATTTCTACATGATATGCAAGGACTATCAACACAAGCACGTGAAACATTTGGAGTGCTCGAAGTGTTAAAGCCCAAAGAAGGAGCGTTGCAATAATATAGCAATGAAGGATCATCCACAATAAGCATACTATCATCATTGCAATGACCAACACTACTCACCATATCATTACCTTGTGGCAAACCACATGTAGGTGAAGTAGAAGAAGTTAAGAAGACTATACGACCGGAGGTGGAGGGAGAACGATCATCCCCACAAATCTTGGACACACCATATTTATCTTGAAGCTTCGTCCACAACTCATGAGCATCCCAGAACGGCATGAGTTCAAATATAACTACATTGCTCAAAGCATCGAAAAGCACATTAGAATCTTGAGCATTGAGATAAGAGTTTTTCTCATCCTCTAAAGATAATCTTTGGGGATCCTTTGGAGGAGAAAAACCCATATCTACAATTTGCTCTAAATTTGGGTCCATGACCCTAAAGAGATTAAGCATGCGAATCACCCAAACATCAAAATTTGTGCCATCGAAACTAAGAGTGTCAGAGAATCCTAATCCCCTAGTCCACATATTTACTCTCTAGGTGGTTAAGCCTAACAAAGAGAGACGAGGCTCTGATACCAATTGAAAGATCGTGGATGTCGCCTAAAGGGGGGGGGGTGAATAGGCGCTTTAAAATAATTACGATTTAGGCTTGAACAAATGCGGAATAAACCTAGCGGTTAATTTGTCAAGCACAAAACCTAAAACAACTAGGCTCACCTATGTGCACCAACAACTTATGCTAAGCAAGATAAGTAACTATGCAATAGCAAGAAATATGACAAAGAACAATATGGCTATCAGAAAGTAAAGAGCATAAGTAAAGGGCTCGAGTAAGAGATAATCGAGGCACACAGAGACGACGATGTATCTTGAAGTTCACACCCTTGCGGATGCTAATCTCCGTTTGGAGCTGTGTGGAGGCACAATGCTCCCCAAGAAGCCACTAGGGCCACCGTAATCTCCTCACGCCCTTGCACAATGCAAGATGCCGTGATTCCACTAAGGCACCCTTGAGGGCGGTCACCGAACCCGTACAAATTGCGACCCTTGGGGCGGTCACCGAACCCGTACACTTTGGCAACCCTTGGGGACGGTCACCGGTACCCGTCAAATTGCTCGGGGTGATCTCCACAACCTAATTGGAGACCCCGACGCTTGCGCGGAGCTTTACACCACAATGATTGAGCTCCAAGCACCACCAACCGTCTAGGGCGCCCAAGCACCCAAGAGGTACAAGCTCAAGGTTACCAAGCACCCAAGAGTAATAAGCTTCTCAACTTGTAACTTCCACGTATCACCATGGAGAACTCAAACCGATGCACAAATGCAATGGCAAGGGCACACAGAGTGCCCAAGTCCTTCTCTCTCAAATCCCACCAAAAGCAACTAATGCTAGGGAGGAAAGTGAGAGGAAGAATAAGAAGGACAACACAAAGAACTCCAAGATCTAGATCCAAGGGGTTCCCCTCACATAGAGGAGAAAGTGATTGGTGGAAGTGTGGATCTAGATCTCCTCTCTCTTTTCCCTCAAAAACTAGCAAGAATCCATGGAGGGATTGAGAGTTAGCAAGCTCAAAGAAGGTCAACAATGGGGGCAAAAACAAGCTCAAGAGTTAGGGAACCATTGGGGAAGAAGACCCCCTTAAATAGGTCCCCACGAATCTGCCCGTTATGTGCAGAAAGACATAGGAGCGGTACAACCGCTAAGAGCACTGGTACAACCGGTAACAGGCAATAAGCAGAACAGCCGGCCCACAACCGCCCAACAATCGCACCACAACAGAAGCTAGTCCGGTGGTAGAGCGGTACATGGCCGGTACAACCTCTGGACCAATTCTGGAGCGGTACAACCACTCCAAACACCGGTTGTACCGATCAACCGGTACAACCTCTCTATGGGGCGGTACAACCTCTCTAAGTAAAACAGGCAATATCAAAACAGCCACAACTTTCGCATACGAGCTCCGAATTCGATGAAACCAAGCTTGTCATCAAGATGACCATAAGCTCTAAGACTCACAAAGAGAACCAAACAAGAACCAATAAACATGATGCAAGGATGCAATGGTTTGAGATCTCTACTAACGATACGATCAAGCTACCAACTTGAGAGCCCCCCTTGATAGTACGACAAACGATCCTATAACCCGGTCTCCCAACTACCACCACGAGACCGGTAAAAGAGAAAACCTATCAAGGGAAAACCTTTTCCTTGCACATGGTCCACTTGAGCTAGATGATGACGATCTTGACTCCCTCAAGTTGGACCACCTTTCTTGATTGCGTTGGCTCGATGAAGACTAGATGATTGCTCCCCCATAGTCCACTATGGGTGAGCCTCTCTTCGGCACATCTTCACAAGAACATTGACACCACAAAGGATGATAAGATTCAAGCACTTGATCTCTTCGTGATGCTCCACTTGAACTTGCACACGGCAATCATGATGACGATCACCACTTGATGTCATCCTTTCCATGGGTTGTATGATATCTTCCTCTTGAAGCAAGCCCATGGACACGTACCTAAACCCACATAGAACTCTCACATAGACCATGGGTTAGTACACAAAGTGCAATGGACAATGCTTACCATACCATGGGATCACTTGATCCCTCTCGGTACATCTTCTACGCTTTGTGAGTTGATCAACTTGATTCACTCTTGACTTAGTCTTGATCAACCTTGAATCTTTCCAACTCTCTTCATTTGGATGATGTCTTGAAGGTAAACATGAATGATCACACAATCTTCTTCTTCAAGACATGCTTGCAATAAGCTCAACACTCACATGACCAATCTTTGGATAATTCCTTAATAGCACCTTGGTCAACTCATAACCTCCTTGAAACCAACACATGGACTTCAAGAAAAGCCTATGAACAAAACCTTCAAATATAACTCAAGGCAACCATTAGTCCATAGAGATTGTCATCAATTACCAAAACCAAACATGGGGGCATCGCATGTTCTTTCACTCACTGGTTGAGCAATTCTCCTCCATCTTTTAGGCGAAGTATTTGTCAGAGGTCTCATACCTCTTGACACGGGCATGAGTTTGAAATATCAACTTCATCTCATGGAACATCTCATATGTTCCGTGACGTTTCAAAAAACATTTTTGTAGTCCCAGTTCTAAGCCATAAAGCATGGTGCACAAAACTATCAAGTAGTCATCATATTGAGCTAGCCAAACTTTCATAACGTCTGCATTTGCTCCTGCAATAGGTCTGTCACCTAGCGGTGCATCAAGGACATAATTCTTCTGTGCAGCAATGAGGATAAACCTCAGATCACGGACCAAGTCCGCATCATTGCTACTAACATCTTTCAACTTAGTTTTCTCTAGGAACACATATAAAAACATAGGGAAGCAACAACGCGAGCTATTGATCTACAACATAATTTGCAAAATACTACCAGGACTAAGTTCATGATAAATTTAAGTTCAATTAATCATATTACTTAAGAACTCCCACTTAGATAGACATCCCTCTAATCATCTAAGTGATCACGTGATCCAAATCAACTAAACCATGTCCGATCATCACGTGAGATGGAGTAGTTTTCAACGGTGAACATCATTATGTTGATCATATCTACTATATGATTCACGCTCGACCTTTTGGTCTCAGCGTTCCGAGGCCATATCTATATATGCTAGGCTCGTCAAGTTTAACCTGAGTATTCCGCGTGTGCAACTGTTTTGCACCTGTTGTATTTGAACGTAGAGCCTATCACACCCGATCATCACATGGTGTCTCAGCACGAAGAACTTTCGCAATGGTGCATACTCAGGGAGAACACTTATTCCTTGAAATTTAGTGAGAGATCATCTTATAATGCTACCGTCAAACAAAGCAAAATAAGATGCATAAAGGATAAACATCACATGCAATCAATATAAGTGATATGATATGGCCCTCATCATCTTGTGCTTGCGATCTTCATCTCCGAAGCACCATCATGATCACCATCGTCACCGGCGCAACACCTTGATCTCCATCGTAGCATCGTTGTCGTTTCGCCACCTATTGCTTCTACGACTATCGCTACCGCTTAGTGATAAAGTAAAGCAATTACATGGCGATTGCATTGCATACAATAAAGCGACAACCATATGGCTCCTGCCAGTTGTCGATAACTCAGTTACAAAACATGATCATCTCATACAATAAAATATAGCATCACGTCTTGACCATATCACATTACAACATGCCCTGCAAAAACAAGTTAGACGTCCTCTACGTTATTGTTGCAAGTTTTACGTGGCTACTATGGGCTTAGCAAGAACCGTTCTTACCTACGCATCAAAACCACAACGATAGTTCGTCAAGTTAGTGATGTTTTAACCTTCTCAAGGACCGGGCGTAGCCACAATCGGTTCAACTAAAGTTGGAGAAACTGACACCCGCCAGCCACCTATATGCAAAGCACGTCGGTAGAACCAGTATCGCGTAAGCGTACGCGTAATGTCGGTCCGGGCCGCTTCATTCACCAATACCGCCGAACCAAAGTATGACATGCTGGTAAGCAGTATGACTTGTATCTCCCACAACTCATTTGTGTTCTACTCGTGCATATAACATCTACGCATAAAACTAGGCTCTGATACCATTGTTGGGAAACGTAGTAATTTAAAAAAATCCTACGCACACACAAGATCATGGTGATGCATAGCAACAAGAGGGGAGAGTGTGTCCACATACCCTCGTAGACCGTAAGCGGAAGCATTAGAACAACACAGTTGATGTAGTCGTACGTCTTCACGGCTCGACCGATCAAGCACCGAAAGCACGAAACCTTCGAGTTCTTGCACACGTACAGCTCGATGACGTCCCTCGAACTCTGATCCAGCCGAGTGTCGAGGGAGAGTTCCGTCAGCACGACGGTGTGGTGACGATGATGATGTTCTACCGACGCAGGGCTTCGCCTAAGCACCGCTACGATATTATCGAGGTGGATTATGGTGGAGGGGGCACCGCACACGTCTAAGAGATCAATGATCAATTGTTGTGTCTATGGGGTTCCTCCTGTCCCCGTATATAAAGGAGCAAGGGGGGGAGGCGGCCGACCTAGGAGGAGGGCGCGCCAAGGGGGGGAGTCCTACTTCCACCGGGAGTAGGACTCCTCCTTTCCTTGTGGGAGTAGGAGAACGGAAGGGAGAAGGAGAAGGAAGGAAGGGGGCGCCCTCCTCCCTAGTCCAATTCGGACTAGTCCATGGGGATGGGTGCTGCCAACCTTTGGGGCCTTTCTCTCCTTTCTCGCGTGGCCCATTAAGGCCCAATACGAATTCCCGTAACTCTCCGGTACTCCGAAAAATACCCGAATCACTCGGAACCTTACCGAAGTCCGAATATAGTCGTCCAATATATCGATCTATACGTCTCGACCATTTCGAGACTCCTCGTCATGTCCCCGATCTCATCCGGGACTCTGAACTCCTTCGGTACATCAAAACACATAAACTCATAATATAACTGTCATCTAACTTTAAGCGTGCGGACCCTACGGGTTCGAGAACTATGTAGACATGACCGAGACACGTCTCTGGTAAATAACCAATAGCAGAACTTGGATGCTCATATTGGCTCCCACATATTCTACGAAGATCTTTTATCGGCCAAACCGCATAACAACATACGTTGCTCCCTTTGTCATTGGTACGTTACTTGCCCGAGATTTGATCGTCGGTATCTCAATACCTAGTTCAATCTCGTTACCGGCAAGTCTCTTTACTCGTTCCGTAATACATCATCCCGCAACTAACTAATTAGTTGCAATGCTTGCAAGGCTTATAGTGATGTGCATTACCGAGTGGGCCCAGAGATACCTCTCCGACAATCGGAGTGACAAATCCTAATCTCGAAATACGCCAATCCAACAAGTACCTTCGGAGACACCTGTAGAGCACCTTTATAATCACCTAGTTACGTTGTGATGTTTGGTAGCACACAAAGTGTTCCTCCGGTAAATGGGAGTTGCATAATCTCATAGTCATAGGAACATGTATAAGTCATGAAGAAAGCAGTAGCAACATACTAAACGATCAAGTGCTAAGCTAACGGAATGGGTCAAGTCAATCACATCATTCTCCTAATGATGTGATCCCGTTAATCAAATGACAACTATTTATCCATGGCTAGGAAACATAACCATCTTTGATAAACGAGCTAGTCAAGTAGAGGCATACTAGTGTCACTTAGTTTGTCTATGTATTCACACATGTATCATGTTTCCGGTTAATACAATTCTAGCATGAATAATAAACATTCATCATGATATAAGGAAATAAATAATAACTTTATTATTGCCTCTAGGGCATATTTCCTTCACTATTTTAAGTGCATCTAGTGCCCCTTAGTGATTTTGGTGTATTGAAGACTTATAGGTTAAGGGACTAATGTGTTTATGAGTGTACACAGGTCTATAAGTCTATGAGGAGTTTGATATTTACAGAGAAAGTCGCCCCCTAAAAATGAATAACTTCGACTGAAGATTTTGGTATTCCTGAAGACTTTCATGAAGACTTTGAAAGTGAAGAAATCGGTGTGTCCGTGAAGACTTGATATTCATGCGAGGAATATGAAGCTTGAAGACTTTCGTTTTCATAGTTTTGTTTTTCTCTTTCTTGAGTCATAGGAAACACCGTACTGTTAGAGGGGGTCGAGGAAATACTAAGGAAAAATTTCCATGTGATGCTCAACTCAAAATCCTACACCTACCAATCCCTTCAAGTGAAGCCATTGGAAATCTCATACAGTTCTTCTGGTCGTTGAGGAATTTGTTCTGACTGAGGAGTTAGGAATTCGCTAGTGCGGATTGCCTACACAGTGAGGAACATGATAGCCCTGAGGAATTTGAGAGTCAAATTTCCGACCGTTGCTGTGCTGCGCGCCAGCTGTCCCAAAATATCTTATCCACCTAACGGTCATATCATCGAAGGACATTTATGTCTTATCATGTTGGGCTACTCCCTAGGCTATAAATAGACGCCCCCTACAACCACTAGCTGGTTGGCTGCTCTGAGAGAAACTGACACTCGTCATTTGAGAGCAACCCATCCTCCGAGGACTTTGAGCGAAAATCATCGAGTGAGGAAAAACCCAAACCCAACACCTACAAACCCAAAGTGATTGAGCATCACTGAAGAGATTGATCCTGCGTGGATCCGACGCTTGTTACCTTTGAAGACTGTGCTTCTTCCAGACGGTTAGGCGTCATGGTCTAGAGCATCCAAGAGGAATTGTGGATCGCCGAGTGACCGAAGTCTGTGAAGGTTTGGAAGTCGCCTGAAGACTTACCACGAGTGATTGGACGAGGTCTGTGTGACCTTAGTTCAAGAAGAATACGGTGAGGACTTGGTGTCCCGAGCTGCGTGCTCAGTGACTGGGTGTCCGGGATTGTGTGTCCTCGAGTTTAAATAATCAGCCGCTCCAACCAGACGTACAACTGAGACAGCAGTTGGAACTGGTCTACCAAATCATTGTCTTCACCAACCTTACTAGTTCTATTTCCTCAACTCTTTCATTTTCTCATTACTGTGTTGAGTGATTGTTCATATCTGTGTTTGAAGACTTTGACTGAAGACTTTCTCAATTTCCTCAGTTCAATTTCTTCAGTTTGTTTGTCTTCATCTTGTGTTATCCTGTGTTTACGCTTTCTGTACTCTGTGTTTGTCTTCATTTCATTACGATGACTATGTGTGTATTCTGTCATGCTTACTTCTGAGTACTTATTTCGCTGCAAGTAGTTCTTCGCTAAGGAATTTCCTCACCGGCAAATTCCTCAGTGAAGAATTCATAAAAATCACCTATTCACCCCCCCTCTAGTCGATATAACGCACTTTCAACTATCAGGGGCATGGCGGCGGTGATTGTGACAAGGGTTGGATGGTGGTGATGGAGGCTAGGATGGGGCTGGCCCGAGCGGCAACCATGGCCCACTCTCCTTGAATTGAAACTCATTTATTGCATGGTAAGGTCATCTGAAGTGGAACACTTAAAATACTAGATTCTTGAGTTCAAAATCCTAGTCATTCAGTTTGTATAAGATTTATTCCCAAACTAGAGGTTGGCATTGACGTTTAACTTCCAGTCAGACGGTGAAGTAAAAATTTAATACGTTTTTGTTGTCTAGGCACCACTAAAATGTTAGTTTTAGCACACCTAATATAGTAATTTATACTCGAGGTCATGACATTTACATAGACGCTTATATATTTCTTTTTCTTTCAACATATACATAAGCGTTCTAGCATCTAGTAGAAGCTCCTGATGCATATAAATCGAGCGATGAAGGAAATTCCTATTCTACACTCATAGGAATAAACTGCCCCTATAACGTGCACCCTAGCACAACACCTGGTGTCCTGTTCCGATTTTACAAGTTTTATCCTTTTTTTTATTTATGTCCTTTTTGGCACACGTGCGAACATTTCTTCCAGAAGTATATAAACATATTTTATTCCTCAGTTGTCAGTGACCAGTTCTTCAAAGTGCATGATTTTCTTTAAATACATGGTTTTTTTAACACATGAATATTTCTTCCATAAGCACGATCACTTTTTAAAATATGAGGGTACCATTTCCCCCCAAACATATGGACATTTTTTGTTGAGATACATGAACATTTTATTTTTCGCATTTTAAATAACTTACTTGAGTACACATATCTTTCAAGTAAAATTCTTTAGGAATAAAATAATAAAGTAAATAAGCTTGTTTTGGGCCGAGCGAGTTCCAGTTCACGCAGAGAAGAACAATGGCCTGAAACCCAAACGTTTCTGCAGGCGGCCCGCCGTTCGAGCCCACCCCACCCTCTCGTTCCATGGGCCGAGAACACCCTAACCGTAAGAGCGTACAAGCCCAATGCCCACAACGCGCAACAGCTCCACCAAACCAACAGGCGAGTTGCTCACCGGCCGGCCAAAATCGCCTCAGCCGCCTCTGGATCTGCGGCCGCGTTGCCTCGTCGCCGCCAGCATGGCGCGGGCGCGGCTGGCGAAGGAGCGGCCCGCAAGCGTGCCTGGTAAGACAGCAGACCGGAGCCGGCCGCTCCACTTCGCCGCCTTCCTGCTGCTCGCCGACGCCGCGCTCGTCGCCCTCATCGTCGCCTTCGTCCCGTGTTCGCGCCCTTCCCCTTCCCCCTCTTTCCCTCCCAGCCATCTCCCGCTCGCAGCTCACCTCCGCGCTGTTGCTTCCGTGTGCAGATACCAAGATCGACTGGGACGCCTACATGTCTCAGGTACCTGCAATCGAGCACTAAGCTCGTTTTTTCCCCTCTTTTGGGTGGAGAATTTGGAATTCGGGTTGAGCCAGAGATTCTGACTTCGGAGTGTTGATTTCGCGTGGAAGGTCGATGCTTTTCGGGAGGGGGAGAGGGACTACACCAAGATCGAGGGCGACACCGGGCCGCTGGTCTACCCGGCCGGCTTCCTCTACGTCTACTCCGCCATCAAGTTCCTCACCGCCGGCCAAGTGTTCCCTGCTCAGGTCACCTTTCCAGTGCTAAATTTGTTTGCCAGCATCGTCTTATTTTGCTTGTCTTGCCGCATCAGTCATGCCGGTAGCTGTGCTGATGCAATGCGCTTTTGGGTTGTGTTTGCAGATTCTGTTCGGCGTCTTGTATCTTGTCAACCTGAGCCTTGTTTTGCTGCTTTACGTCAAGACTGAAGTGGTATGAGTGGGAAATTGATGACGTTAGTTTCACAATTCTAAACTTAGAACAGTCTTTTGTTCAGTTCAATGAGGATAACTGTATATAATTTACAAGGGACTCCAAAACCGTTTAAGTTTTCTTTTACCAGTAAGAAAACACGTAACAGATCTGTATGACCAGGCTTCCATTGGCAGCACTTCTGTAGATCTGTTTACCTGAAGTTGTTTCTGATGCCTCCCTGTTTCTTGATCATGACGACCAGCTTCCTTGGTGGGCTTTAGGTTTGCTTTGCTTATCAAAGCGAGTTCACTCCATCTTTGTGCTCCGTCTTTTCAACGATTGCGTTGCTATGACGTTGCTCCATGCTGCTATGGTCTTGATTGTCTATCACAAGTGGTACCTCGGCCTAATTATTTTCAGGTGATTACAAACTGTGTGAGTATGACATTGATTTATCATTTCATCCATGCTTGTTTCTTACAAAGTACTAACATACCATACCGTTAGTACACGCTTTTTGCTCACATTTAGTTGCAACCACCTTGCTGCAGTGGAGCTGTCTCAGTTAAGATGAACGTGCTCCTTTTTGCTCCATCTTTGTTTCTACTAATGTTGAAGGTATAGTAGTGTATGACCATGCTCTGTTCCTTCATCCTATGCTACAAACTTTGATCTTACCAAGTTCTCAATAAAGGCCATGAGTATCAAAGGAGTTTTTCTTGCTTTGTTGGGAGCTGCAGGAGTACAGGTGTGTTGTGCTTTACTTTATTCATGCTTGTCATCTTAGTTTCATTTAGGCTACGCTATGCTTGATGGCTCCTTCTAGCATTCCAACATGAGTTATTCATATTTCACAAATGTTATGTAGTGTTAAAAATAAATCTTTCTAGGTCTTCCTTTTTTTTTTCAAGTTGTACTGACATCTGCCAGTGTGCATTGTAAGGTTCACCCTCATTTGGACAGTATGATTTATTACAATTTTCTGCTAAATGCGAATTCATTATATATGAGACTATGTATAAAGATATTTGCCATTTTACATGGAAAAACTAGTGATTATTGATGTAAAAGTGTGGCCTCAGGAAAACATGAACTTGTCGTAGTGCTGTGCTCTATGTTGCTTGGGAAGTGGCTAGATGGTCAGATGGATAAGAAGTATCTCATTTTGTCTCTAATGCTTTGCATTTTCATTCTCTAGGTTTTGTTGGGCATCCCATTCTTGTTGTCACATCCTGTTGAGTACATCTCAAGAGCTTTCAATCTTGGGCGTGTCTTCATCCATTTCTGGTGCTTATACAATACTTCTGGAATTTCAAATCATTTCAGCACTATAATTATACCCAGTATATCACATCCCCAGCTGTGGCTTCATAGATTTGTTATTGCATATATGCAGCTGTGATACAATCTTATCTGTTTTATGCTTTTCAGGTCTGTCAACTTTAAGTTTGTTCCTGAGAAGTATTTTGTATCAAAAGAGCTAGCTATTGGGCTATTGATTTTTCACCTCACTACTCTTATGGTGTTTGCACACTTCAAGTGGTTTAAGTGAGTATACTTATATTGGGTCTAATCAGTTGTTACATGCTAGAATTGTGGTAAACATATGCATGTAAAAATTTCACCATAGTTGTTCTCTAAACTGTATGGTTCTTCCTGATACTTCTTACTATTCTTGCACTTGTTGACAGGCATGAAGGTGGTTTGTTCCATTTTGTGTATTCCAGATTTAGAGATGCTACATCAATTCAACAGCTCATTTCGTGCAAGCCTAGACAGTCCATTCTCAGTAAAGAGCGTATGTTGACTCTAAAGCTTGACTTACTTGTATTCACAGCATTTGGAACTGTTCTTTTACCAGACTAATGAGATAATAACAACTTCAATCCAGATATTGTGACTGTGATGTTTGTTGGAAACTTCATTGGCATTGTGTGTGCCCGATCATTACATTACCAGTTTTATTCTTGGTAAGCACCCCCATCACCACCACCACCGCCACCGCGCAAGTGTAGCCCGGTACCTACAGATGCTGGAAATGAAGTTTGTTCTTCTGTTTGCAGGTACTTCTATTCATTGCCTTTTCTGTTGTGGAGAACACAGTTTCCAACAGTAGTAAGGTAAGGCAACACACTCCTCATCATCATTTCCCACCTGAAATCAGCATGCTAGTGCAAATCACTCATGGTCATGTTTATAGAATGCTTCTGTTCCATGAGGCACCAGTATCTTTGCATCCTTTTTCCACCTTTAATTTTTTTTCATAATCATGTGAGGTAGCTGTTTGAACAAATTACTCATAGCTACGGGTTTAGGGTAAATTGTAATAGAAATTCTTTTGTTCGCTGTTTTTGAAGATTATATGTGTTCCTCCAGGGGTGCTTCTTTTTCTAGTAGTATTCATCCTTGGTTTCTTCTGTCATGTCATATCCTTCATTGTTCCAGGATCATTTTGTTTGTTGTCGTGGAGCTCTGCTGGAACGTTTATCCTTCTACCTCCTATTCGTCACTACTTCTGTTGTTCGCGCACCTCTTCATCTTGTTCGGCCTATGGAGTTCGCCTGCTGAGTACCCCTATGCCAATAAAAAGGAAAAGGCGGACAGGGAGAGTAAAGAATCGGGCAAGGCAATGTGAAGCTTCCCTGCAGGATATTTTGATCCTTTGATGTAGCAGTATTACGAAAACCCTGATACAGACAGCAGAGAGGTCTTCTATAAATATGAAACTATGTACTTTGACACACTGTACTTTTAGTCTTTTAGTATGGTTATACTCTTGATGTGAGTCCAAGTTTCTTAAGAGGGATATCTTGTCATACCAAAGATGCAACATTTGTAAACTGTCAGCATAGATGAAAACAGTTTTACCAAATAGGAGTATGACGTTGTATTATCTTCCTTGTGTGTAGCCACTGCGGTTATACGGTCTCCTTGACTTGAACGACGATCTTCTGGAAATTTATACCAGTTAGTGGACAAAATAATCATAATGATTTTTTCCAGACAAAAGCAGTTCGTCAGTTGACCCAACATCTTCATAAGGCAGAACCTGAAAACAGTAACATAAAGCTGCCATGGCAGTAAAATTTGCCCCAACCTGAATTTTGAAATAAGCAATATGTGAAATGTGTCTGAAGCTCCCTTTCGCCCCCTTGACCTGCTTGCTGTTCTATGTCATTTTTCTTTTTTAAGGGTTTCTATGGCTTTTTTTTTTGAGGTTTCTATGGCAGGTTTTTTTTTTGAGTTGATTCTATGGCAGATTGGCAGGCAAAGACTGGCTTGTCTTCTTCATGGACTCTGTCGCACAAGGCCTTTGATAAATTCAGCGGCCCACAAGGCCACAACCGAGCCCACAGCCCACAGCCCACAGGCACACTCGTTTCGTTCCGACTTCCGAACAGCCACCCCCGCGACCAAAACCTCGCTCGTTTCGTTCCCCAATCTCCTCCTACCTAGCGCGGCGGACCGGCGGACCGGCGGCGAAGCGCGGAAGCCGGAAGGCCAGCACCGCGGCAGGCAAGAGGCGGCGCGGCGCGAAGCAGCGGAGCCGGCGACCAGGTTCCGTTCTCCATCTCTTCTCTAACTCCGTCTGTAGCGCGCACCGCGGCCCGTACGCTAGCATAGGCAGGCAGTGGCTGCTGCGACTGGCTTACAGAGGGCCGACCGGGAGAGCAGAGGAGTACGTAGTACTGTACTACTACTATTTTTGCAATACTAATGGCAGCTGCTGCTTGGGTTGGTTTCCGTGAGGGAAATCTGAGAAGCCTGTCAGTCCGTCTGTCTTTTGATTTCCGCGAGCACTCACAGCAAAATTAACTGCTCGCAAATCGCCCAGTGGAACATCAAGGGGCGCACTTTAATTAGCTCCTAGTATGCCTCTTGGTGTAATCTAGGAGTAATTTGTTCACACCAGCGGGATCAGCATATATAGATAGAGGCCGGAGCCACCTTTCTCTCTCTCTCGTTTCGCTTGTTGTTGCATGATGGATCTGTCCAAGTATGTGACCTATCTGATATCCTTCTTCCGTAGGTATGTGGACGGATTAACTCTTCGTCCCAAACAGTAATAATCTCCTATTAGTTTGGTTTGATGTTCCCAAACCAAAGGATGACTTGGATCATCTTCTGCTAGTAGTTTGGCTACTAAATTGCTTGCATGAGTCGAAATTTTGACCCTTCATCCAGGGCAGATGGACGTCCGTCCTTGAACCTGTAGGATATGCTTCTGGGGAAGAGAGAAAAGAAACCCATTTTCTCCGACAACTCCAAAACCGTTGCGACTTTCTCCCTTCTTTGGCTGCTAACTGGATTCGCGTATCAGGCTCAGGATCCGGGCGTTCCGTGCGATGGGCGGCGGCGGCGGCACAGAGGAGGAGCTGACGGCACAGGAGACAGCGCTCTATGACCGTCAGATCCGCGTCTGGGGCGTTGATGCACAGAAGAGGTGCGCCCCTCCCCTCCCAAGAACCCAGCTCTGCTCCTGCTATTTTTTCCTTTCTTTCTCTTTTAATGCATCATTTTTGTACTTCTGTTGGATTTTTGTGTCGGGAAAACCCTGTTTGGTCTTATGAGATTTTTTGAACCAAGATTCAGCCTTTTGGATCATATCAAACTTACCGTTCTGCTACGACTATGGATTTTCCCCTGATTATGTGAACCTGGTTTTATCCTTTCGGTAGAAATTTCTGGACTTGTTTTTTTTTTTCTGCCAATGTTCTGCGCTCTATTTTGTTTATTTGTAATGTCTGTCTTTTACTGGTTTTTTGTTACCTTCTGTAACACTGTTTGGGTGCATTCATCGTTTTAACTGACTGTTATATATGTGTTGCTTGGAACAGGCTAAGTAAAGCACATGTGCTTGTGTGCGGCGTGAACGGTACTACTATTGAGGTGGGTAACTAAAATTGTCTTCTATTATTATGCTTCACAGTTAATTTGCCTTTAAAAAGAACTTTGATGGTCTCCTATTGTTTATGAAAAGATAGCATTGAAAAATTAGGGTTCAAGGTGTTATAACTAGTATTTGCGGTAATGTTCTGTGTTTGCATCGCTCAAATGAGTAAGTTACAATTCAGCCATTTTTAGTTTCTTTAAACTGTCTGTGTGCTAGACCGATACTTTTCTTTGTAAGCGCTTAATCTTTTTCTTTGCTAGATCAAGGGAATTAAATTTAAACTCATCGTTCCTTTCATTTCTGATGGCATATTCTTAACTTAGCTTTTCGCCCTTGTCATCTCATGTTCCATCTTGCCAATGCACACTTATTTTTCAAACAGAGGTCCCCAATTCTTCTGAACTTTAGTTGAATTTCAACAATTTAACTTCTCATATGTCATTTACAATTTAGTTAATTTACTGAAAGTACCCACATACACTAAGTTGATTTCTCTCCTACTCTGCAGTTCTGCAAGAATATTGTTCTAGCAGGAGTTGGCAGTTTATCCTTGATGGATGATCACATAGTCACTGAGGATGATCTCAGTGCAAACTTCCTAATTCCTCATGACATATGTATGCATGGTGTTAGCTCACGAGCTGAGGCTTGCTGCGAGTCCTTGAAAGATTTCAATCCAATGGTCCGAGTTGCTGTCGCAATAGGTGTGGTGTATAGTTTGATGCACTTCTTTTTGATTAGTTTGGTTATTAGATTTAAAAAAATATATTATACAAAGTGATCATGTCTTGTATTCTTGAATTGGTGTTCAATTTATTGTGTTTACTGATAATGCTGCTATAGTTGAAAACGTTCTTACAAGAAAGATCATTTTGTGATAGGAACAACTGAACAAGCAGTTATGTCTGTTTTACTAATATTGGTTCTGTAAGAGAAATTTTCAACCATTCTTTGGTGGCCATAAAATCTGAGATTCTTTTCTACAGTAATGATTGGAGAAGTTATGACTATCATGTTGTTTCCTCCAGGTGATCCATCACTAATTGATGAAGGATTCGTTGACAGGTTCGACATTATTGTAGTTAGCTGTGCATCTCTTAAAACAAAGGTGCAGACCCTTCTCTAAAGTAATATTTTCACTAGTTTCTGTTTCTTTTGTCATGTGTTCTGTTTCTTATCCTCACTGTTTTTGCATCTGTATTATGTTTCTAGTTGTTCATTAATGACAACTGCCGGAAGAGAGGCAAGCATATTGCCTTCTACTCTGTAGAGTGCAAGGATTCTTGTGGTGAAATATTTGTTGATTTGCAGAACCATAGTTATCTTCAGGTATGTATTACTTATGGACATGTGACATCTAGTCTAGTGATACATCACTTACCTTTGTATTACTTGCTTTGTTTTTCACAACTACTCCCTCTGTCCCATAATATAAGAACGTTTTTCAAACTATGTTAGCTTGAAAAACGTTCTTATATTATGGGACGGAGGGAGTAGAAGTCAAAAGACATGTATGCCTTCTAAGTGTGCCTGCGATTGATCTATGTTCAGTTGTCACCTCTAATAAGATATACCTGCCTGTGTGCATATGTTCAAAGTTGTACTAATTGCTGTGCAATTAAGTTGATAAGCCATACAATGAAGCAATGGGAGAGGGTCATTGAGCACCGTTAAGAAGAATGACAAGCATGACCAAAAATCAGTTTGGTTTCATGCCTAGGAGGTCGACCATGGAAGCCATTTTCTTGGTACGACAACTTACGGAGAGATATATGGAGCAAAATGACCTACATATGGTGTTCATTGACTTGGAGAAGACCTACGATAAGATACCATGGAATATCATGTGGTGGGTCTTGGAGAAACATAGTCCCACCAAAGTACATTTCCCTCATCAAGGACATGTACGATAATGTCGTGACAAGTGTTCGAACAGGTGATGAAGACACTGATGACTTTCCAATTAAAATAGGACTGCGCCAGGGGTCAGCTTTTAGCCCTTATCTTTTTGCTTTGGTGATGGACGAGGTCGCAAGGGATATACAAGGAGATATCCCATGGTGTATGCTCTTTGCGGATGATGTGGTGCTAGTCGACGATAGTCAGAGGGGGGTTCGTAGAAAAAGTTAGAGCTGTGGACTTTAGAATCCGAAGGTTGCTTCGAGAACTAAAACTGAGTACATGTTTCAGTACCACTAGGCACTAGGAGGGGAAAGTTAGCATGGCAGTTGGTACCTCAGAAGGACATCTTTGCATATTTGGGGTCAATGCTGCAGAAGGATGGTAATATCAATGAAGATGTGATCGCCATCAAATCAAAGCTGGATGGATGAAGTGGTGCCAAGCTTCTGGTGTCCTCTTGATAAGAGAGTTGTTACAAAAGCTAAAAGGCATCTCTAAAAAAAGCTATAGGATGGCGATTCGGCCTATGATGTTGTATGGCGCTGAATGTTGGCCAACTAAAAGGCGACATGTCCAACAACTACAGAGATGCGCATGTTGAGATGGATATGTGGCCACACGAGAAAAGATCGGGTCCGGAGTGATATACGTGATAGAGTTGGGTGGCACTGATTGAAGAGAAGCTTGTCCAACATCGTGTGAGATGGTTTGGGCATATACAGCGCAGGCCTCCAGAAGCGCCAGTGCATAGTGGGCGGTTAAGGCATGCTGGTAATGTCAAGAGAGGTCGGGGTAGATCAAACTTGACATTGGAGGAGTCTGTAAAGAGAGATTTGAAGGAGTGGAATATCACCAAAGATTTAGCCATGGACAGGGTGCGTGGAACTTAGCTATCCATGTGCCAGAACCATGACTTGGTTTTGGTATCTTGTGGGTTTCAACTCTAGCCTACTCCAATTTGTTTGGGGCTGAAAGGCTTTGTTATTGTTTGTGGTTTTTTCTTGTAATTCATAAATATCTCATTATCTTTTCCATATCTTTATCATTACTCCTATAAACACTAGAGTTGGCAATGATGGTTCGAATGCCATCTACCTCCCCTCCACCAAAAGTAAATGGCCTTTCTGCATTATGTGACGTACGCCTCTAGGCTGCCAGCGAATTATCTTGGGTCGTGCCTACTTTATTCTCAAGATACATAATGGTGGCAGTGGCACCTTCTGCATTGGCATGTTTAATTTTAGATTGATTGCCGCATTATGTCGGGCTATTCATCTTGTCAGCATATAAAAACCCAATATTCCTGTGGTGATCTCATTGGCTGTCTCTTCGTCTGTCAATTCTTAAAATGGATGATAAAAAAAAATTGAGCACCTTATTTTGCTTAAACAGGACACAGATTACATATTGAATCTGGTACCAGGGATTCAGTTCTATGAAAAACCACTTCTGGTTCAATTACCATGATGATTCAGTTTCTTATGCTTTGCAAATTACGATAGCTAGTGGAACAGATTTTCTATCTTCAGTTCATTCTTAAAATGTACATTTCTGAAATTGTGTTTATTTTTTCAGAAGAAGCCTGGAGGCGAACCTGAACAGCAGGAGTTGTCATATGCTAGCCTGCAGGTATGGAAGTTTGATTTATTTTTTGTAGTTTGGTCTTTATTGAGACAGTCTTCAGTATGTATGCTCATGTTTTTTATTCCTCAAGTTGGCGATCCTTGTTTTGCTGCCATTTACTGTTCTGGGGAGTATTTAGTTTGCAACTTATACATGTTACATGATACACAGAAGCAATTCAATTTTTGTTTATATTAAATATGAAAACATGCTGATACCTCCTACGATTAAACATTTAAATTTTTGTGACAGCAGGGAAAAAGATGAAAGTAAATGCTTTTATTGCATTTCGTTTTTCCTTTTAGTTCTGATTCTGATGTGGCTCTGCGATGCCACCTACCCTTATTTGGGAAGGCATGCATTTTCTTTTTTGGGTAAAACATTTCTTGGAGGTAGCTGCTGGTCTTTGTTCTTTTAACACTGCTGTGCTTTCTTAAATTGTTTGTTCTATGCAAGTACTTATGCATGATTGCTCATGTTATCTTGTTTTTTCTTTGTTTGCCACCACTTAAATACTGGTTCAATCTGTTATTGTACTTATGATGCTATGTTGCTCCTGTCATGTAGTCCATTTATAAAATATTACTGGAATACCTGTATTTGATTTGATTGCAAGAGCCATTACCACACCGTTTAGGGTGCTTCAATTTCCAAATATAACATTTTCAATTCCGGTGATTGCAGTCATATCACTACCCTTCTGGATGCTTCAGGTGTCAAGTATTGCAATTTGAAGTACAATGGCTGCATTTACATTTTGTTTGTTTTTATACAGGAAGCTATTTCTGTGCCCTGGAAGAATCTGCCCAAGAAAACAACTAAATTGTACTACGCCATGAGAGGTGATGATACGAAAACGTAAGTTACTGTTCCTAAGGTTTATCTTGTCTAATAGTGGCAACTGAAAATGGGTGTTTGTTTGCTTTCTTGGACTGTTATTCTCCTGGGCAAATATCAGGCAAAAATGTGATTATGGTGAAAACTAATGAAATTCAGGTATTGAAGTTTAAAAATATGTAGGGGGTGGGCATGTTCCATATCCCTGCAAAATTTAAGATCGATGTGATTCATTTATGGTGTACAGTAGTGGAACAGAACAAACTGAATCGTTGTTTCACTACTCCCTCCGATCCATATTACTTGTCACTTCTTTAGTACAAAGTAGTACAACTTTGTACTAAACCAGCGACAAGTAATCTTTTTCATATCTCAAAGCAAATGAGCTTGCTCCTGATATTTCGCAGACAGAGAACATAACATCCTATAGTTTTCTGAGATTTTCTGTAGGACTCTTATTTTTATTTTTCACCAAAAAATCTGCTGATCTGTATGTTCACTCGATCTGCCATGCAGAACCCTTTTGACTGTTACCTATGTGTATTTTTCGCTGTCTTGGTTTTGTAACTAGCATAAGTACGTCGTTTTGCAGTCTTGGAAAGTTATGAATTATCTGAAGGGCGCGAGCCTGGTGAGACAACACTTTCTGATCTACCTGCAGTTTTGGCTCAGAGGAAGGATATGTGTGATAGAATGGTACAGCTTTGTTGTTTGTCTTATTTTGAGTAATTGAGTCACGTTTCTTCAGATATTTTCCCTGTTGCTGTAAACTGCAGTCTTTAAGTGAGTCTCAAATTCCTACGGCTCTCCTGGAACGGCTTTTAGCAGCTGGAAAGAAGGAACATCCTCCTGTATGTGCAATCCTTGGTGGCATTCTTGGTCAGGTAGGTTCAATCTTCCATCCGCTATTTTCTGTTTCTTCTATTGTTTAATTCTTGTGATAGCCAGAAAATAAGAAAAGTAATCATAATTTAGGTATGGATCAGTATATTTTTTTCTTCAAATGTGGAACATAGTAGCTCAACAGAAAATGTAGTTATCTCAAGCAACGTATGGTATTTAAATTATTACTAGCAAAAAGTCGGTGACGTATGGAGATGACACTTTGAATTCTTATATATGGATTATTTCCTTTTTAATTCGCAGTCTAGGGCATTTGTACTTGTGCTAGCATGGAAAGGAAGGCAACCAAAATATGTAACAATGTGAAATATGATAGTATAAGATACATCTATTCTATCTTTTGATTTCCCACATGTGACTGAGCCCTCAAATGGTGGCTGAGATAATCATAGTGCAAGCCTAAAGAATCCATGTCTATATACAATTATGTTTTTGCGATAAGTACTGCATAGATTGTGGGATACAACAGTTACTAGCTTTTCTGTTTACCAGTTGTAGGATTTGTTTGAGCCATTATGATTCTACTGTTTGTTTAATAAAAAATTGCATCAGTTACGGGTTCATTTGAATAGCGGTCATGTGTGTGTTTGAATAAAGGCATTTGACTTGTCCATTATCTTCAGCAAGCTAGTGAATTTGGTTAGAGGGGAGTAGATTCTTAGGAGAGTTGAACGGATTGAGTTCTATTCCAAATTAACTGCTCTTCTTTTTTCGTTGTAAAATTTTCTTGTACCGTAAATCTATCAATCTCTGTAATAAGAAACTGAAAATATAATTAAAGAGGGATTACTTGTCTGGTTACATAGTTCAATATGTTTGTTTCCTATAAATCAATTTAAAATTTACATGAGGCCGATACATGGACTTGAACTCCAAGACCTTAGGCCCTGATACCATGTTAAGGTTCATGCACTAGGCAACACAACCAAAAATCCGAACCAATGGAAAGGGCTAGGCAATCCACATATACACTTCAACAAATCCATGGTCAAACCAGGCGGTTTGCACACTGGAGTGCAGTTCAACCTGCTGCACATCGCTCGTGCTAGGAAAAAAGTTGCAGCTGCAAGTACTCAAACTCGTGACCTCATGCTTCAGTGCAGAGCTAGCGCCCCCCTACCTAGTGAACTTGGCTTTGCTGTTTTGCTGATTGTCATGCAGAAATGAAGGTACTTGCTCCATAACCGAAGTACAGTAGTACTTAATTTTATACTTGCTAGTCCAGCGATCAAACGAATGAACCGGCATTCCAAGCGCTGAACCAGTAAATCGAGGTACTTACTGGTTTGGTTTTCAATACTATGGCTCATAGATAGCTCTTGGTAAGTTTAGAAACTGCATTAACAAACCACTTGGTGGAAGCTAGCTGTGGTTTGAAATTTTCCACATGGATCATTCAAAGAGAAAAAAAATCATTCACACAGATGTAATTGATCTAAGAAGGATGTGTTTGAACTCGTGATGTTTGCTGAAACAGGTAGAAAAACTTCCAGTCCAAAAGAACACTAGATTCCATTTATGTTTTGCTGCGAAAATAAACCAGCACGAGTGTGAATTTGTTTCCATCTCAAGCCTTCTTATATTTGAATATTTTCTTTAGCATACTGATCATAGCTTTGCACTTGGTTTTTGGATCTAACAGGAGGTGATCAAGTCAATATCTTGTAAGGGCGATCCGATCAAGAATTTCTTTTATTACGATGCAGCTGATGGTAAAGGGATCATGGAGGACATCCCCCCAACTCCCGTAGAGCAATTCGCGTGATGCCTAGCTCACATTGGTCATTAATCGCTGATTATTGTACCCAGTCATTAGAGCCGAACATGTGACAACTTATCATGGCCGAGGCAGAAAACTCATATTACCTCTGTCCCAATTTTTTGGTCTAGATATGGATGTATCTAACACTAAAACGTGACTAGATACATCTATATCTAGACAAATTTAAGACGAGAATTTAGGGACGGAGGGCGTACTTAACATTTCAGCGTTGGCACCCCAGTATTGTATTGAACAGAATTGACATTCTCTTGATCTTCTCTGAACAGTTTTAAAGCTGAAGTCAGCCAGATTTTCATTCTCGTTGAATGATGAAATGCTTTATTTTCTGCTTGCCCTGTGCCCATGTTGGTAAAGTATGGTATTACGAGTTAGTTCATGTCTGCCTCGTTGGTTGGCAGAGTGGCTTACATGTACTGTTTCATGTCTGTTTAGAGGTACTCCCTCCGTTCGGAATTACTTGTCCAAGAAATGAATGTATGTAGATGTATTTTTGTTGTAGATACTTTCATTTTTATCCATTTTTGTGACAAGTAATTCTGAACGGAGGGAGTAGTTCGCACTCTATTCCAGAGTTAACATAAACCGGTCATGGCAGTACAATTGTCGAATTCTAAAAATTAAAATAGGCAATATAAAAAATACACCTGTATCTGGAGTTTATTATTGTCTCCTTGATCTGCTGATGTTCATCGGCCCCAAGGGCAAATCTGTTACGAATATGCTCGCTGTCCTTGGGCAGGCAAAGTGACAACACGACTTCAACTATTGGCCTTTCAAAGCCCTGAGCTTTCACAGCCAAAACCGGGCTGTCTTCGGCTTCTGCTTCCTCATGGACCTCTTTGCCTTGGCCTCTTCCCCTTTCCCTCTGCCATCGCCATTGACGTTACCGAACCCAAGAAGACGCAAGCTTGATGTGGTGGTGCTGCTGTCTGACACGTGGGCTGTGCGATAAGCATCCGGTGGTCAAGAGTTCAGGCAGTGCCGCAACAGAAAGCGCCAAGTCAGGTTCCAGGGGTCTATGCATCAGGTTGTAGATCTTGCACTTCTGTGCTGCATTCTTACACTGGTTTAGGTGATGAGATAGTTCTTGTCATTTCCTCCGAGGAGTGACAAGTAGGAGGCCCTAGTTTTTCCTTGAGGCAGGACTCCAGCATATTTGGTGAAATGTTGAGGCAGATAACTTGAGATGTCACCAAGGGATGCACTAGAATTTGTGGCATTTGACTCGTTAATCTTGGATTGCTTTTTGTTGCGTTGGTTCAACAAATTTGGTGGTGTCCTCTTGAGCAATGCTTTTTTTGCCTGCATCATGTGGTAGTATTATTTGTAACTAGCAATGGGATATTTCACCAACCGTGTTTTAGTGGGAATTTTTCTTGAATATCAATTTGTAAATTAAGTCATGTAAACTTGTCAACTTGGTAACATATGACAATATAGAGGCACTATATATATGAAAACAATGCATGAAAAAAGAGTGTGGGTTAGCATAAGCTTAATTAGGGCATCTCCAACGTGGACCCTCAAACCGTCTGGACCGCACGGTCCATACGTGTTTTGCCATCTAAGGCGGTCTTGCATCGGTTCGCTGACCAGTCTGAGCGCACTTTTTCCCGCAAACCCGAGACAAACT
>NC_041385.1:84939790-85021066 GCF_002162155.2 Triticum dicoccoides
CATCCGCACCACTGCCACGCCCGCTTCTGGCAATCGTGGCCCACCCAAAAATCTCACCTTCCTCTCCCCCGCTTTCCATCCAACGCGCGTGCCGCTTGCTATGCCGCATTCATGCCGGGCCAAAGCATGCATCTGCCGATATTGATGTTGTGCGACGTGACCGGACGTGGTGATGGGGCTAGATAGGTGGACCAAGTGTTGGACAATTATCACTACAAGAAATATGTCAACCAATGACCTTCTGTCAGTGACCCTGAAAGAATTGGTCATAGATCTATGACCATTTGAGACCAATTGGTCAAAAGCTGTTCGGGGGCTCCAAACCCTAAACCATTGCGACCATTTTGGTCAGAAAGGTCGTAATTTTCTTACATGAAATGGTCATAAAGCAAACAGTGCTAGTCCGCTGCCTTATTTCTAGTTGTTAACGACCAATATTGTGGTGGATTGTGATGACTAGGCGACATCTCATCAGTTTTGCCTATGTGTCATGTCCATGTGTCAATTTTTGCCCTAAGCCGAAAATTCCCAAAAAATTCTCATAAATTGTTTGGATTATCTTCATCAAATATGTCAAAAACCTTCCTTGCCTAGTTTAAAAATAACTCAACAATATTCATTTTCCTATTCTGTTTAGAGCAGCACTTTGTGAAGGAAGTGTTATTTATATATTCTTGATTTCCCTAAAAATTTGTGAAGACATTCTTCTTAGTATATGATCATCCTCAGCCAAAACTCACGCCCATTGGCCATGTGCATTTCCCGTACCGCTAATCAAACACTTGGCTGCTAATTCATGTTTGAGCATAGTTTGGTCTCCTCATGAGAATCTTATATTATAATTTTCTTCCTAGCACCTAGCTGGAGAGTGCCCAACCCACTAGACATGCCTAGGCAGCCCAGAACGCATGGCAATGCCACGGTCACGCGGTGACCACGCGACGGGCATGCGAGCTTATGCACTCTAGAGTTGGGGCCCTCGGCCACCGTCCAAACCTTGATGTATTGCCAACAAACCATGTATTTCTGATTAAATAGATACTTATTTACCTAAAAATGATTTTTGGAAAAAATAAAGAGCAAACTATGAGGCACCTGCAGTTCAAATTTGACCCGCTTCCAACTGAATCGACGGAAATTTGTCTTTTTCACCAGAGGTGGATCAAAACTTTTGACACCGAACCATTTTGTCAATTGTGCATTAAATATGGCCTAGTATTTTATAAAATTAATTTGGTCCAATTTTGCAACAAATATATGGTAGGTCCTTCACAAAAAAAACTCATTTCAAGCACTCAGAAAATGGAAAATGAATTTTTCGTGCAAAGAAAATAAAAACTCCCTTAGGCAACATTGTTTGGAATTTCAAGTTGCACCCTTGTGCACGATATGAGATCATTTGAACAAACTATGCCATGAATGTGGCCATAAGATTGATCATTTGGCTAGAAAGCCATGAATCTTCACGCATGATAGCTCATTTCTGAGAACACTTTTTTAAAATAATTCCCGTATTACAAGTTTATTATTTTTCCTAGAAACTTGGTCACATATAATGACACAATGTGAAGGTTTTCCATTTTTTGAATTCTTTTGAATTTTTATGGCCGTTTCAAAATGCGCTCAAAACGGCGGGCTTGACCGTTTCTAGCTAGTGGTTGAATCTTGGATTTTTTTGGTGTTTCTCTGATTAAATAGATACTTATGTAACTAGAAATAATTTGTGGAAAAAATAAATAGCAAACTATGAGACAACTACAGTTCAAATTTGACCCGCTTCCTACTGAATCGACGGGATTTTGTCTTTTTCACCAGAGGTGGATCAAAACTTTTGACACCCAACCATTTTGTAAATTATGCATTAAACATGACTTAGTATTTTATAAAATTGACTTGGTCTAATTTTGCAACAAATATATGGTAGGTTCTTCACAAAAAAACTCATTTCAGGCACTCGGAAAATGGAAAATGAATTTTTCGTGCAAAGAAAATAAAAACTCCCTTAGGCAACATTGTTTGGAATTCCAAGATGCACCATTATGCACGATATGAGATGAATTGAACAAACTATGCCATGAATGTGGCCATAAGATTGATCATTTGGCTTGAAAGCCCTTAATCTTCACGCATGATAGCTCATTTCTGAGAACACTTTTTTAAAATAATTGCCACATTACAAGTTTATTATTTTTCCTGGAAACTTGGTCACATATAATGACACAATGCGAAGGTTTTACAATTTTTTGATTTTTTTTGAATCTTTTATGCCCGTTTCAAAATGCGGTCAAAACAGCGGGCTTGACCGTTCCTAGCTAGTGGTTGAATCTTGGACTTTTTTTTGTTTCTCTGATTAAATAGGTACTTATGTAACTAGAAATGATTTTTAGAAAAAATAAATAGCAAACTATGAGGCAGCTGCAGTTCAAATTTGACCTGCTTCCTGCTGAATCGGCGGGAATTTGTCTTTTTCACTAGAGGTGGATCAAAACTTTTGACACCCAACTATTTTGTCAATTGTGTATTAAATATGGCCTAGTATGTTATAAAATTTATTTGGTCCAATTTTGCAACAAATATATGGTAGGTCCTTCACAAAAAAACTCATTTCAGGCACTCGAAAAATGGAAAATGAATTTTCCGTGCAAAGAAAATGAAAACTCCCTTAGGCAACATTGTTTGGAAATCCAAGATGCCCCCTTATGCATGATATGAGATCATTTGAATAAAACATGCCATGAATGTGGCCATAAGATTGATCCTTTGGCTTGAAAGCCCTGAATCTTCACGCATGATAGCTCATTTCTGAGAACACTTTTTTAAAATAATTACCATATTACAAGTTTATTATTTTGACGGTGCAATTTACTTCGGTTTGGGGCTGCAATTTAGGATGTGCTGCTCGTGTCGTGCTACAGGGTAGATCTCATTTGTGTGTGTAGCAGCGCAAATCTTGATACTATAATTTTGGAGAGCTGGGCGGCCAATCTGAGATCTGTTTGATGGTGTGTTCTCAGTAAGCTGAAACTGAGCGTGCTTTAACCAGATGTGCCAACGCAGCCCCTGCATCTCTAAACTTAAGAAACGGGGGCATGTTGGCGTATGAATTTTCTATCTGTTTGCTAGAGGATTTAAGTCATATGGCTGGCACCACATGGACCACGTTTGTTGATGCAACCAAAACATGCCTCCTTTTCATTCTTGAGTTTTCTGTAATTGGAACCAGCTGCGATTGTTATCAAGTTGAGAGCTGGACTTTTCATACACGAGCATTTATCTATCTAGCATTTCTTATTTATTATAAGCAGATTCTGTTGGCAAGCGCTAGTCAGATCTCCTGTCCTTACGTGTCGATGCTTAACACTAGTTGCCCACGCCCTTAACTGCCTCCTCGTCCTATGCTAATCCGATATGCAGTAAACACTAGAATATCTTCAGCATTGCACCGCCCAAAATGATCTCCTTAGTCAAATAACAAGAAGAAAGCAGAACAGAATAGTTGGAGTAGGTTCATGTTTTTTTCCTTTCGAAGGAGCTTCATGTTTTGCAGCGCAACTGGATGATCCAGTTTTCTGTGGGCATCACCTTGATAAAAGTATACTATGTGCATGTTTTGCAGAATATATGATCTGCTGCTGTCTTGTACATGTTTCTGTTTTCAGGGCCGAACTGCTCAGCATGGTGAAGAAGCATTCACATCTGATTGGGTGGACTGTTGTTGAGGCTGAGGGTGATCCGTCGGATGTTGAGATGGATGATAAATTCTGGCATGAGATGCTTGATCTTTTCTTCGTGCGTTGTAAGGTCTCGAGTAGCAGGGAGGAGGACGACCTCGTCTTCTTTGTCAATAGCACGGTACCTTCTATAGGCCTGCTGATTTTCCCCTTATGTTAGACTGATACGATGTTGCCCTGTGCAATATGCATCTCACCGTTTGTTGTTGCTGGCTGTAGATGCAGAAGATGGAAGATCTGCCTCCCTTTTTCATGCGCAGATGGGCTCCTAGGGTAAATCAAGCTACACTAAATCCACTTTACTTCACATTTTTTTATCATGCTGCTGTAATATGTAATGTAGTTTTCGAAGCATGTCTGCTGTAGCTATGTGATGCCACATACATATATACTGCTGCCTTGGAACAGTAATAAAATATGAATATGTGTTATTTGCTGGCAGTCCTTCCCTTTCCAAGATACATGAAAGTTCAGAGACTATGAATCCGAAAATATGAATATGTACATTTTGTTCTCATTTCTTAGTTTTGGCGCCTCTTGTTGATGCAGGTGCACATGACCGTTGTTGAGGACATAGTGTTCTTTTTGGCGCGCCCAAGTATTGCGTGATGCTTGCCTGCATGGTTACTGCAGCTCCAATTCAGGTGGGCGCTCTAGCTCCTCACGCCCTACATTCAGGTACACCCTTCCACCAGTACCTACTTGGACACACAAAATATGAGTAGATACAATTGACTTCTGCTTATATTATGTTGCCAGCTTCATCTGTTTTGATCATTAGAATATTGCCTTCATACTATCTAATTTCTGCAGTTAAGATGCTCTTGACTAACCAGAAAAGTTCTTTTGAGTTCCATATGTTGAGTAGAATATTTTAATCTGTCATTGAGTTAGCTATATAATTCTGCGATACCATTTCTGTACTGTGATAGTTTCTCATATTTTTCTATTATACTTGTATACATTATTCCTATTTGAAGTCATAAACTGAGATGTTGTAAACATTCCTGCCATGTGCTGCTTCCTTTTTCATGCTTTGCTAATATAGATCATTTGCTTGAACTGAGATGGTTGGTGTATTTGTGCTTATAATTATGCTTCTATGTGGTTGTTGCAGCATGAGCCAACCAAATAAACATTTTGTGCCTTGATCTAGCTCTAAAAGTGTGGTGTTACCTCTCTTTACACGAGCTCCGGGCTGAAGAAATTTGAAGAAGCTTGAAGCCCGACAAAGTAAAGAGTAGCGAGTTAGTAGTGCTAGTTATGTTGTACAGTGGCTAGCATATCTGGTTGTATTGTAAATACTGTAATCTCGTATGTTGTACAGTAGTCAGCATATTTGGTGCTAATATTGGCTATCATTTTAACAGTTTAGTATGTTCTCTTGCCATTTGAAATATTTTTCATTTGTTTATTGTGAAAGTGTGAGAAATAGAAAGATGACCAGTGGGACAAACGAAAAGGCCAAGGCCCAAAAAGTATATGGAATGTAAAAAGGCCGAGGCCCAAAATAGTAATGGACTATAAAAGGGTTGAAGGCGAAAAAATGGACTATAAAAGACAATGGCCAAGAAAAAAAACGTTGAATTGCTGGGCTAGGCCCATGTAGCTAGTAAAAAATAACAGGAAAAATATAAATAAAAAGGCTGCAATGTTGGGCTTGGTCCATGAAGCTGACAAAAAATTCATAGGAAAAAAATATAAATGGGTTGAATTAATGGGCTCGGCCCATATAAACACCGAATTGGACCGGGCTGATTCTTGTGCCACATCAGATTGCCACGTCAGATGCCTACATGGCCTGCGGAGGCTGCTAGTGACCAAAACAAAATAGTAGGCATATTTTGATCGTAAACGTCTACGACCTTCTCACAGAGAAGGTAAAAAATGTCAGTTTACGACTGTCAGCTTTTGACCTTCTGGTTTTGGTCACAAAAAGGTCACAAATGGAAAACTATGACCATTCACTGATTAATAGTAGTGGTCACAAGTTGACATATTTCTTGTAGTGTATTGCAATGCTTCTGGCCAAAGAATTAATAATGACAAGGCAATCTTGAATGTACCCAATGAGACATCGAATGAAAAGTGTAGGCATGCCTTCTGATGTAGGATCTTCGAAGAATGGGGCTTTCAAATATCTAAAAGATTGCTTATGGGGAAAGGTCAAAGGATGGATAGAGCGAACAATGTCCTCAGCAGGAAAGGAGGTGTTGGTGAAAGCGCAGTGCCAGTGTATTCCATGTCATGTTTCAAACTTCCTTGAGGACTTTGTGAGTACCTCAAAATGTTGATTAGGAAATTTTGGTTTTGGGAGGGATCCTCTTGAGTGTGTACATCCATTTCAGGCCAAAACTAAGAGATACCATGATCTCCGCGGCCTCCACCTTTGCCGTCTCCAACTCCCAAACTGTAGCCACCGCTTGATACGTCTCCAACGTATCTATAATTTTTGATTGTTCCATGCTATTATATTATCTGTTTTGGATGTTTTATATGCATTCATATGCTATTTTATATTATTTTGGGACTAACTTATTAACCTAGAGCCCAGTGCCAGTTTCTGTTTTTCCTTGTTTTTGAGCTTCGCAGAAAAGGAATACCAAACGAAGTCCAACCGGAATAAAACCTTCGTGATGATTTTTCTTGGACCAGAAGACACCCAGGAGACTTGGAGTTCAAGTCGGAAGAGCCACGAGGCGGCGACGTGGGTGGGGGTCTCGCCCTAGGAAGGCCGCCCCCTGCCTTGTGGGCCCCTCGTGACCCCCCTGACCTAGTTCTTCCTCCTATATATTCACATATATTCCAGAAACACCAGAAGCATCCACGAAAACACTTTTCCACCGCCGCAACCTTCTGTTCACGTGATATCCCATCTTGGGGCCTTTTACGGCATCCTGCCGGAGGGGGATTCGATCACGGAGGGCATCTACATCAACTCTATTACCCTTGCGATGAAGCGTGAGTAGTTTACCACAGACCTATGGGTCCATAGCTAGTAGCTAGATGGCTTCTTCTCTCTCTATGATACTCAATACCTTGTCCTCCTCGATGTTCTTGGAGATTTATCCGATGTAATCTTCCTTTGCGGTGTGTTTGTTGAGATCCGATGAATTGTAGGTTTATGATCAGCTTATCTATGAATATTATTTGAATCTTCTCTAAATTCTTATATGCATGATTTGATATCTTTGCACTTCTCTTTGAATTATCGGTTTGGTTTGGCCAACTAGATTGGTTTTTCTTGCAATGGGAGAGGTGCTTAGTTTTGGGTTCAATCTTGCGGTGTCCTCACCCAGTGACAAAGTAGGGGTTAGCGAGGCACGTATTGTATTGTTGCCATCAAGGATAAAAAGACGGGGTTTACATCATATTGCATGAGTTTATTCCTCTACATCAGGTCATCTTACTTAATGCGTTACTCTGTTCTTTTGAACTTTATACTCTAGATGCAGGCAGGACTCGATAGATGTGTGGAGTAATAATAGTAGATGCAGGCATGAGTCGGTCTACTTGACACGGACGTGATGCCTATATTGCATAATCATTGCCTTGGATATCTTCATAACTTTGCACTTTTCTATCAATTGATCGACAATAATTTGTTCACTCACCATATAATTTGCCTTCATGAGAGAAGCATCTAGTGAAACATATGGCCTTTGGGTCTATTTTCCATTATATTAGTTTCCGATCTACTATTTTGCAATCTTTTATTTTCAAAACTATAAACCAAAAAACCCAAAGATATTTTATCTTTTATCTATCTGATCTCACCTTTGCAAGTGACCATGAAGGATTGACAACCCCTTTATCGTGTTGGGTGCAAGTGTTTGATTGTTTGTGCAGGTATTGATGATTTGCGCATTCTTCTCCTACTGGATTGATACCTTGGTTCTTAACTGAGGGGAATACTTGTCTCTACTTTGCTGCATCACCCTTTCCTCTTCAAGGGAAAAATCAACGCAAGCTCAAGAAGTAGCAGGAAGAATTTCTGGCGCCGTTGCCTGGGAGATCTACGCCAAGTCAAGACATACCAAGTACCCATCATAAAACTCTCATCTCTTGCATTACATTATTCGCCATTTTCCTCTCGTTTTCCTCTCCCCCACTTTTAAAATGATTTTCGAAAACATTTTCCTTTTTATTTTCCCTTCTTTCATTCATTTTTTCATTTGCCTTTATGTCTTACTTGGTTCGTTTGCTCGTTCGCTTAGTATAATTGTGTGTTTATTGAAAATCAGAAACCAAAAAGTTTATGGATCCTCATCCACTTGCTAATCTTTTTAAGAAATCCAATTATGATGAACCAATTGCTAGTGAGTTGAGTGCACTAGATTATCTTTATGAGGTTTAGCTTGAAATCCGTGAATCTGGAAATTGTGATAAAGTGTTGAAAGAAGAAAATTATAAACTGATTCACGATAGTGCTTTGAATGAAAAGCATGATTGGAATGATGTTATTATAAATTCCATCAATGTCAAGTGTGTTAATGATATGCAAAACCCTAAGCTTGGGGATGCTAGTTTTGCTATGTCCACTATTTGTTGCAATGATCATGATTGGGGTGATTCTTCTTATGATCTTGAAAATTTATTTAAGCCTAATATGTCTCCAATGTATCTATAATTTATGAAGTATTCATGCTATTATATTATCCTTCTATGATGATTTATATGCATTTATATGTCATTTTATATGATTTTTGGGACTAACATATTGACCTAGAGCCCAGTGCCAGTTTCTGTTTTCTCCTTGTTTTCGTGTTTTACAGAAAAGGGATACCAAACGGAGTCCAAATGACGTGCCAATTTTTGAGGATTTTTTATGGACCAAAAGAAGACCACGGAGCATCGGAGTTGGGCCAGAAGAGTCCCGGGCTGCCCACGAGAGTGCCCCCCCTAGGGCGTGCCCCCTATCTCGTGGACAGCCCGGAGACCCCCCTGACGTGAAACCAATGCCAAATATTCCTATAAATACAGAAACCTTCGGGAATTAACCTAGATCAGAAGTTCTGCCGCCGCAAGCCTCTGTAGCCACGAGAAATGAATCTAGGCCCTCTCTGGCACCCTGCCGGAGAGGGCCATCATCACCGGAGGCCATGGAGGAGGACCTCGGAGGGGCCATCATCGTCATGAAGGCCAAGGACCAGAGGGGGAAAGCCATGGAGGAGGAAGCACAAGGGGGAGAACCTCTCCTCCTCTCTCTTGGTGGCACCGGAGTGCCATCGGGAGGGGAATCATCGCCGTGGTGATCGTATTCATCAACATCACCATCCTCATCTCTTTTACGCGGTCCACTCTCCCACACTCCGCTGTAATCCCTACTTGAACATGGTGCTTTATGCTACATATTATGATCCAATGATGTGTTGCCATCTTATGATGTTTTGAGTAGATATCTTTTGTCCTTGAGTTGATTGATGATCTAGATTGGTACGAGTTATATGTTTTATTATTGGTGTTGTCCTGTGGTGCCCTTCGTGTCGCGCAAGCGTGAGGGATTCCCGCTGTAGGGTGTTGCAATACGTTCATGATTCGCTTATAGTGGGTTTCTAGAGTGACAGAAGCTTAAACCCGAGTAAGGGGGTTGTTGCGTATGGGATAAAAGGGGACTTGACGCTTTAATGCTATGGTCGGGTTTTACCTTAATGAATCTTTTAGTATTTGCGGATGCTTGCTAGAGTTTCCAATCATAAGAGCATATGATCCAAGTAGGAAAATTATGCTAGTTTATGCCTCTCCCTCATATGAAATTGCAATGACGACTATCGATCTTGTTAACAATTGCTTAGGACAATTCCGCACAACAATCCACCATTATTCCACACTCGCTATTTATATTATTTAGTATTATATTCTAACTTTATGATAACAGCACCTACTTTTATGTTTTAGCTTTCCGATATCATACAAAGTTATCCTCTTTATACCCACAACACAGTTTTATTTCTTGTTTCTAGTTGGAAGCAAACGTTAAGTGCACGTAGAGTCGTATCAGTGGCAGATAGGGCTTGAGAGAATATTGATCTTACTTTTAGCTCCTTGTGGGTTCGACACTCCATACTTATCACTTCCACTATTGGGAATTGCTACGATGATTCCCTGCACTTGGGGATTATCAAGCTCTTTTCTGGCGCTGTTGCCGGGGAGCAATAGCATGGGGTTGATATTCTCGTGTGTGCTTGGTTGCTTTCTTCACTTAGTAGATTTTTATTTTACTTTTTTTGTTTCTGTTTAGTTGTGGGTGAAACATACAAAAAAAATTAAAAAGAATGAAAATACCAAAAAAAATATTTACTTGCCTCTCATGCTTAAAAAAGTTTTTCAAAAAGATAAGTGATTGGAAAGTTATGCATTGAAGAAGTGAGGGTCGACCTTGAGCACTTGTGTTCATGCTCACGGAAACAATGTAGAATTTTTCATGGAAGTTTCTCTGTAAATAATTATCCCCTTGTATATAACCATTATATTATAAAAATATTGTGCCAAGCTTTGGTTTTAGTATGATAAGATTGCTTGCTTACTATGTGCAGAACAAAAATAGATACTTTGGCTGTAGTGCTTGAATTTACATATTTTACTGGAAAGTCAAATGGTTCTGAAACTTTTTGCACATTATTTCTGTACAAATTTTTCAAATTTTCAAATTTATTTCATAATTTGTGGAGTTACATAAGTTTACTAAAGTTCCAGATTACTACAGACTGTCCTGTCCTTAACAGATTTTGTTTTTCGTGTGTTGTTTGCTTATTTTGATGCACCTATGGCTAGTATATAGGGTATGAACCATAGAGAAGTTGGAATACAGTAGGTTCAACACCAATATAAACAAAGAATGAGTTAATTACAGTACCTTAAAGTGGTAGTTTGGTTTATTACACTAACAGATCTCACAAGTTTTTGTTTAAGTTTTTGTTAATGAAGTGTTTGAAGAACGAGGAGTTACCGATGTGAGGAGAATAAAGAGAGACAAGAGTTCAAGCTTGGGGATGCCCAAGGAACCCCAAGTAAATATTTCAAAGGATACTCAAGCATCTAAGCTTGGGGATGCCCCGGTTGGCATCCCATCTTTCTTCTTCAACAAATATCGGTATACCTCGGTTTTTGTTTTGTTCACATTGTTTGTGCCCTTTGTGTTTTTGTTTTTATTTAATAATCATGCTAGTAAGAGATAGCTCTTCATTGATCTTATAGAATTGCTCTTTGTGCTTCACTTATATATTTTGAGCTTGGACATTAGTTAGTCTACATTAATTGTAGAATGCTCCATGAACTACACTTATATCTTTTGGAGTATGAATAATACTATAATTTAAAGTGGGTTTGGAAGAGTGTCAACTTTAGGAATTAGTGACCCCACTATCTTGGAGGGTGTTGAATCTCCGTACGGTATTTATGAAAGCAGATTTGGAAGAGTGTCAACTTTAGTTAGTATTCCTCTATTTCGGAAGAGGTTCCATTTGAGTATGAGAAAAAAGTTGCTATTCATGATGCTACTAAAAATTATTATGAGGGAGGAATATGTGCTTGTAGGAGTTGCAATAATGTCAAGTTTCCTCTCTACGTGCTTAAAGTTTTGTAGTTATACTTGTTTTGCCTTCCTATGCTAGTTGATTCTTGTTCCTATAAATTGTGTGCTCACAAAATCCCTAGGCATAGGAAGTGAGTTAGATTTAAATGTGCTAGTCATATTCTTCATGATGCTCTCTTTGTGTTTCAAATCTTTTCTTTTATGCGAGCATCATTGAAATCATCATGCCTAGCTAAAAGGCATTAAAGAGAAGCGCTTGTTGGGAGACAACCCAATATTTATCCTTACTGTTTTTGTGTGTCTACATGATTAAAATACTGTATTAATCATGTTTTATAGCTTTTGTTTCAATAAAGTGCCAAGTAAGACCTTTGGGAAGACTTGGGTGAAAGTTAATGTGATCTTGCGGTAAAAAACAGAAACTTTGCGCTCACAAGATTAGCTGTCATTTTTTTACAGAAGAGTGCTTTTGAGTTGATTCTTTTTGAAGGACATTAATAGACAAATTCCTCACGTCCACCAATTAATTTCATAATTGTTGGAGTAGCAGAAGTATGGTTATTGTTCATATCATTACAGACTGTTCTGTTTCTGACAGATTCTGTTTTCACTGCATAGTTTGCTTGTTTTCTAGTTTCTATGGCTTATATTTCTCAACATAAATTGTAGAAATAATATGGTACAGTAGGCATTGTGTGAAAAAAATTATGAACCTTGTCTTTTACAGTACCAAAGTGCATGGTTTACTCTTCATCATACTAACCTATCTCACGAAGCTTGGTTGAGTTTTGTGTGGTTGAAGTTTTCAAGTTTGGGTAAAGATTCGATGAACTATGGAATAAGGAGTGGCAAGAGTCTAATCTTGGGGATGCCCAACTCACCCCAAGGTAATATTCAAGGACAACCAAGAGCCTAAGCTTGGGGATGCCCCGGAAGGCATCCCCTCTTTCGTCTTCGTTCATCGGTAACTTTACTTGGAGCTATATTTTTATTCACCGCATGATATGTGTTTTGCTTGGAGCATCATTTCCTCTTGTTAGTATTTGCTTGCTGTTATTTATAATAATGTTTTGCATCTTTAGTTTCAATAAAAATGTCAAGGATAGCCTTTACCATGCTTATTTTGCTAGTATACATGTTCCTGTTTCAAAACAGAAAGTTTACCGTTGTTGCAAAAATTCCCTAGAAAAGTCAGAGAATGGTATAATGCTGAATATTTTTGCATATTAAGCTCTGATAAATTTATTACAGTGGGAATTGTCTCTTATAAAATTTTGAGTTAGGGAAGTATTGATACTCTTGCATTCTTTATAGACTGTACTGTTTTGGCAGATTGCTGTTATGTTTGCATTGTTTGCATATGCTTGCTTGTTTAATGATTCTATTTGAGGATAGGAGTATTAAATATGCAGAGGCATTTAGTATTCAATGTTGAATAATAATTTTAGTGATTTTTTACAGTAGAAAATGATAAGGTTTTGTATTGGTTTATACTAACCCATCTCACGAGTTCTTGTGGAGTTTGTTGTGAATGAAGCTTATGATAAAAAGAGAAACCGTGATATGAGAGGAATTAAGGAGACATAAAAGCTCAAGCTTGGGGATGCCCAGGTAGGCATCCCACCTCTCTTGTTCAACAACTATCGGTTAGTATCAGTTGAGCCTAAGTTTTTGCTTCTTCACATGAGTTGTGCTATCCTTGCAATGTCATTTTATTTCAATTTTACTCGTTGTTTGAATAAAATCATTGGATCTGATTATTGAATAAAAAAGGGAACCCTCCCATGGCTAGTTAATTATTTGACTACTCAGTGTCTTTCACTCATATCTTTTGGAGTAGTTTTTCATTTACTCGTGTGCTTCACTTATATCCTATGAGTAAATTGTTGAATGAGTTGAATGTCATGAATCTTAATTTTTATATGTTTCATATGCTTATAACATGGTTAGTGATGACTTCACACATAGAAAGTATGAGGCATAAAAGTTGTTGAGAGTTGATAAACGCAGTTTTGGTCATCATAGCAATTAATATGAAGTAATAAGGAAAGAGAGGTTCACATACAAATATATTATCTTGGACATCTTTTATGATTGTGAAGCACTCATTAGGTATGACATGCTAAAAGAGTTGACGTTGGACAAGGAAGACAACGTAATGGTTTATGTTTTCCGACATCTCAGTTAAAGTATATTGTCATTGACCTTCCAAACATGTTGAGCCTGCCTTTCTCCCTCATGCTAGCCAAATTCCTTGCACTAAGTAGAGATACTACTTGTGCTTCCAAATACCCGTAAACCCAGTTTTGCCATGAGTGTCCACCATACCTACCTATGGATTGAGTAAGATCCTTCAAGTAAGTTGTCATCGGTGCAAGCAATAAAAATTGCTCTCTAAATATGTATGACTTATTAGTGCAGAGAAAATAAGCTTTGTACGATCTTGTTGTGAAAGTAATAAAAGCGACGGACTGCATAATAAAGGTCCACATACAAGGAGCAATATAAAGTGACGTTCTTTTGCATTAAGATTTTGTGCATCAACCCTAAACGCGCATGACAACCTCTGCTTCCCTCTGCGAAGGGCCTATCTTTTACTTTATGCTTGAGTCAAGGTGATCCTCACCTTTCCCTTTTTCATTTTATCCTTTGGCAAGCTCCACGTGGTTGAAAGATCATGATACATATATCCAATTGGATGTAAGTTAGCATGGGCTATTATTGTTGACATCACCTAAAGGTGAATATGTTGGGAGGCAACACAATAAGCCCCTATCTTTCTCAGTGTCCGGCTGAAACTCCATAACCACAAGTATTGCGTGAGTGTTAGCAATTGTAGAAGACTATATGATAGTTGAGTATGCGGACTTGCTGAAAAGCTCTATTCTTGACTCTTTCTGATGTTATGATAAATTGCAATTGCTTCAATGACTGAGATTATAGTTTGTTAGTTCTCAATGAAGTTTCTGAACCATACTTGACATTGTGAATAGATTGTTACTTGATCATGAATAGTTTTATGAGATAAGCTACTATTATGACACATATTGATGCTAGAAAAGGTGATTGAAATTATCTTTGATCAAACTTGTGCACCTACTAGCATTCACACTTCATAAATTATTTCTTTAATCATTTACCTACTCAAGGACGAGCAGGAATTAAGCTTGGGGATGCTGATACGTCTCCAACGTATCTATAATTTATGAAGTATTCATGCTATTATATTATCCTTCTATAATGATTTATATGCATTTATATGTCATTTTATATGATTTTTGGGACTAACATATTGACCTAGAGCCCAGTGCCAGTTTCTGTTTTCTCCTTGTTTTTGTGTTCTACAGAAAAGGGATACCAAACGGAGTCCAAATGACGTGCCAATTTTTGAGGATTTTTTATGGACCAAAAGAAGACCACGGAGCATCGGAGTTGGGCCAGAAGAGTCCCGGGCTGCCCACGAGAGTGCCCCCCCTAGGGCGCGCCCCCTATCTCGTGGACAGCCCGGAGACCCCCCTGACGTGAAACCAATGCCAAATATTCCTATAAATACAGAAACCTTCGGGAATTAACCTAGATCGAAAGTTCCGCCGCCGCAAGCCTCTGTAGCCATGAGAAATCAATCTAGGCCCTCTCCGGCACCCTGCCGGTGAGGGCCATCATCACCGGAGGCCATGGAGGAGGACCTCGGAGGGCCCATCATCGCCATGAAGGCCAAGGACCAGAGGGGGAAAGCCATGGAGGAGGAAGCACAATGGGGAGAACCTCTCCTCCTCGCTCTTGGTGGCACCGGAGTGCCATCGGGAGGGGAATCATCGCCGCGGTGATCGTCTTCATCAACATCACCATCATCATCACCATCCTCATCTCTTTTACGCGGTCCACTCTCCCACACCCCGCTGTAATCCCTACTTGAACATGGTGCTTTATGCTACATATTATGATCCAATTATGTGTTGCCATCTTATGATGTTTTGAGTAGATATCTTTTGTCCTTGAGTTGATTGATGATCTAGATTGGTACGAGTTGTATGTTTTATTATTGGTGCTGTCCTATGGTGCCCTTCGTGTCGCGCAAGCGTGAGGGATTCCCGCTGTAGGGTGTTGCAATACGTTCATGATTCGCTTATAGTGGGTTGCTAGAGTGACAGAAGCTTAAACCTGAGTAAGGGGGTTATTGCGTATGAGATAAAAGGGGACTTGACGCTTTAATGCTATGGTTGGGTTTTACCTTAATGAATCTTTTAGTATTTGCAGATGTTTGCTAGATTTTCCAATCATAAGAGCATATGATCCAAGTAGGAAAAGTATGCTAGTTTATGCCTCTCCCTCATATGAAATTGCAATGACGACTATCGATCTTGTTAACAATTGCTTAGGACAATTCCGCACAACGATCCACCATTATTCCACACTCGCTATTTATATTATTTAGTATTATATTCTAACTTTATGATAACAGCACCTACTTTTATGTTTTAGCTTTCGGATATCATACAAAGTTATCCTCTTTATACCCACAACACAGTTTTATTTCTTGTTTCTAGTTGGAAGCAAACGTTAGGTGCACGTAGAGTCATATCAGTGGTAGATAGGGCTTGAGAGAATATTGATCTTACCTTTAGATCCTTGTGGGTTCGACACTCCATACTTATCACTTCCACCTTTGGGAATTGCTACGATGATTCCCTGCACTTGGGGATTATCAAAGCCCAATGATGAATATGAGATTGATAATAGTGTTTGCAATAATATTGAAAGTGGGTTTGGAAGAGTGTCAACTTTAGATCCCACATATTTGGAGAATGTTCAATCTTATGAATTTTTTGATAAAAGTGGGTTTCGAGAGGTCATGACTTTAGTTAATGTTAATCCCACTATTTTGGAAGAGTGTCAACTTCGCATGCATGTGGATCATGTTGAGAATATGTTATGTGATAGCTAGTTTGTTGAATTTGCTTATGATCCTACATGTAATTATTATGAGAGAGAAAAATATGGTTGTAGACATTTTCATATTACTAAATTACCTCTCTTCATGTTGAGATTGCTATCGTCTCTTTATTCTTCCTTGCATATGCTAGTTTTTGCTTGCCTTGATAATTTGTTTTCTTATAAAATACCTATGCATAGGAAGTATGTTCGACTTAAGTGTGTTTGTCACATGTTTTATGATGCTCTCTTTGTGCTTCAATTCTTGTCTTTCATGTGAGCATCATTGAAATCTCAATGCCTAGCTAAAAGGGCTTTAAAGAAAAGCGTTTGTTGGGAGACAAACCAATATTTTTCCTTGCTCTTTTTCAATAAATAATTCATCTAGCCTCTGGTTAGATGTGTTTTTGTGTTTTAATTAGTGTTTGTGCCAAGTAAGACCTTTGGGATGGCTTATGGTGATACTTGTTGTGATCTTGCTGAAAAACATAAACTTTTGCACCCAGGAAAATAATTTGCATTTTTTTACAGAAGCGTGCTTCTGATCTGATTCTTTTTGCACAAGATTGGTACACAAAATTTCCAGGTTCTCCTAATTTTTCAGAATTTTTGGAGTTACATACGTATTTTAAGTTTACAGATTGCTATAGACTGTTCTGTTTTTGACAGATTTTGTTTTCTATGTGTTGTTTGCTTATTTTAATGAATCTATGGGTTTTATCGGGAGGTATGCACCATGGAAAATTTAGAATACAGTAGATATTACACCAATATAAATAAAGAATAAGTTCACAACAGTACCAAAAGTGGTGATTTGTTTTCTTATACTAACGGATCTCATGAGATTTTCTATTGAGCTTTGTGTTGTGAAATTTTCAAGTTTTGGGTAAAGATTTGATGGACTATGGAATAAGGAGTGGAAAAGCTTAAGCTTGGGGATGCCCAAGACACCCCAAGGTAATATTCAAGGATAACTAAGAGCCTAAGCTTGGGGATGCCTCTGATGGCATCCCCTATTTCGTCTTTGTCTATCGGTAAATTTATTTGAGGCTATATTTTTATTCACCACATGATATGTGTTTTGCTTGGAGCATCTTGTATGATATGAGTCTTTAATTTTTAGTTTGCCACAATCATCCTTTCTGTACGCACCTCTTGAGAGGGACACGCATGAATCATGATTTATTAGAATATATACTCTATATGCTTCACTTATATATTTTGAGCTAGGCAATTTTGCTCTAGTGCTTCACTTGTATCTTTTTAGAGCACGACGGTGGATTTATTTTGTAAAAAGTATAGAACTCTAATGCTTCACTTATATTATTTTGAGAGTCTCTCTAAAAAGCATCGTAATTTGCTTTGATTATGAATTTAGTCCTGATATGATAGGCATTTAAGAGGGATATAATAAAAACTTTCATATAAAGTGCATTGAATACTATGAGAAGTTTGATTCCTTATGATTGTTTTGAGATATAAAGATGGTGATATTAGAGTCATGCTAGTGAGTAATTGTGGATTGGAGAAATACTTGTGTTAAGGTTTGTGATTTCCGTAGCATGCACGTATGGTGAACCGTTATGTAATGAAGTTGGAGCATGATTTATTTATTTATTGTCTTCCTTATGAGTGGCGGTCGGGGAAGAGCGATGGTCTTTTCCTACCAATCTGTCCCCCTAGGAGCATGTGTGTAGTACTTTGTTTTGATGACTAATAAATTTTTGCAATAAATATGTGAGTTCATTATGACTAATGTTGAGTCCATGAATTATACGCACTCTCACCCTTCCACCATTGCTAGCATCTCTAGTACTGCACAACTTTCGTCGGTGCCATGCACCCACCATATACCTTCTCAAAACTGCCACCATACCTACCTATTATGGCATTTCCATAGCCATTCCGAGATATATTGCCATGCAACTTCCACCGTTCCATTTTATTATGACACATACCATTGTTGTCATATTGCTTTGCATGATCATATAGTTGGCATCGTATTTGTGGCAAAGCCACCTTTCATAATTTTTTATACATGTAACTCTTGAGTCATTGCACATACCGGTACATCGCCGAGGCATTCATATAGAGGCATATTTTGTTTTAAGTATCGAGTTGTAATTTTTGAGTTGTAAGTAATAAAAGTGTGATGATCTTCATTATTAGAGCATTGCCCCATGTGAGGAAAAATAAAAGAGACCAAAGAAGCCAACAATAAAAAAATAGGCAAAGAAGCCAAACAAAAAAATGAGAGAAAAGAGAGAAGGGGCAATGTTACTATCCTTTTTCCACACTTGTGCTTCAAAGTAGCACCATGATCTTCATGATAGAAAGTCTCCTATATTGTCACTTTAATATACTAGTGGAAATTTTTCTATAATTTTTGATTGTTCCATGCTATTATATTATCTGTTTTGGATGTTTTATATGCATTAATATGTTATTTTATATTATTTTTAGGACTAACTTATTAACCTAGAGCCTAGTGTCAGTTTCTGTTTTTTCTTTTTTTTGAGCTTCGCAGAAAAGGAATACCAAACAGAGTCCAAACGGAATAAAACCTTTGCGATGATTTTTCTTGGACCAGAAGACACCCAGGAGACTTGGAGTTCAAGTCGGAAGAGTCACGAGGCAGCAACATGGGTGGGGCTCGCCGGGGGGGGGGGCTGCCTTGTGGGCCCCTCATAACCCCCCTGACCTAGTTCTTCCTACTATATCTTCACATATATTCCAGAAACACCAGAAGCATCCACGAAAACACTTTTCCACCGCCGCAACCTTCTGTTCCCGTGAGATCCAATCTTGGGGCCTTTTCCGGCATCTTGCCAGAGGGGGATTCAATCATGGAGGGCATCTACATCAACTCTATTGCCCTTGCAATGAAGCGTGAGTAGTTTACCACAGACCTACAGGTCCATAGCTAGTAGCTCTAGATGGCTTCTTCTCTCTCTTTGATTCTCAATACCATGTTCTCCTTGATGTTCTTGGAGATCTATCTGATGTAATCTTCTTTTGCGGTGCGTTTGTCAAGATCCGATGAATTGTGGATTTATGATCAGCTTATCTATGAATATTATTTGAATCTTCTCTAAATTCTTATATGCATGATTTGATATCTTTGTATTTTCTCTTCAATTATCGGTTTGGTTTGACCAACTAGATTGGTTTTTCTTGTAATGGGAGAGGTGCTTAACTTTGGGTTCAATCTTGCGGTGTCCTCACCCAGTGACAAAGTAGGGGTAGCGGGGCACATATTGTATTGTTGCCATCAAGGATAAAAAAGACGGGGTTTACATCATAATGCATGAGTTTATTCCTCTACATCATGTCATCTTAATGCATTACTCTGTTCTTATGGACTTAATACTCTAGATGCAGGCAGGAGTCGGTCGATGTGTGGAGTAATAGTAGTAGATGCATGCAGGAGTCGGTCTACTTGACACGGACGTGATGCCTATATTGCATAATCATTGCTTTGGATATCATCATAACTTAGCACTTTTCTATCAATTGCTCGACAGTAATTTATTCACTCACCATATTATTTGCCTTCATGAGAGAAGCCTCTAGTGAAACCTATGGCCGCCGGGTCTATTTTCCATCATATTAGTTTTAGATTTACTATTTTGAAATCTTTTATTATCAGATCTATAAACCAAAAAACCCAAAAATATTTTATCTTTTATCTATCAGATCTCACCTTTGCAAGTGACCGTGAAGGGATTGACAACCCTTTACCGCGTTGGGTGCAAGTGTTTGATTGTTTGTTCAGGTATTGATGATTTGCACGTTCTTCTCATACTGGATTGATACCTTGATTCTCAAACTGAGGAAAATATGTATCTCTACTTTGCTGCATCACCCTTTCCTTTTCAAGGGAAAAACCAACACAAACTCAAGAAGTAGCAGGTATAGAACCGCCACGTTTCCCGCCTCCCATCTGGCATGCACCCTTGCCGCGTCCACCTGCCGTCTTGCGGTAGCCGCCATCGTCGTGGCCCCGGCGGCCATAGACGCCGCTATGGATTCATATTTGAAATAAAAATCTATTTTTGGGGCATCTATAACATATGGTTTGTGTTCAAAATCAAAGCGGGGTGGCACTTTGATGCTCCTGGTTTTTTAAATCTGATTTGAACATATTTTCAAATGTCACAACATTCAGATAATTTTTTATGTGCACATCTCAACATTCTATGTGTTCACATTTTTCGTGTCTTGTATAAAAAGAGAAAACTTGGTGCTTAAAAATGCTTTTTACGAGACATTTTTTTTTCTTTTTTGCACAGGCGACACGAAATGTCAATTTTCTTGCGGAACTTGGAATGCGCACATCGAATGTCGAGATGTACACGCAAATCTTTCTGTTCGGATTTGTTTGACATTTCAAAATATTTTTACCTGTGGAAGGAGCATAAGCTCCATGTGCCAAAGTGAATTCCCAAAATCAATGGTAAAAGCTAGACCCAATTTATAAAGTGGTCTTGTATATAGAAAAACGGAGGAAGTAAATAGCACAACGAACATAGCCTGTATGCTTGACATACAGTTAAATAAATGAGAACAGGAGGTGCATTTCTTTTCCTTGCTAGCTAGCTACATCCAGAACGCTACGGGAGCAAAAGATGAGAGTTGCCTAGACACAGGACAAGAGGTGGTGTTTCTGTCGACGATTCGAAGCTTGCCCTGATGATTTTACTTGAGGCGGAACGTGGTCATGTTGAGCACGAAGCCATGAGGGTCCTCAAAGGCATCCTGGAACTCGAACCCATCGGCTACCACGCAATCAACAAGGAAAAACCTGGAGTTTCCCATGGATGTGAGAGTAGCCCCTTGGGATTTAGACACCTGATGTGTTGGGCTCCACAGTTTTTGCCCCTTGGCCATCTTCCAGCTGGGCTGCTGCTGCGTGGTGTTGCTACCGCTGTTGCTGCTGCTGCCGCCGAGGGAGAGGGAGGGAACTTGGCAGGAGCAGACGTAGCCATCCGGGTGTAGCCCGACCCATGCATCTAGCTCGGCGTCGAAGTAACCTTGGCGGTGGAAAGGGAGCACCCATTCCCCATGGCGCCTCCACTCACGGCTCTCGCTGTCAAACGAGAACGTGCCTGTGCCGCTGACCTTTCGGTCATCCACAGACACGAATACGGTGCGTCCGTCCGGGTGAAGGGCGTAGGACACAATCCTTTGATGCTTGGTGAAGGGGGCCGGGATGCTTTCCCAGGACCAGTCGGTGCTTGGGCACAGAGAGCGCATCATCTCGTCCTTGGCGGCGGCGGTCGTCATGACTTCGAATGCGGGAGGCCGCGACATGAAGTGGTAGGTAAACGCGAACAACGTGTCGTCGGCGGTGACAAAGAAGTTGACGGCGTTGAGAAGCGCGTCCGGGAGGGGATTGCCGATGGCCAGCGCGGCGGTTTCCGTGTCGAAGACCACGGTTGCGGTGCATCGGTTGCTGGTGGCTATTATGTTGGTGCCCAGGGCGGCAAAGTCCATGGCATGGTTGTTCAGAGGTGACGCTAGCCGGAAGACGGGGGGCGCGCTTAGGTCAGGGTTGTTGGCGTCGAGCTTGCGGATGGTGAAGCCACCGTGCCAGTCATCTAGAACCAGATAGAGGCTCTTGTGCTTGCTGCCGCTGCGGCCGTCGTAGTTGGCCGCCTGACCCTCCTCCCTGTCCTGCCGTCGTCGCTTAGACATACTACAAACCGGAGACAAAAGATAGGATTTTGATGAGATCAACGCAATCTGTGTGCGGTGTTGGGATCCGGGCAAGATCGATCACACCAAAATAATACGAACACTATTGCCAAAGGCAGTATTGTGCCTTGAATCTCTTTATTACTTCTCGCGACTTCACGTACAGACGCTACGGTGCTCATGCTTATATAGGCACCACCGTACAGACTAAAACCAGTATATCTTTATCTTTATCTTTATCTTTACCTACTAATAAACCAGCTACTGCTTCTGGTCGTCCGTCGTGGCAGTTTTGCAAAAGCGTCCCCGCGTTTCTTCGAAATCAACCCGCGGTCCTACTTTAAGTGGTTAACCAGGAAAACGTTTCGTTTTTACACAAAACTCCCTATCTATTGGTGTATTCAACCCGTGATCCGAGCAGATTTGTAAAGGAAAAAAAATACGGCAACAAACAGACCACGGGCGCTCGTCTCCTCTCCCTCTCGCCCACGAACTCCTCGCCGCCGCCGCCACCTGTGCCGGCCGCTTCCGGCGACCTCCGACGCCGCGCAGCACGCCCCCGAGCTCCTCACGGTCCGCGCCTCCCTCCCCTCCGACCAGATTCTCCGCTCCCGTCCTCTACCGCCCGCTTGCAACCCCACCCCCGTGGCTAGGGTTCCGGGCAAGGCTTCGCCGGCTCGTCTCCAGCGGCCCCAGGTTCGTTCCTCCTTCCTTCTTGGCCCCCCTCGCCTCCGTCTTCCTCCCAGAACTTGGAGCAGAAGCCCGCCTCAGTGTTTCCCGTCGCACTTCTCACGTCCCTATGGGATCTCCTCCCCCTCATCTCTCTCTCTGTGATTGATCGATGCTGTGTAGGGGATAGGTCGCTTCCGCGGTGGGGCTGGTGAGCTGGGAGCTGGTAAGGCATACGCCCTTGCAGACGAGGAGTTCTTGCTCTAGGGAGAGAGCAGAGGGCATGCTGGACACTGTTGTTGGTGAGACAGGTGAGGATGAGAGAGAGGAGAGAGAGATGATGATTGCTGCACATTTAGATAGAAGGATTGATGGAACTGCTACTGGCCGCTGCTGCTAGAAAGAGAGAGAGAACAGAGATGAGAGATAGGGTCCAACGCCTACTGATTTGCTCTTGTGGATAAAAAAAAGACAGGTGAACAAGAGAGAGAGAGAGCAGAGAGATAGAGAAGGTATAGAGAGAAGCGTTGATTGCTTCACATTTACATAGATGCTGATGTATGATGTATGATGCTACTGATTGATGCACATTTAGATAGAGAACAGAGATGTAGCTTGCTACTGAAAGTTTTCGTTATTGCTACAGTCCCATCAATCAATGTATATAAACCTGACAATAAATACTACCCAATTCGTATCCAGATGATTTGCATCTGTCATCAAGGAAAAAAGACATCACTGAACCCTTTGTATTCTAATTGCAAGGTTAAATAATCTTGTGTGTTCTAACTCTGCGATAATCTGCAGTTATTTGGCTCATCGTCGTGTCGCAAGTTTCTGACGTCGCTGTACACTGTGGACTTCGCCAGAAATCCGTCTGCACGTACTCCACCGTCTGCCGGAACTTCGTCTGACCTGAGGTACATACTACAGTGTAATCAATTTGCATCTGTCATCAACTACTACATAAGCTCTGAACAAGTCAATGCCTAAAACACCCCCCCTGTCCTCATTACAAGATGGTCCTGAGGAAAAACAATAATTAGAAGTAGCGATAAAATGTGATAAATCTAGCTAAATTTGTATCTAGGAGGAACATCTATTGTATGACAGAAAAATATAAGAAAAGGTAAAGTAATATCATGGTGATGGCAGAGAGGTAATTATTTAATTGACTATTTTGGAAGTAGCAATAAAAGGTCATAAAGCTAGCGAAATTTTTATCTAGGAAGAACAGCTGTTGTATGACAAAGTTTTCATATCAGTGCTACATGGTTCCACTCTGAATCTCTGTACTTAATTGGCTGAAGGTTTGCATTAGTGGTTCAGACCAATGCTATATGGTTCCACTCTACATCTCTGTAGTTAATTGGCTTAAGGTATACATAATTGGTTGGCTCTGAAAATATATATAGTAAGTCTTCACATTGTAACAGCTTGAAGAGGTTCATAAAAAAATGGTACAGGAGTTGCAACAGTCTTGATCAAGTATTTTGCATTTCTTTACAGAGGGAGTACTTATTAGTTCTGTATGTTCTTTAGTATATGCTCTGGGAGTTTAACAATTCAGTGACTAGAAGGGTCACGACATTGCTTATCCATGTCCTTCTGTTTTTTCATTTGAGTTGGCTACCTGAATTTCCACTATGTTAATTCATTCTTGTGCAATTTCTCACTGGTGTTCATGTAATTAGCCTGCAGCCTTTATTAGTAGTGCCTAACATTTGGTCAGTTAGGTAGTTTGACTCTAAGACACTGAACTTTGTAATATCTCTTTATTATAGTTTTAAATAGTAGTAGTTCCTCTGACATTGCATGGTAGTGGTGCTGCAAAGAATTCCACTGTTTGGGGGAAGTTCAGGGGAGCTTCTGCTCTGTCCTTGGGAGGAATAGTGTGCTTGTTAAAGCTGCGAGTCATTGGTGCTCTGTACTTAGATGGAAAATGTGGCAATACTGTGTTGAAGTTTGTTATATCCATCCGAGGAGATAAAAGATGTGGCACTCCTGTGCTGAATTTCGTTATGGCCACATGATGAGGAGATAAAAATGTGGCAATACTTGGTAGTGTCTTCTAATTTTTGTACTGGTCAATTTTAATAGCTCTCATACTTTCATTGTAAATTATAATAAGAGGTTGTATAGAAATGAATGGACAGTACAATTAATAGCTCTCATATAGATAATTTTTGTATACTTATACAATGAATGAACATTACAATTACTTTTATAGTGATGTTGGTTGCATAGAAATTCTAGCTTTCTGTGTTATTTCTTACACTGATTTGCTTATTCTTTGCTATAATTTTGTGTGGTTTCCTAGGGTGGAGAGGCGAACCTCAAATGGGCAACATCTGATCTTGCTCGCTGAGCTGCTATTCCTGGTATACAACCCTTAGACACAAGCATGTCTTTATTTAATTGTTTATCTTGCTTTGCTACAATGGAAGAAATAAAAATAAGAAACAATTTTCGTGGTGGATCTCTTGGAAAATTTGGAACAGTATTTGATCTGGGGACAACAACTATGAAAACAATTAATCTTGGATTTGAGTTTCTTTTAATCTTTAAAATGATGTACGGGGCCAGCAAATTCAGTTATTTGGTTTTGTAAGTTTGATATTTCTGAAACTTGTTAGGATTTAGGGTGCATATCAGGATATGTGCATCACGCTCAATGGTGAGACGAGAACCTGATCCGGTCACATATTTCTTTTGTTTCTCTGCCATGTTCAAATATAGAAAACATGTAGCTTAGTCGATACTAAATGTTTGGCACCAGAGTTTTTTCGCAGTAATCAGATGTTTTTTTTTACTGAAGGCCTTCCTATCTTACTGCATGTATCACTTAATATTAACACTTCAACATTACTCGTGACTTGTGATGACACAGTGTGTTCATTGTCCGATGTGCTGCATGACCATTGAATAGTACTCAGAGCATACACCTATTCGTGCCTCATTATGCTGTACTTGCATGAAGTTTCCCAGAATAGTTGGCAGTTTACATTGACATGGCAGGCAGGGATGTGGAATTACAAAAGATGATATTTTGGAAGAGCTGGTTCTGGAGCTGATGTACACCTACTTTGAGTACTTTCAATATTGTTTTCTACTTCCAAAGTTGTTTGGGTGGTAAATTATTTTTCAAGTTTGCAAGCATATATTTATTAATTTTCTACCCGTTGCACCGCACATGCCTTTTGGCTTGGCCTTCGCCCTCCACGCACGCCAGCTGCGGTGGAAGCCTAGCTCCCACAGCTCTGCAGTGAGGCACGCAGAGAGTGACGACAACTTCTGAAGCCATGGCTAGCCCGTGATTACCAGAGTGGCGATGAGTGTGATTTGATACCTGTTTTGTTTGCTCCTTCTGTTTTGATTTGAGTTGATGGGGATGAGATGTGACCCTGCTGCTGGGCGTCGCAAACGCCACGGCTCCATGTGCCCCAGCTTTGGTGATGCACGGGCGAGGCTACTCGATCTGGTGTAGTCGCCCTCCTTCCAAGAAATCAAGTTCTTTCGTTCAGATTTTAGATCTCTTGAGTTTCAGCTTAGTTCAAGGATAGAAAAGCATGCTCCTTATGGATTCAATAAGGAAAACCATTAGCCACTTATTCAGAATTGGATGGTGTGGTGCACCTTCATCTTGCTATCCAACTTCTTAGCTTATTTGCTTTAACTTCACTATAGTTATATAGTAGGATAAGGATCCAATCTTGTGACGCCACTCCATTTCCATCGTCAAAAGTTGTGCATGAGTTGATTCAGACTTTCAGAGTTCAGAGAACACCTAGCAGAGTTAATCAGCCTGAAGGTATATCAGATCCTAAGGAAAGAGGACCCGGTTCAGATTTGTCACTAATATGTGCTGTTGGATAGCCATGGTATGTGTTAGTTTTAATTTACCACAGAAGTTTGATTCTTGGGAGATAGGACAGGTGCATACATTATTTTTCTTATGAATCTGTTCTCTTTTTGTGCACTATCTATCTATGAAAATTTTCAAAGAAATTGACGGCGGCAGCTCGGCGGCGGTGTGGCGAATGACGAAGCATCTAAAATGGACGGAAGAGAGGTGGTAAGGCGCGGCCGGGAGACGTACATATTTGAGGAAATACGATTCATAAGGTTTCATATTAACAAAAATTGATAGTCTTTGTAAAGTAATCCGAACGTTTTGTTGATTCTGGGACAACTTTATTCTCCAATATGAATTTGTAAGAAAAGATATGGCATACATTTGTGTAAATTGATAATGTAAGCACATCTAGAAACTCTATTATTTTTTCAAGATTGATTTACTTGCTGGTGCTAACTTTCATTTTCTCAAAACAGGGCATGTGTGCTATTTCTGAAAAAACAGTTGCAGTGTTCTCACTATTTTATTTCCACAAATATCATCATGTTTTGCTATTGATGTAATGCTATATTTCTTGACTGAAATCAAACCCTTCAGTTGCTGCCGTGGTGCTCTTATATTCCTTCACAGAAAGCAAACCTTGTTCATGGCTAACTTATAGAATAACATTTTTCAAAAAAAAAAACTTATAGAATAGCAGATACAGAGTTCAGAAACCATCAATCTTAGGAACACTCTGACCATGTGTTTGCTTCTGTTGAAGACCCAATATATGATGAGGTGCTGTAACTGCTAATGTTGAGCTATATGGACTCTATGAGTAGAACCACCATTGACAAACATACGGGTCAATAGAATTCAGAAAGTTACAGTTTATTTGCTCCAAAACTACTCTGTGGACGATAGTTTATGCTGCAGATCATTGCACGACCCTAATCAAACGGTCTGCTGCAGTTTAATTCTATACATGGATGGCACGATCTCACTGTTGTCCAAAAATCGTCTTATTGGTGTCGTGTGCATATATTCAATAATGGATTAAGTTTCAATGTAAATCATTAATTGGACTCCCATGATTGCAGTGGTGTATTGTTCGGCAAAAGGTAGTATTGTCGCCTTTTAATATATACTGCTTCGGCGAAACAATTGGTTGTTACTTTTAATAAAAGTTAACGTCAAGTAATTTGTTTGGACCAAGCCCAAATAGCCAAAAAAAGAATAAACTCTTCCCAACCAAACAACCACCTGTAAAAGTCAACAAAAATGCTCTAAAAACCCGTCAAAAAATGCTCTAAAAATAGATGTAATTTTTAACACAGTAAAAATAGCTTCAAAATTTTCACACTATTTTTGTTTCAAACAATTATATTCACATTTTAAAAATTTAAAAATTCCCAAAAAATGTTCCATTTTTACTAAAACAAAGTCCATTTAGAAACATAAAACAAAAAAAATTAACAAAGTCAATTTAGAAACGTAAAACACAAAAAACATTCTTTTCATAAAAGACTTCTATTAAAAAAATGTACTTTTTCTGTAAAAAATGTTCTTTTTTAGAGAAATGTTATTTTCATAAATGTGTTAATATTCTTAAAAAGAGTTCCAATTTTGTGAAAACGTTAACTTTTATTAAAAATAAGGATTTTTCCATGTTTGACCTCATTATAGAAGTTTATTAAAATTGGATATAAAAAATAATGCACAATGGTATTAAAATTGGATATAAAAAATAATGCACAATGGCATATGTGCCTTTTTTATCGCCCGGTGCAAAGCACGGGCATTTGTACTAGTAATTTACCTATTCCTACTACTCCTGGAGCTAGAGTTCCTAGTTCAACTCGGACAGGTACAAAGATAATTTATTTTTTTGAAACGGAACAAGTACTAAAATAATCGACGACTCCCAACCGGACTCAAACTTGTTCACTTTCCACGGGATCGGGCAGGCACGGCTCCGATCACCGGTACGCACGGACGAGCACGATATGCTTCACAATCAAAGAAAAATCTGCGCGAGCGGTCTCTCCTTCCTCCCTGTCCAAACCCTAGCCACTACCGAAATCAGGGGCTATGCCTACGGCCCAAGGCCGTCGGCATAGGCCACAATGCCGTCGTGAGCCGGCTATGTCAGGAGGTGGTGTAGGGCGTGGCAAAGGAGGGGCGCCAGCAGGTTTCGGTGAGGGAGGAGGGAGACGGTCTGGTAGAGGAGGTGGTACAGGAGTAGGATATCCAGGAGGAAGGGGTAGTGCAGATAGTCAGCCGGCTGGAAGAGCAGAGGCTGTTGGACAGAATGCTGGGAGGGGTGGGCTTGCGGTGTCAAGCGCCCCCAACATTGGGGAGGAGGACCTCAGGACTGCTCGGAAAAGGCTCGTGGGGGCCGATGGAGTTGTGATGGTACGTGGTCAACCAGTGCCGAACCTTGCGGGCAAGGTTCCGACCACGGTTTTGCTGCTCGAGAGTGGTAGTGTGTCAGGGGCAAATGTAGTGTCTGCCCCGTCATCTACGCCAGGCAAGACACCAGTTGTGAAAAGAAGAAAGCAAGGTGAGGAGAGGGAGGATGTTTATATGACGGAAGAGGCGGCCTCCTTCGAGGACCGCCGGGCCCAATGAATATCCTTAGTTGGAACTGCCGGGGAGGGGGGAATCCCCGGACAGTTCGTGAGTTGGCGACTATCTGCCAGTCGCATTCCCCCAGCTTGGTGTTTTTGTGTGAAACAAGGCAGAGAGCGGACAAAATGAAGAAGGTGCGAGGGAGGATTGGTCTAAAGGGTTTTGTAGGAGTTGACAGTAATGGCATGAGCGGTGGTCTTGCGTTGTATTGGCATGAGAGTTATGATGTGGTGATTCTAGACAAGGAAGAACATTTTATTGATGCGACAGTCCGTGTTCATGAAGGGGCAGCCCAATGGAGGATTGCTTGCATATATGGTGAACCACGCGTGGAGAACATGCACCGTATTTGGTCCAAACTTGAACAACTAAAGGTTGTGAATGATTTACCTTGGCTAGTGGTGGGTGATTTCAACGAGGCCATGTGGGGCTTTGAACATCTTTCAGCAACACCACGGGGAGAGCCACAAATTCTCGCTTTCCGTGATTCTTTGGAGATCTGTGGCCTAGTTGACCTAGGTTTTGTTGGGACCCCCTTTAAGTATGATAATAAGAGGGGCGGAGGAGGCAATGTGAAGGTGAGGCTTGACAGGGCAATGGCAAATAACGCATGGAGGAATTTGTTTGCTTATGCTTCGATACTACATGTGCCATCACCTTGCTCGGATCATGTGGTACTTGTTTTGAAGGGGTCGGCTGATCTAGGGCCGAATGGGGGGAAGCAAAGGAGATATGAACTGTTTTGGGAGAGGGACGGATCTTTATCGGAGGTGATCAAGGAGGCTTGGGAGGCTGCGGGAGGTGTACACAACATGGTGCAGCTGAGAGATGCGCTAACTAAAACGATGATAGCCTTGCGACTTTGGAGTAAAAAATTTGGTAATGTCACTCGAGAGCTAGCAAAATCGCGATCCCAGCTAGAGGAGTTGATGTGTATGAATGCTGATCGCCAAGATATTGTTCGTGTGACGGATAAGATGAATGAGCTTCTGTATCAAGAAGAGATGCTTTGGCTGCAATGTTCGTGTATCACGTGGTTGAAGGAAGGGGACAGAAACACAAGATATTTCCAAAGCAAGGCAGTATGGAGGGCAAGGAAGAACAAGATCCGTGAACTTACGGATAGCGTCGGTGACATTCACTCGAACCTTGGCGGCATGGGAGAATTGGCTAACATGTATTTCCATGATATTTTTACAGCTGACCTGACGCTTAATGTTGCGCCTATTCTGGACCTAATAAACCAGGTGGTTACTGAAGAGGATAATAATAAGCTATGTGCGCCTTTTACAGATAAAGAGATTTTGGATGCTTTGTTTCAGATTGGTCCTCTAAGATCACCGGGTCCAGATTGCTTTCCTGCGAGATTCTTCCAGAGGAAATGGAGCACCCTCAAGGAGGGGGTGCTGGCAGCGGTGAGGGATTTTTTCAGTACAGGAATCATGCCGGAGGGGGTGAACTCTACCTCGATTGTACTTATTCCCAAGATACCCAACCCGGTGAGAATCACAGATTACAGGCCTATTAGTCTGTGCAATGTTATCTATAAGGTGATCTCCAAGTGCCTGGTGAATATGATGAGGCCTTTATTTGATGATCTCATATCTCCTGAACAGAGTGTGTTCATTCCAGGAAGGATGATCACGGACAACGCGCTTGTTGTGTTTGAATGTATCCATCATATTAAGCAGGAGAAGGATCCTAAAAAAAGTTTCTGTGCATACAAATTGGACTTATCAAAAGCTTATGATCGAGTTGATTGGGTCTTCTTGAGGCAAATGATGCAAAAGTTAGGTTTCTCTCAGCGATGGGTTGACTGGATAATGTCTTGTGTCACGTCGGTGAGCTACTCTGTCAAACTAAACGGAACCCTCTTGGATTCATTTGCACCGACGCGTGGGCTTCGGCAAGGAGATCCGCTATCCCCGTTTCTTTTCTTACTTGTGGCAGATGGACTTTCTGCATTACTGAGGAACAAAGTGGATACAAGTGACATCACGCCGGTGAAAGTGGCTAGACGAGGGCCTGGTGTGTCACACTTATTGTTTGCTGATGATACGTTGTTGTTCTTTGAAGTAACAGGGGAACAAGCGAGAGAGGTCAAAGCTCTGCTGGATGTATACAGTAGGGCGACAGGCCAGGGCCTAAACCCTAATAAGTGCTCTATTCTATTTGGGTATGCTTGTCCCGTGGCGAGGCAGGAAGAAGTTAGGGAAGTGCTTGAAATCACTAATTTGCTCTTTGAGGAAAAGTACTTGGGCCTACCGACACCGGAGGGGCGGATGTCTAAGGGTCGTTTTCAGAATTTACAGACTCGGTTAACCAAGCGATTGTTACAGTGGGGAGATGGCCTTCTGGTGCAACCGGGAAGAGAAGTGTTGATCAAATCAGTTGCACAGGCTCTCCCAACTTACATTATGGGTGTGTTCAAGCTACCTTTTTCTGTTTGTGATGATCTTACGTGCATGGTGCAGAATTTTTACTGGGGGTCGGCAAAGGGCAAGAGGAAGGTTCATTGGAAGAATTGGGACGATCTTATGCAGCCCAAGGAGAGGGGGGTCTTGGCTTTCGTGATTTCAGGCAATTCAATCAAGCATTATTGGCTAGGCAGGCGTGGAGACTTATAACCAAGCCGGAAAGCCTATGTGCTAGGGTTTTAAAAGAACGTTATTATCCGGATGGTAAGTTGGAGGATACAGTTTTTTCTGGAAACTGTTCATCTTCGTGGCAAGCTATTTGCCATGGGCTGGAATTGTTGAAAAAGGGTCTTTTGTGGAGAGTTGGTGATGGTGCAAGCATAAGGGAGTGGTGAGATAATTGGATTCCGAGACCCTATTCTTACAAACCGATCTCTCCACAAGGGAGATGCCGCATTCGGTTCGTTTCTAGTCTTTTGAATGCTAATGGGTCATGGAATGTGGAGCTTCTTCGGGCCTTTTTTGTGGAAGCAGATGTACAGGAAATTTTAAAGATCCGCGCCTCGCCCAGGTTGATGGGAGATGTTATTGCTTGGGGTCCTGGTCGGCATGGCTGCTTTACGGTTAAATCAGCATATGAGTTGGCCTTCGACAAGGATCATAGAGATACTGCGTCTTCATCTAGTGCATCACCTTCAGGAAGTCGAGCTTGCTGGGATTTTATTTGGAAGTGTGGTGCCCCTCCAACTGTTAAACATTTCGCATGGCGGATGGCTACTGATGCACTTCCTATTTGGAAGAAGAAACACCGAATTGGGTTGGAGACTACGAGTATATGCCCGGTGTGTGGATTAGAAGAGGAGGATAATTTTCATCCGTTCGTCCGGTGTCAGCTCGGGAGGGATCTGTTTGTGGCTATGACTAAGGTTTGGAGGCTACCGGACATAACACCAATACTGAATAACGGCATGGAGTGGCTGTTACATGTGTTGAGTCCTCTTACTGATCTCGATCGTACAATGGTACTAATGATTTTTTGAAGAAGTTGGTTTGTTCGTAATGAGCTCACTCATGCAAAGCCTGCCCCGCCAATGGAAGTGTCGATACGTTTCTTGCAAAGCTACTTGGAATCTTTGCTTGGTATAAAGCAAAACCCACAAGCTGATCCGGCCAAGGGGAAAGCTTATTTTGAGTGGCAAATCCCAAGGAAGAGGGGGAGCGGTGCTGCAGTTCAAGAGGAGCGAAGATGGACGAAACCGGATGAGGGTTGGTGTAAGTTAAACACTGATGGCTCTTTTGCTGCGTCTGGTGAAGCTGGGGCGGGGATGATCCTGCGTGATCATCTAAGTGCCATCAGTTACTCGGCTTGCAGGGCCTTGTACTCGTGCAGTGATCCCCTCGAGGCGGAGCTTTGCGCATGTATGGAGGGTTTGTCCCTGGCAATACAACGATGTGACATGCCGTTAGTGGTGGAGTTGGATTCTTCTGAAGCGGTCACGCTCATATCAAGCTTGGAGGTTGACCGGTCGGTATACTCTTCAATTGTTAGAGAGATCAAGCACTTGTTGGGTTTAAGGAAGACTTTTATTTCTCTTATTTCTAGAACTCAAAATAAAGCTAGTGATAGTTCAGCTAGTTTTGCTAGAACCCAAGGTAGGACCATGACTTGGTTAGGTGCTGGTCCAGATGAAGTTATGGAAATAGCATCCGATGATTGTAAGGACCTTGTGATTGATTAATACATTGCTATTTCACCCGCAAAAAAATGCCGTCGGCATAGGCCTATGCCTACGGCTGCGTCGGCATACCCCCGTCCACATAGAATACGTCAGCGTAGTCTGTCAGGCCGTCGGCATACTAAAGCCATCGGCATAGATGTGTATGCCGACGGCTTCCGTACAGCCGTCGGCATAGTTTCACCGTCGGCAAAAAAAAAAGGACAAGACGGCAACTGACGGCGCCGTCGCTAAGTACAACCAACCAGGAGCTGCCACGTGGCAAAACTATGCCTACAGCTTTGCCGTCGGCATAGTTTTGCCACGTGGCAGCTCATGGTTGCTCCTCGCTGAGTACTATGCCTACAGCAAAGCAGTAGGCATAGATGATCTATGCTGACGGCTTTGCCGTAGGCATAGATGGAAACATATATTCATGAAAAAAGAATACAAGTGATATTGCAAAAACTGAATAAAAGAAACTATATTCATAATAAATGAAGCATTGCAATTATTTGGTCTGAATAATAAACAATAGACTTTATTAATATGAATGTCAACTACAAGCATTCAGGAATTACACTTAGGAAAAGGAAATAAAAGAAGAAAGGATAAGTCCTAAACTAAACCTATACTAAACTATCTACTTCATCTTCTGCTTCTTTCTTCCAGTTCATCAACCTGCAAAACAAGAAACAACAAATAGGAAAAACTTGATTAAGGTTAAAATGTAGCATTCCCCATAGGGAAATGCCTTTGCTGTAGGAGCCAGCACTTAGGAGTTTGGAAACATTAGTCAAACCCCAACAGATTAAGTTGATCAAAGAAACAGTAGAAGAGAGCCAGCACTACGTAAATGGAGCCAATGGAACAGTAACCAGTAAGGCCAAAAGGAACAGGTTCAATTGGCAGTAAGGAATAACCCAATACAGAAGTAAAGCCAGCAAAGTATAGATCAAAGCCAAACCCAAAGATCAACTCAAATTAGCACTAACTCCATGATTAGGGGATCCCTCAATTAAGCTTGGGTTATCACTACATGCAACCATCAGGACTAAACCATATAACTAAACCACTAGTAGATGATGTACTAAACCATACAAGAAATACCAATACAAGGTATTTAGATAAATACTAGTATATATCAAACACAAAAACCAGCTTGAAAGAGAAACTATAATTTTATACCACTACAGGAGCGAATCATGAACTACACAAAGTAATTGCAGTAATGAATCAGTGTATGTTGATCAATAAGAGAGTGACAACTATATACAAATGAAGGACTATATCCTTTATAAGATAACAAAGAAACAGTAGCACTTATGCATATGAACAAACAGAACCAGCAGCCAGCCAATAAAGAAACTAGCATGTGCTATATGACAGGAAGAATAACATCTATAAGACCAAGATAATTGCAATGATAGACCAACAGTAGGGTCATGCAATCATTCGATTCCATCATTGCCGCACTAGTTGAGCGACAAATCAAATATAACAGTAGTTCCATTGGTTCAATCAACAAGTTAACCAAAGTTTACTTCCCACTACTAATTTTGCAACTCGTGATAATAAAGAAAACAGAGCAAAAATAAATAGGAATGATCTTTTCCATGACACAGGCATGGAAAGCACAAACAAAATCACCCATGCGCATGAAACAGAGCAAGGTACTAATATAGCAGCACAAGAGAGGGAGCTAGAGGTAGGAGACGGATTCACAGGAGAGGAGGTTGTAGTCGATGCCGCACACGACCACGTCACCGTCACGCGGTGAAGGATGTTGTAGTCGAGTTGGACCATGCGCGGGGCGTCGTCGTGGCGGTGGATGACCTGGTTGTCGCCATCACACACGAAGGATGCCTACTGCTCTGAATCTAACAAACAACTCAGTGCTAAAGTCGTTGATCTAGTACAAAAATTAAGCAGGCAGTATAGGAGACACAAGTGTTGCTGCTAGTATCTACAGAAATAAATCAAGCTGCCTGTGTGTGTGCTTGAGCTAGCCTAGTACGTAGTCCATGGTTGGGCTCCAAAACTAACAGAGCATGCTAGCGTCAACAGAATCAATCACAAGGTTATTTTTTTGTTGTTGCTAGCACTGCTAGCTGTATGTGTTGATCCATCCATCCATGGACCTAACTAATGTTGTTGTATCCCTAGACTAAGTGCAGCAACACAAGAAGAACTAAAACCGTAACTACGTATACTCATCCATGGCAAACTGTACCAAACCATCCATACATAGCCAGATTGCAATGGAGCGGATTTAACACAAGACATGAAAAATTGATGAGCCAAATGATTTTTAGTATTACTAACTTGAAAGGAAGCTCACTGTTTCCATCTTCTACCTATCCATGATTTTATTTTTCTGAAGCAAGCATCAAAAAGCACGATGGCAATCGAATTTCACACAAAAACTGAACCAATACTTGTTGTTATGTAGTGTCCATGACAATTGCAATTGATGTCCACCTCAGATTAGGTTTTCAAGGGCTAGAAAGAGATGTTGTAGCTCACCATGTATGGGGGTAGGAGGTGGATGCAGGGGAGGGTTGGAGGGCGTCCTGCAGCAGAAGCTTCGCCATTAGAGCAACCTGCACAAAACAGAGGAAGGGGAGATGAATAAGTCATGGTGAGGAAAAGGGCCTTCCACATGTTTAGATCGGGAAGAGAAACAACAACAAAAAAGACCCCCAAAAAAACCCTTCCATGGCGTGCTGTACTAGGAGCAGCTCCTCTCTCTCCGCTAGGGTTTGGGGCGCTAAGAGGCTCCATGGGGCCGCTGCGTGGTGGGGGACAAGGGAATCCATCTCCATGGTGGCGTCCCGCCCCACGGAGGTGCGCCCCTCCTGCCGTCGTCGCCGGCACGCCCATGGCGACCTGCAGAGAAGGAAGAGAAGATGAGGTGAGGTGAGGTGAGTTGAGGAGGAGATGGTGGGCGAAGAAGGAGGGGGAGGGGCTTACCAGTGCTGGATCCGGTCACCTCTGGCCTCGCCGTGGCCTGCCGTGGCGGATCCCGGCGAACAAAACAAAAGGGGATGCAAAACCCTAGCAAATGGGGGAGCCGTGGATCTGCACGGAGGTAAGGCAGACGCGGACCAAGGGGATCTCGCCGGCGTGCTGCGCGCGGCCGGAGCTCGCCGGAACCGGGCGGCGTGGGTGGCGGCAGCGGCGAGGGAGAGGGGGGTTCGAGGGTGGGAGGGGGAGGGGACGAGGGTTTCGGTGGGTTCGAGCGAGAGAGTGTGTGTGTTCGTGCGGTCAGTGGGTCGGATGGATGGATGGATGTGGGATTGTGGGATTCCTGGGCACAAATGGACGATAGGATGTGAGCCAAGTCATCAATCCGTGGCACAAATGGATCCACCAATGAGAATAAGTGAAACTGAAATTGAGTGTGTGGGTCTCTCTCTTGACTATTTTTCTTTTTTTCTAATTCTGATTTCATTCACGGGATGTTTTTTTTCCGATGAAAATGAAAGGAAATAATATATGGATGGCGGGCCGATGGGCTGGGTTTCGAAAGCATCGCGTGCATGTTTCGTCTGGCTTTTGGGACACAGCATGGTGTCGAGTGGAGCCCACACGTTTTGTTCGGCTTTTGAAACATGAAACTCAAATTAACTGTCGGCTCGCGTCGTGGAGGTCGAGGAAGAACCGGCGTTCGTCGTCGTCGTCCGCACAACTGCTACACATGCATCTCGAAGGGGTTGTGAGGCCGAAGATGAACACGTGTGATGGTCAACATCATAGATATTCCTCCGCGATGGGTGGGTGATGCACGACGAGTACGATGTTCCACGAGATATGCATGTTGTGGACCTCTTCCGTGAGGGGGGCAACTTCGGAGTCGCATGCCAGGTGGTCACACCTGCCACCACACATTCAGACATGTAAGAGGATCCAACGCAAGTTCTTGTGGCATTGCTAGCCGCCGAAGACCGCTGAACATTACTACGGTGTCATCGCCATCCGTGAGGGGTGCACACTTCGGAGCTGCATATTGCCTATTTAAAAATCCCGGTGTGGTTGTTTCCCCCCTCCAAGTGCTGGCGGCAGTGTCGTCCGTGATGTGGGTCACACTCTGAAGCTGTGTGTGGGATGACACTGAATTGATCACGGTCTGAGTGTTCAAGAATATTCATGCAACACCAAAACTGCAAAACATTACTTCAGTGTCATCGCCGTCTGTGAGGGGGGCCACACTCCAGAGCTGTGTATTGCCGCGGGACCTTGCACGGTGTCGTCATATGGCCCTTGTAGGGTGGGGTGAAAGTTTTAGCGCGTTTCGCAGAAGCCTGACCGGAGGTCGCTTGTAAACTGCACCATCTCCAAGGTAGTATCTGGCTGCCGACGATCTGTGAGGGGAGAGGAGGATCACGGCGGCATGCCGGATCCAACCACTTGTAAACTGCACCATCTTTGAGTTATTAAGTATCTGGCTATCGAGAGGGAACGTGTCCGGTTTATGAAGGAAGTGTGTTGCCCGTTGCTCCATTGACCTCGAAACTTCTCGTGCTCTCAGAGGGGGGCATTTCATGACACGTTCCCGTACATGGCATTTTTTGGGACCGCCTGGAATATTTGAGACATTTACTGCATCTGTAGGGCTTCAATGTGGGAAATTGCAGATCTGCACGGCGGCCACCTGAAATGATGTCAATAAGTGGTTTGTAAAATCATATATGATGTCTTTGCAGTATGCGTCGCCCTAGTGCAACCAAAGGAGGAGAAACCCCAGCACCGGGAGGGGCGAATGTACCTCGACGACATGTCGGATCTTGCCGTAAAAACCCACGGAAAATCATACGATGCCGGAAATCCTAGGGACCTGCACGGTGTCATCATATGGCCCTTGTAAGGTGTGGTAAAAATTTGAGCGTGTTTCGCAGAAGTCTGACCGGCAGCCGCTTGCAAACTACACCATCTTCGAGTTAGTCTCTTGCTATAGAGAGAGAGAGAGAGAGTGTTTCGGTTTGTGAAGGAACTGTGCTGCCCCTTGCTCCGTTGACCTCAAAAATTCTCATGCTCTCAAAGGGGCCATTTCATGACACGTGCCAGGACATGGCATTTTTCGGGCCTGCCTGGATTATTCGAGACATTTACTGCATCTGTAGGGTTTCAATGCAGGAAATTGCAGATCTGCACGACAGCCACCTGAAATGGTGTCCAAAAGTGGTTTGTAAAATCATATATGATGTCTTTGCAGTATGCGTAGGCCTAGTGCAACCAAAGAAGGAGGAGCCCCACCACCAGGGGGGCGAATGTACCTCGGCGGCATGCCAGATCAAGACGTAAAAATCCATGGAAATCATACGATACCAGAAATCCTTGGGACGTGGCACAGTGTCTTCATATGCCCCTTGTAGGGCATGTTAATAGTTTGAGCGCGTTCCGCAGAAGCCTGACCGGAGGCCGCTTGTAAACTGCAGCATCTCCGAGTTAGTATCTAGCTATCAAGAGAGAACATGTCTGGTTTGTGAATGAAATGCGCTGCCCGTTGCTTCGTTGACCTCGAAACTTCTCATGCACTCAAAGGGGACTTTTGCATGACACATGCTAGGACATTTCATGACACCCCCAAGGCCCCCGACCGGCCTAACCCTGGCTCCGTTGACCCGGAGATCTACGCCTTTTACTTTCATCGGACGGCCTCTGACCAATAGACTTTTCCACCTGGTTGTGATAGGTTAGCCCATAGGAACATTCCCAAACATAGTCTGGGCCCAGCTCACCACTAGATTCCCTCCGGCTCGACCCGACGCGCATGTTTCCCCCTCTAATGATGGCGGCAGTGCCGTCCGTGATCAGGGGTCCACACCTCGGAGCCATGCGACGGACGTCTCTGCATGCCACAACACTTTCAGACATGTAAGAGGACATGGTGTGATATTTTGGTGGGACCCGACCGACCACCCCTAGCCCCGTTAACCCAGAGATCTATGCCTTTGAATTTCACCGGACGGCCTTTGACTAATGGACTCTTCCACCGATTGTGATAGGTCAACCCATAGGAGCATGCCCGAACATGGTCCGGGCCCAACCCATCACTAGATTCCCTCCGGCTCTAAATTTTTGTAGGTCAACCCATATGTAGATATAAGTTTTTGTCTCGTTTGGCCAAAGAATGAAAAATATACAAAAAAAAGTCAAAACAAAAGTGTGTTTTCTGTAAATCTGAAGCAACCATGGTTTTAGTTTGTTCAAATTTGAAAACATAGTATAGCAACAGAATCCTTTCAAGATTCCGATAAAAAACCATATAAAAGTTGTCAAAATCGATGCAAGTATCAATTACTTGTGATTTTAACAAAGTACAAGGACCTATTTGCAAAATTACATGAGGTCACATTTCTAAGATACTCAAAAGAAAAAACAAACTGGATATTCATAATCTATGGAAAATTCTACCCCAAATCAATATACAATTTGTATATATTTAAGTTTAGATAAGTCAGATTTAAATTAATCAAATTTCAACTAAAAAAGAAAACAAATTAAAATAAAGATAATATATGCCGACGGTCGCCGTCAGGGCCGTCGGCATAGCTTTGACGGCGTCAGCCCGTCGTCAACCCCGGGGACGCCACAGCCATGTCTATGCCGACGGTCGTCCTATGCCTACGGCTGCCGTCGGCATATATAGAGATATGTCGACGGCTTTTCTATGCCTACGGCTGCCGTAGGCATATCTCCAGCTATGCCGACGGCTTTCTGCGGGCCTTAGGCATATCTCCGGCTATGCCGACGGCTCCGACAAAAAGCCGTCGGCATAGTAAATGCCGTCGGCATAGACAGTTATTCCGGTAGTGAGTCGCCCTTCCCCGTTGCCGATGCCCGACGCTAGCGGGCGCGCGGTCCGTAACGCACACACCAGTTTCTGAACACTAGTGGTTGGGGCGCCACCGGGTGGCGCCGCTTGAGGCATGCATGTGCGGTGGCAGGTAGGTGGCCGCACTTTTCATTCACTTTTTGGCTCTATGAGTAGAACATATACATGGAACTGCCAGTCAACTCATGTGGCTTACAGGACCAACAAAAATAGATTACTTGCAATATACATTTATAAAATAAATCAGAAATATTATTAATAGGTAAGCTTATATGAACATAGAGTAGCAGTCTTACATCCTACAAAGACTTATACATATAGAGATGATGGAATGCAGAGCCTAAATTTTCTAAACTCAAGCATCCACAAAATGAAATCATCGCATGATGATGATGATGATGAATGATAACCACTGAACATAACTCCAAAGACCTAATAAGAAGCCAAGACTATTCGACTAAAAATTTAATTATGAAAGAGATCACAGCACGCCGATGATCTGAACTACAACCGAGGAGTTCTTTCCTCCCTCTTTCTCTAAATTACATGTCTGCGAATAAGTTTCAGAACAACAGGGATGGCATGTAGTTCCATTGAATGAAAATGAATAAATTATGGCTGACATCTCTGTTTCACCTTCGAAGATGCATCTCATAAGTTGACTATAACCATTCTAGATGCTCATAATCTTTGGAAGTCCATCAAGCTTTGCAGCATGTACAAACTGCATTACTCCGTACGGGGTTTCATTGGAAACACCGATATATTGTGCCTAGATTAGAAGAGACAAACATGGAATTATATACTGGTTTATGGTTACCTGTCTGCTATCTCCGGCTGTCTTATGCATATACTCGTGAATTATTCAAATGTGCGTTTATGAACACAACAATCATATGTTTATAATCTAGAATAAATCTAGGCTATTATTACAACAAAAATGCACATGGTTTTTAAAGAGTGTGCAAAATACATGCACTAAATCCTTTGGAAAGATAGATCCATACTAAGAATGTGTGCTGAAAACAATGACGACAAAAGGACTCACAGAGGATGGAAAAGAGAACTCAGATTTACAATTTTCAAGTTCAGTAAGGAAATGCAAAATGTGAAATATGATTGTGTATGAATCAATCTGGAACAAGATGTGAAAATTATTCTGAGCAAAAATAATCTTTGAAATAAACACTACCCAGTTTATGTGAAGAATATCAGTGTAGTCTTTAGATAAGCATGAAATGCTCTTTTTGACACTTTCCTTTATAATGGGACCATCAACACACACCTTTCTGCATTGTACCGATGAAAAGTGTGGTCTGAAACCAGAAATTTTGGTGGCTAAAGTTATCTAGTCGGAAACATAGTGAGCAGGGAACAACAAATGGATTCAGAAGCATGCTATCTGAAGTGGAAATCGGGGAACTCCAAATGGATTAGCAAACTGCAAATAAATTATAAGGCCGGTTTAGGGTACTTTATCTCGTGGCCTGGATTTCATCCACCTGCCTACATACAGATCAGTCCTCCCTTGAGTCTCCTTCTTGGCTTGCATTCAGTAGTAACAACCAACAGAAGTGGAGTATTTCAATTAAAACTGGGATCAACTTCAGAAAATAAGACGGTGGTCGAAGGGAAGGAAGGAATGTGTACCGGCAATTTCTGCGGTGTCCAGTATGTTGATGCCATGATTAAAAGAATAAGAGAGCATATCATGGGATTCTTTCTCTGCTTTGCTCTCCAAGATCATCTAAGAGAAGTAAACATAAGACTAAGATGTAAAAAAACTGGACCAACAACAACAGAAACATGATGGTTCAGCTCTGCACATACTGTTCCAAGAGAGATCTGAATCTCATACGGCAACCTCGCTGGTTCTGGCTGCGGACACGTCTCGGGTGCCATCTTCGGGAATGTTGGGCACTCAACCCTGGTAAGTATGAGGAGATTGCAGCGAAAGCAAATAGCACCATTTGTCGCGTATACTGTTGTCGAATTTTCTGTTGTTGCATATACTGAAACCCTGTTCTTGCACATTCCAACAAACATATCAAGAAGCAAAAAATCAATGCGTGAAATGATGCAAAAATCAGTTTTTGTTTCGTAGATGCCTAAATTCATCTTTGCTCAAGGAGATTCTAGCAAATTATCCTAGTAATTAGCCACATGCAGCAAAGAAACACCAGTATGTTCAAAATTTTGGAGAAAATACCATTGTCTTTGCAAAAAGAAACTATCAAGAGGCAAGAACTGGTTACTACAGAGTAAAGACTGAAATCTTCATCAACATCACAACAATGCCGATGCTTATAAGCTAATATACCAATAAATCAAATCTATTTAGTCTAGAACATGACAGAGTGGAGAATGAAAGAGCAAAAGAATCAATCTCACCCGACAGAGTCGAGGATGTCGTTGGAGATCTTGGCGGCTCCCTTGTGCAGGTCTCCCAGGCTGTAGGCCGCTGCCGCTTGATCACTGGCGTCTCCCCTGACCCCGCAGAAAAGCCTCAACAAAGTCTTGGTTTGCAAGCACATCACAAGCAAATTTATAGACGACCCCAACTGACTCCATTCAAAACAGGGTAATTAAGAGAGGGCATCAATAGCTGGCAGCTTCATGCAAGGCTGAAAAACGAGAACAAATTCAAATGTGTATGAGTCAGAGAGCAATGAATGGATGATGGACTCACCATTGAGTTGCAGTTGCAGAGACTGAGCACCATAGCGAGGGCTCCGTACACAGCTGGCGCGGGCCCGAGGTTGGATCTGATGAGTCGTGCAAGGACAATGGCAACGTCTCCGATGCTCTGCATCGAACCCAACACCCCGACAGAACGCAGCGCCTTCAGTGTACTGATGACCTGCATCTCCACCCCATGTTGTCTCTTTGCTGCCATCATGGAGAATCCCATGATCCTAGATGCCCGAAAGAACAATGGTATGAATATTTTCAAGACAGGACTAAGCACTACATGATGTTGTGGTTACCAAATGACATTACTTACAAGTTAATGTACTGTAAAAATTAGTACACTTTTCCACAGTAGTACAGCTTGCATTTGACGAGAACCCATACGTCTTCCTACAAAATGACCAGCTTTAACCATAGAAATGATAACTATATCAAACATAACTCCTGCCCACTAGACCATTACATAACACATAATGGCAGCCATAGTGCTGAACTTCATCACACTGGTAAAGCACAAAGACAACAAGGTCTTCAGTAAAAATCTAACAGGCACATAAGACCAAGAAATGTTTAGAGGCTTTAGAATTTAGCAAATATGGGATTTAATAAACAAATTACCTTATATTTTGGACAGAAAATAAAGGAGAGGAGGGATATGTAGTCCCTGACTCCCAATCGCCTTGTCCCTTTCAGCTGCTGCAAGGAAAAAGCAATTGAAAGATCAGCACACACCACCATTCAACCACGCACACTAGAGCAAGCACAACATGCGCACACCGCGACAGCTAGCACACACGCACGCCACCGGCAGCACGCGCAGCACAGACGCATGGCCGCTCCACACCACGCCCAGCTGCGACTGCCAACGCCGCCAAGATCTCCGCAACTTTTGCTCCAGTGGTAGAGAGAGAATTGGAAGGAGAGAGGGCCACCGCACAATCACCTTCGATTTGCAGCCGCCGCAGACGGCCTTCAGCGTGACGACGGCGGGGTGGCCCGAAAGGTGTTGCACGATCTCGACCTCGCGGTGGACCGTGTCCTCGACGTTCTTGGGGATATACCAAGTAGCAGTGGTATAAGTGTAAACAGAGCAATGCAGCTATCATGAGAAGCATAAAGAGATGAAGGCATCACAACTCATGGAAGATGAAATGAATACTGGAGTTATTTATTTCACAAGGAAAACAGTAATAAATATCAAATGGCAAAACACATTGCATATATTTGAGCAATATCACTCTGGCTGTTTATTTTCAGTAGTCACTCACACATTTAGGCAAGGCCGCAAGGCACGTTAGGGGCTGATCAGGTGAGCTAAACATGTACAAATAAAAACATTGCCAGGGTGGATAAAGGGCCACATGTTAGAGATGAGTCAATACAAAAATTAAACAAGTTCTGGCAGAATAACTGCGCTGATAAGAGTATGCAATATTACTTGGCAAGTGTAAACTTCAAATGGCATGTAAAATCAAAAATCACTTCCAAATTCGTACAAGTTGTAAAGGCTAGATATATATGCAATCGAAGTTAAGGGACTTTAGGAGGCGAATCACAACCAAGTTATTAGCAACAAAGCAAAACAAAGTTACCGAGTTACAGTAAAAGCTAACGAAAACTATCAAAAATTCGCATCAACAATATGATATCCGTGCAGCTACAATTCTACTTGGAACTATATAGAAGTCCACACCTTGAACAACTCAAATCTACAGCCAAGGGAGGGACACGCAGAGAAGAAAATTCTAAACTAAACATGAGCACGATCTCAATCACTACGTCCATAAAGGCTCCGCCGCCGCAGCAGATCGAGAATGACATGAGGAAGCAGGGAAGGGGATCAAACTCACCCTGTTCTGGTCAACAACATCGACGATGACGATGAGGGGGCCGTAGTCCTTGCTGTAGTTCACCAGGGCCACCCGCCCGATCAGCACGAACCTCTTGAACGGCAGTACGAGCACAAAAATAAGGCACCCATGGTCAACAATCAAGACCACCAGAGAGAAGGACAGAAAAGGCCTAACGACGAGTTGGATTTCACAGGTCTTCCTACCATAGATCCGAACGGAGCCGAACTTGCCGTGTCCGATCTCGTCGCCTAGCTCGTGGTAGGAGATGATGATAGGGTTGGGATCTTTGGACGGTTGGAGACGCAGAACAAATCGACCGAGGCTGCAAGCTGGGATGGTGCCGAAGGCGGCGGCGGCGATAACCCTAGCCAAGGAGGAGAAAACAAGGGCAAGGAGGAGAAGGGAATTGAGGGACGGCTGGGGTCGTGTGTGCGAGGCGTGCGGGCATTTTCTTTCTTTCCTTCGCATGCATTTTCTTCGCCCTCCCGCACATCCAATTGGCCAGGACAAAGCTCTCTCGCCATTGGCTGTCATGCACAGTACGGGTGTGATGACGTGGACATGTCGAGGGAGCGCTCCTTGCGCGACTCTTATTGGGTTTAATGGTGCTTCCCCTCAACTTCTTTTCTTCTCGATTACGCATAGCATGGGTATCATATATATTGAGAGAGAGAAAAAGGGTACAAGAGCCCTCCACCGACGGTGTTACAACACACCCGCCTACTCCACGCTAACACATAAATCTACGTCTCATTCGACACCCATATTTGAATCCATGAGAAGAAGATATCTAAACCTGGTGTTCTCAACAATCCCACCGTCCTCCAAGCTCCACCGTCAACAAGAACCCTGCCTAGCAACCGCTGCAAAGAAGGCGACTCCCCACAAAAACAATACCATTCTGGTGTTTCCACAACTCCCAAAAGGCCAATGTGAGCAAAAAGCTCGCAAATCCTTGTCATGCATGCCTTGGATGCACTTGCCCAAGATCCAAACATGGAGGGTGCTTGTCTGCGCGGGGGTCCAGTCCGGCTTGTCCAGAGCCATGCACAACTGTAGCCAGAAGGCTCTCGAGAAGACACACTGCAACATGATATGACACTACACCACAACACTTGTTTAGGGGCAATTAATGAAGGAAATATGCCCTAGAGGCAATAATAAAGTTATTATTTATTTCCTTATTTCATGATAAATGTTTATTATTCATGCTAGAATTGTATTTACCGGAAACATAATACATGTGTGAATATATAGACAAACAAAGTGTCACTAGTATGCCTCTACTTGACTAGCTCGTTAATCAAAGATGGTTATGTTTCCTAACCATGAACAATGAGTTGTTATTTGATTAACGAGGTCACATCATTAGTTGAATGATCTGATTGACATGACCCATTCCATTAGCTTAGCACCCGATCGTTTAGTATGTTGCTATTGCTTTCTTCATAACTTATACATGTTCCTATGACTATGAGATTATGCAACTCCCGTTTACCGGAGGAACACTTTGGGTACTACCAAACGTCACAACGTAACTGGGTGATTATAAAGGAGTACTACAGGTGTCTCCAATGGTCGATGTTGGGTTGGCGTATTTCGAGATTAGGATTTGTCACTCCGATTGTCGGAGAGGTATCTCTGGGCCCTCTCGGTAATACACATCACATAAGCCTTGCAAGCATTACAACTAATATGTTAGTTGTGAGATGATGTATTACGGAACGAGTAAAGAGACTTGCCGGTAATGAGATTGAACTAGGTATTGGATACCGACGATCGAATCTCGGGCAAGTAACATACCGATGACAAAGGGAACAACGTATATTGTTATGCGGTCTGACCGATAAAGATCTTCGTAGAATATGTAGGAGCCAATATGGGCATCCAGGTCCCGCTATTGGTTATTGACCGGAGACGTGTCTCGGTCATGTCTACATTGTTCTCGAACCCGTAGGGTCCGCACGCTTAAGGTTACGATGACAGTTATATTATGAGTTTACATGTTTTGATGTACCGAAGGAGTTCGGAGTCCCGGATGAGATTGGGGACATGACGAGGAGTCTCGAAATGGTCGAGACGTAAAGATTCATATATTGGATGATATGGTTAGGCCAAGGGGTCAAGCCCATGAGGCTTTAGATCGGTGCAAAAAGGAGTTTTGCGGAGGCCAGGGGGCCAAACGCCGGAGACCCTGGCGTCTGGCCCTGGGCCAGACGCCGAGGCCCATGGCGTCTGGGCCAGACGCCAAGGATTGTGGCGTTTGGTCCTGGAGTCCGAGTGGGACTCTTGCCTTTCGGGCAAAACCGACTTTGAGGAGGCTTTTGCTCCAAGTTTCGACCCCGGGGCTCAACATATAAATAGAGGGGCAGGGCTAGCACCAAAGACAACAAGTTGATCCACGTGATCTATTCCTTAGCCGTGTGCGGTGCCCCCTGCCACCATATACCTCGATAATACTGTAGCGGAGTTTAGGCGAAGCCCTGCTGCTGTAGTTCATCAAGATCGTCACCACGCCGTCGTGCTGACGGAACTCTTCCCCGACACTTTGCTGGATCGGAGTCCGGGGATCGTCATCGAGCTGAACGTGTGCTCGAACTCGGAGGTGCCGTAGTTTCGGTACTTGATCGGTTGGATCGTGAAGACGTACGACTACTTCCTCTACGTCGTGTCATCGCTTCCGCAGTCGGTCTGCGTTGGGTACGTAGACAACACTCTCCTCTCGTTGCTATGCATCACATGATCCTGTGTGCGCGTAGGAAATTTTTTGAAATTACTACGAATCCCAACAGTGGCATCCGAGCCTAGGTTAATGATGTTGATGTTATATGCACGAATAGAACACAAGTGAGTTGTGGAAGATACAAGTCATACTGCCTACCAGCATGTCATATTTTGGTTCAGCGGTATTGTTGGACGAGACGACCCGGACCAACCTTACGCGTACGCTTACGCGAGACCGGTTCCCTCGACGTGCTTTGCACAGAGATGGCTTGCGGGCGACTGCCTCTCCAACTTTAGTTGAACCAAGTATGGCTACGCCCGGTCCTTGCGAAGGTTAAAACGGAGTCTATTTGAAAAACTATCGTTGTGGTTTTGATGCGTAGGTGAGATTGGTTCTTACTTAAGCCCGTAGCAGCCACGTAAAACATGCAACAACAAAGTAGAGGACGTCTAACTTGTTTTTGCAGGGCATGTTGTGATGTGATATGGTCAAGGCATGATGCTGAATTTTATTGTATGAGATGATCATGTTTTGTAACCGAGTTATCGGCAACTGGCAGGAGCCATATGGTTGTCGCTTTATTGTATGCAATGCAATCGCGATGTAATGCTTTACTTTATTACTAAACGGTAGTGATAGTCGTGGAAGCATAAGATTAGCGAAACGACAACGATACTACGATGGAGATCAAGGTGTCGCGCCGGTGACGATGGTGATCATGACGGTGCTTCGGAGATGGAGATCACAAGCACAAGATGATGATGGCCATATCATATCACTTATATTGATTGCATGTGATGTTTATCTTTTTATGCATCTTATCTTGCTTTGATTGACGGTAGCATTATAAGATGATCTCTCACTAAATTATCAAGAAGTGTTCTCCCTGAGTATGCACCATTGCGAAAGTTCTTCGTGCTGAGACACCACGTGATGATCGGGTGTGATAGGCTCTACGTTCAAATACAACGGGTGCAAAACAGTTGCGCACGCAGAATACTCAGGTTAAACTTGACGAGCCTAGCATATGCAGATATGGCCTCGGAACACGGAGACCGAAAGGTCGAGCGTGAATCATATAGTAGATATGATCAACATAGTGATGTTCACCATTGAAACTACTCCATCTCACGTGATGATCGGACATGGTTTAGTTGATTTGGATCACGTGATCACTTAGAGGATTAGAGGGATGTCTGTCTAAGTGGGAGTTCTTAAGTAATATGATTAATTGAACTTAAATTTATCATGAACTTAGTCCTGGTAGTATTTTGCAAATTATAGATCAATAGCTCGAGTTGTTGCTTCCCTGTGTTTATTTTGATATGTTCCTAGAGAAAATTGTGTTGAAAGATGTTAGTAGCAATGATGCGGATTGGATCCGTGATCTGAGGATTATCCTCATTGCTGCACAGAAGAATTATGTCCTTGATGCACCGCTAGGTGACAGACCTATTGCAGGAGCAGATGCAAACATTATGAACGTTTAGCTAGCTCAATATGATGACTACTTGATAGTTTAAGTGCACCATGCTTAACGGCTTAGAATCGGGACTTCAAAGACGTTTTGAACGTCATGGACCATATGAGATGTTCCAGGAGTTGAAGTTAATATTTCAAGCAAATACCCGAGTTGTGAGATATGAAGTCTCCAACAAGTTCTATAGCTAAAAGATGGAGGAGAATCGCTCAACTAGTGAGCATGTGCTCAGATTGTCTGGGTACTACAATCGCTTGACTCAAGTGGGAGTTAATCTTCCAGATAAGATAGTGATTGACAGAATTCTCTAGTCACCATCACCAAGTTAGTAGAACTTCGTGATGAACTATAATATGCAAGGGATAACGGAAACAACTCCCAAGCTCTTCGTGATGATGAAATCAATGAAGGTAGAAATCAAGAAAAACATCAAGTGTTGATGGTTGATAAGACCACTAGTTTCAAGAAAAGGGCAAAGGGAAGAAGGGGAACTTCAAGAAGAACGGAAAGCAAGTTGCTGCTCAAGTGAAGAAGCCCAAGTCTGGTCCTAAGCCTGAGACTAAGTGCTTCTACTGCAAAGGGACTGGTCACCGGAAACGGAATCACCCCAAGTGATTGGCGGATAAGAAGGATGGCAAAGTGAACATAAGTATATTTGATATACATGTTATTGATGTGTACTTTACTAGTGTTTATAGCAAACCCTAAGTATTTGATACTAGTCCAGTTGCTAAGATTAGTAACTCGAAACGGGAGTTGCAGAATAAACAGAGACTAGTTAAGGGTGAAGTGACGATGTGTGTTGGAAGTGGTTCCAAGATTGATATGATCATCATCGCACACTCCCTATAATTTCGAGATTAGTGTTGAAACTAAATAAGTGTTATTTGGTGAGCATGAATATGATTTGATCATGTTTATTGTAATACGGTTATTCATTTAAGTAAAAGAATAAATTGTTGTTCTGTTTACATGAATAAAACTTTATATGGTTACACACCCAATGAAAATAGTTCATTGGATCTCGATCTTAGTGATACACATATTCATAATATTGAAACCAAAAGATGTAAAGTTAATAATGATAGTGCAACTTATTTATGGCACTGCCGTTTAGGTCATATTGGTGTAAAGCGCATGAAGAAACTCCATGCTGATGGGATTTTGGAATCACTTGATTATGAATCACTTGATGCTTGCGAACCATGCCTTATGGGCAAGATGAATAAAACATGGTTCTCCGGAACAATGAAGCAAGCAACAGATTTGTTGGAAATCATACATACCGATGTATGTGGTCCAATGAAAGGCTTACAGTAGGTATCATTATTTTCTGACCTTCACAAGATGATTTGAGCAGATATGGGGATATCTACTTGATGAAACATAAGTCTGAAATAATTGAAAGGTTCAAAGAATTTCAGAGTGAAGTGGAAAAATCATCGTAACAAGAAAAATAAAGTTTCTGCGATCTGATCACGGAGACGAATATTTGAGTTACGAGTTTGGTCTTCAATTAAAACAATGTGGAATAGTTTCATAGCTCACGCCACCTGAAACACCACAATGTTATGGTGTGTCCGAACGTCGTAACCGCGCTTTATTGGATATGGTGCGATCTATGATGTCTCTTATTGATTTACCATTGTCGTTTTGGGGTTATGCATTAGAGACAGCTGCATTCACGTTAAAAGGGCACCATCTAAATCCGTTGAGACGACACTATATGAACTGTGGTTTAGCAAGAAACCCAAGTTGTCGTTTCTTAAAGTTTGGGGCTGCGATGCTTATGTGAAAAAGTTTCATCCTGATAAGCTCGAACCCAAATCGGAGAAGTGCGTCTTCATAGAATACCCAAAGGAAATTGTTGGGTACACCTTCTATCACAGATCCGGAGGCAAGATATTCATTGCTAAAAATGGATCCTTTCTGGAGAAGGATTTTCTCTCGAAAGAAGTGAGTGGGAGGAAAGTAGAACTTGATGAGGTAACTGTACCTGCTCCCTTATTGGAAAGTAGTTCATCACAGAAATCAGTTCCTGTGACAAATACACCAATTAGTGAGGAAGCTAATGATATTGATCATAAAACTCCAGATCAAGTTACTACAGAACCTCGTAGGTCTTCCAGAGTAAGATCTGCACCAGAGTGGTGTAGTAATCATGTTCTGGAAGTCATGTTACTAGACCATGATGAACCTACGAACTATGAGGAAGCGATGATGAGCCCAGATTCCGCGAGATGGCTTGAGGCCATAAAATCTGAGATATGATCCATGTATGACAACAAAGTATGGACTTTGATTGACTTGCTCGATGATCAGCAAAGCCATGTTAAATAAATGGATCTTCAAGAGGAAGACGGACACTGATAGTAGTGTTACTATCTACCAAGCTCGACTTGTTGCAAAAGTTTTTCAACAAGTTCAAGGTGTTGAATACGATGAGGTTTTCTCACTCGTATCGATGCTTAAGTCTATCTGAATCATGTTAGCAATTGCCACATTTTATGAAATCTGGCAAATGGATGTCAAAACTGCATTCCTTAATGGATTTATTAAATAAGAGTTGTATATGATGCAACCAGAAGGTTTTGTCAATCCTAAAGGTGCTAACAAAATGTGCAAGCTCCAGCGATCCATCTATGGACTGGTGCAAGCATCTCGGAGTTGGAATATACGCTTTGATAAGTTGATCAAAGCATATAGTTTTATATGGACTTACGATGAAGCCTGTATTTACAATAAAGTGAGTGGGAGCACTACAGCCTTTCTGATTAGTATATGTGAGTGACATATTGTTGATCAGAAATGATGTAGAATTTTTCTGCAAAGCATAAAGGAGTGTTTTAAAGGAGTTCTTTAAAAAGAAAAGACCTCAGTAAAAAGCTACTTATATATTGAGCATCAAGATCTATTGAGATAGATCAAGACGCTTGATAAGATTTTCAATGAGTACATACCTTGGCAAGATTTTGAAATAGTTCAAAATGGAACAATTAAAGAAAGAGTTCTTGCCTGTGTTGCAAAGGTATGAAATTGAGTAAGACTCAAATCCCGACCACAGCAGAAAATAGAAAGAGAATGAAAAGTCATTCCCTATGCCTCAGTCATAGGTTCTATAAAGTATGCTATGCTTTGTACCAGACCTATTGTATACCTTGCTCTGTATTTGGCAAGGGAGTACAATAGTGATCTAGGAGTAGATCACTGGACATTGGTCAAGAATATCCTTAGTAAGGACTAAGGAGATGTTTCTCGATTATGGAGGTGATAAAAGAGTTTGTTGTAAAAGTTACATCAGTGCAAACTTTTACACTGATCCAGATGACTCTAAGTCTCAATCTGGATACATATTGAAAGTGGGAGCGATTAGCTAGAGTAGCTCTGTACAGAGCATTGTAGACATAGAATATTTGCAAAATACATACGGCTCTGAATGTGACAGACCCATTGACTAAGCTTCTCTCACGAGCAAAACATGATCACACCTTAGTACTCTTTGGATGTTAATCACATAGCGATGTGAACTAGATTATTGACTCTAGTAAACCCTTTGGGTGTTGGTCACATGATGATGTGAACTATGGGTGTTAATCATATACAGATATGAATATTGGTGTTGAATCACATGACGATGTGAACTAGATTATTGACTCTAGTGCAAGTGGGAGACTGAAGGAAATATGCCCTAGAGGCAATAATAAAGTTATTATTTATTTCCTTATAATCATGATAAATGTTTATTATTCATGCTAGAATTGTATTTACCGGAAACATAATACATGTGTGAATACATAGACAAACAAAGTGTCACTAGTATGCCTCTACTTGACTAGCTCGTTAATCAAAGATGGTTATGTTTCCTAACCATGAACAATGAGTTGTTATTTGATTAACGAGGTCACATCATTAGTAGAATGATCTGATTGACATGACCCATTCCATTAGCTTAGCACCCGATCGTTTAGTATGTTGCTATTGCTTTCTTCATGACTTATACATGTTCCTATGACTATGAGATTATGCAACTCCCGTTTACCGGAGGAACACTTTGGGTACTACCAAACATCACAACGTAACTGGGTGATTATAAAGGAGTACTACAGGTGTCTCCAATGGTCGATGTTGGGTTGGCGTATTTCGAGATTAGGATTTGTCACTCCGATTGACGGAGAGGTATCTCTGGGCCCTCTCGGTAATACACATCACATAAGCCTTGCAAGCATTACAACTAATATGTTAGTTGTGAAATGATGTATTACGGAACGAGTAAAGAGACTTGCCAGTAACGAGATTGAACTAGGTATTGGATACCGACGATCGAATCTCGGGCAAGTAACATACCGATGACAAAGGGAACAGCGTATGTTGTTATGCGGTCTGACCGATAAAGATCTTCGTAGAATATGTAGGAGCCAATATGGGCATCCAGGTCCCGCTATTGGTTATTGACCGGAGACGTGTCTCGGTCATGTCTACATTGTTCTCGAACCCGTAGGGTCCGCACGCTTAAGGTTACGATGACAGTTATATTATGAGTTTACATGTTTTGATGAACCGAAGGAGTTCGGAGTCCCGGATGAGATCGGGGACATGACGAGGAGTCTCGAAATGGTCGAGATGTAAAGATTCATATATTGGATGATATGGTTAGGCCAAGGGGTCAAGCTCATGAGGCTTTAGATCGGTGCAAAAAGGAGTTTTGCGGAGGCCAGGGGGCCAAACGCCGGAGACCCTGGCGTCTGGCCCTGGGCCAGACGCCGAGGCCCATGGCGTCTGGGCCAGACGCCAAGGATTGTGGCGTTTGGTCCTGGAGTCCGAGTGGGACTCTTGCCTTTCGGGCAAAACCGACTTTGAGGAGGCTTTTGCTCCAAGTTTCGACCCCGGGGCTCAACATATAAATAGAGGGGCAGGGCTAGCACCAAAGACACAAGAAGTTGATCCACGTGATCTATTCCTTAGCCGTGTGCGGCGCCCCCAGCCACCATATTCCTCGATAATACTGTAGCGGAGTTTAGGCGAAGCCCTGCTGCTGTAGTTCATCAAGATCGTCACCACGCCGTCGTGCTGACGGAACTCTTCCCCGGCACTTTGCTGGATCGGAGTCCGGGGATCGTCATCGAGCTGAACGTGTGCTCGAACTCGGAGGTGCCGTAGTTTCGGTGCTTGATCGGTTGGATCGAGAAGACGCACGACTACTTCCTCTACGTCGTGTCATCGCTTCCGCAGTCGGTCTGCGTTGGGTACGTAGACAATACTCTCCCCTCGTTGCTATGCATCACATGATCTTGCGTGTGCGTAGGAAATTTTTTGAAATTACTACGAAACCCAACAATTAACTGCCAGGAGAAATACCAGTTCAAGGGCAAATAAACTGTCGGGACATTGGTGTCTGCCGGTACAAGCATGTTAGGGTGGGCAAACTGCCGGGAGAACTTAAGCAACAACGGCGCTCAAACTACCGGTACAATTTAGGGCACAATCTGTCGGGACACCTACAACCCGGCACATATACTGCCGGGGACCGTCATTGGCACGAGACGGGCCTAAAGCACTGGCGAGAAAAAGCGCGCGAGTATGACTAACATTATGGCCCGAAAATGAAGTTAAACTCGCGCGCCGGCCCTTCACGGCTTCACCACACTAAACCACTCCTTTGCCTCCACTCCTTCCCCCAAATCCACGAACCATAAGCCATTGCAGCCGCCTCCGCCCCAAGCATCAGATCCCATAGCCGCCGCCGCCCCCAACCACCGCTGCTGCCGCCGTCCCCAACCATCGCTGCCGACATAGCCCCCATCCCACGGCGGTGACCTCTACTCAGAGCATGCCATCCGCCCCCACCATCGCAACTCCTCCGCCGCCCCAACCACACCCCACTGTCACGCCCTCCACTAGGACCCCCGCGAGCATGCAACAAGGCTTCAGAGCTCGGGCCATCGCCCCCAAACACTCCGCCGGAGACCATCGCTTCAGAGCCGCGCCGTCAACCCCAAGCACTCGGCTAGCAACCATCCTCCTCCGCCGTCGTCCCTCACCACCATCCTCCTCTGCAGACCTCCTCCCTCAAGCAGGCCCTCTGCACAAGCTCAACCGAGCACCAAGGAGGTCGTCAAGTGGCGCCGCCTCCTTATTGAGCTCCAGTGGCAGCTGCACCTTCTCCATCGGTCACACCTCCACCAGAGATTGATATACTGTTCAAGCAAGTTTGTGTTGCTAATTTTTGCTTGTATCAATCTGTTGGGAGTCCTTTTGTACTTAAAATAGATGTAATTTATCTTGCTAATTTTTGGCTCGTATTGATCTGTTGGGAGTGTTTATGTACTTTATAGTTACTCAGACATAATAAGCATTTTGCATTATTAGTGAAGAAACAACACCGGGAGACAACCCACGGACCAAGGAGCGCCCTTATTATCTTCGGTATCTACTGGAACATTAGTAACCACAGTAGTTAAATTAGATGTGGTCGTGTCAACTGCAGTCTGTTGTAGATTCGAAGTTTGCTCATTGTTCATATTGATGTCACATCAAACTGTGTGAAAGCATTAGCATGTTGCTTGCATTATTTAGTTTATAATGGTTGCACTCTTGAGATTGAGCCCATGTCTCCGCTTAGAGAGGAGGACATAAAACCAAAATATGTCCGCGGCCAACCTTTGGTCAAGCCCGAGGAGGTCAAGAACCTCCCAACGAGAATGTATGAATTACATGATTGGTACATGAAAATTATCAAGAATTCCAATCGAGAGTCCCTCATGGTGAAAGTCAAGGAAGAGCATTACTTACATAAGCTAACTCTGACCGTTGAGTATTCAGAACTATGACAGTTATTCAATCAAGAAGCACTCGACAAAGCTCTCGTTAATTGTTATTGTCATTAAGTGATTTGTTTCTGTAATTTAAGTCTCAAGTTAGCTGTAGTGCTCATTGAGCGATCATTACCTGTAATTATCCTTATTATATTCTTTTCTATGGTATTATTGTAACGCCCAGATTCGATGCGCCAGGTGTCTCCCAGTTATTCATTGTTGTTGTCATGTCATTTGCTTGCGTGCTGCATTTTGCCATGTCATCATCTGCATTTCATCTACATGTTTTTTCAAAACTTGCATCCGTTCGGGTTCCGCCGGTTCTCTCTGTTGTCCGTTCTGAGCCCAGACACACTAGCACGCGCCCGTCGCCCCTCTCAGACCTTGTTTCGTGAGCGGGAGAAAAAAGTTCTCGGAATGGGCCGGGATTTGCCGAGTGGCCTTGGTATATCACCGGTAGACCACCCGTCAAATTTCGTTCCATTTGGAGGTCGTTTGATGCCCCAACGGTTAACCGCGTAGCCCGAAACCCCTCTCTCTTTGCAGCTCAGCCCCTCTTCACCACAGCCCATGGGCCCATCCAAACCCCCTCCATGCTCTCGGTCGTTCGATCACGATCGCGTGGCCGAAAACCGCACCCCATTTGGAGTCTTTTAGCTCCCTCTACCTATATATATGTGCATCCCCCGGAATTTCGCGCAGTCCAAACCCTAGCCTAGCCCCTCTCCACCGCCGGACACGTCCGGATCGGACAGGACGCGTTCGCGCCGCCTCCCGCAGCCAACCGGAGGCCGACACGTCAGCAACCGCCGCCTCCCACGCCGCCGACCCACCCGGGCCCGAGGCCGGCCCCCGCGGCCCTTCTCCCTGTCGCAGCCGCCCGCGGGCGACCCTGCCGGCGCGCTCCCCGCCGTCGACCGCCCGCGCCTCCACGCCTGCCGCCGCCTCCGCCTGCACCACCGCGCTGCCGCCTCAGCACTCCGCCGGCCGCCGCCACCTCGCCGTCCCGCGCCCCAGATCCGGTCGCCGCCGCCCGGCCCCGCCTCCGCCGACGCCGGATCCGGCCAGATCCGGCCGGCCCCGTCCCTTCGGCGACCTCCCACGTCCACTCCGTCCACCGCGCCGCTCGTCTTCGGCGAGCCCAGCCCCGCCTCGAAGTCTGCGCCACCGAACCCTAGATCCAAAGGTTGACCCCGAAATTCCACTGTCCCTTTTTCTGTCATATTTTGGTGCCCCCTTTGACTTGTCATAACTCGATGACCGTAGCTCCGTTTCATGCGCATGATATATAAAAATGTTTATTGTGAGATGCTCTTTATTTTATTCCATTGTGCCATGTTTTTTTGAGTTCATATTGATGCCCTAATCATTGTTGCAAGAGTGCTATATGATGTTAACTGCTTTCTGTTAACAGAACTTGCTGAGTTGTTATTTTCGTTGCATTTTGTGTGTGCATCCTATGAGCTTGATGTCTACATGAGTGTTGAGCTACTTCATGCCATCTTTACAGTGGTGCAATCCATGTATTTTTATGAGTCTTGTGATGAGTGCATCAAGCTCGTGTAGTAGGGTACTTGCTGTTGCTGTTTTGCTAGGCTGAATCTGTTATATCATGATGCTATGTAAACCTGCTACTACAAGCCATTCTATGCATAATCTGGAAGTGTTCACTAAGGATGTTTAGTTACTCATGTCATGCTCTATCCCTCCATACCCCTGGTTACATTTATAGCCTGATGTAGATTGTTGTAATCATGTTCCAAACTTGCTAAATAATGTTGCTGTCAGTCTGTTAACATTAAGTTCAGTTTTGCCATGTGTTTTACTAGTGATCCATGCCCCCTATGACCATGCTATTGCCATGTTTAGCTTCATAACTATGTCATCTTACTGTTGGTTGCCTTATCATGCCATGTAATGCTCCGTGGTGAGTTGTACAAGCTCACCAACATGCCTACTTATCGTTGTTCCTGCCGTGTCTGAATCTGTCATATCACTTGTCATGTTTGCATGGGTGCTACCATGTTTTCTGTTGATCTTTGGAATTAGTTCAGTAAGGGAGTTTTGTTCTTTGTCTTTAGTATTAGCATTCCATGCCTTTGTTTGCCATGATAAGTTTCTGTAACATGTTGTTTGATAGCTCTAAACATTGCAACCTGATGTTATTTCTGTCATGCACAATGTTTTCTGTTAAGTCAGTGAAATGGTTATTATTTGCAATCTTGCCATGTCCTTTTGAGCATGTTATAGTGTTTTCTGGAGATAGCTCTGTGTTCATGTTTTGTCATAGTTTACCTGGACTTCATGTCCATGCCTTTTGTTTTCCTATTGAGGTGCTGTAGCATATTGTTGTGATGCTTGCTAGATGCCTAGTTGCTGTTTTGGACAACTTTTCCTTTAAACTTGTTTCATGTGTATGTGTTGAACCGTTGCTCCGTTTTGAGTGTGCTCTATATGAAACTTGCTTGATTTTGCATGAAGTTTCATATTATCATGTTGCATCCATGTTTTGAGAGTGTTTGCTTGATGTTTGTATGCATTTTGCATCAATGCCATGTTTAACTTGTTTTGCTCATATCTTCTAGGGCGTAGCTCTGAATTAAATGAACTTTCTATGTAACTTGACTAGAATCTCGTGTATATCATCTTGGTGCATCTTAACTTGCTGTTTAACAACTTGAACATAAGGTTTATTCAGATCTGGACCAATTTCGAAATATGCATATGGGGATTTTCCGGATTTGTTATATGTTGTTTCCGGCCTCATTTAAACTTGCTTTAATATGTTGCTCTTGTATGCATCATCTCTTGCCATGAGTAGCTTCATGTAGTTTTTTTCATGCATCATGCTTGGTTGCGCATCATGTCTTGTCTATGTGTTGTGTGTTTACCTTGTTGTTTGCTTCTTTCCGGTTGTGCTCCTTCTCGTTAGTTCCTGTTTCGTTGCGATCGTGAGGATTCGTTCGTCTACGCTTGGTTCATCTTCGTGGCTTCATCTTCTTCATGGACTCGTTCTTAATCCTAGCGGGATTTCAGGCAAGATGACCGTTACTCTGGATCTCACTACTATCATTGTTATGCTAGTTGCTTCGTTCTATCGCTATGCTGCGCTACCTATCACTTGCTCTTCAAGCCTCCCAAACTGCCATGTCAGCCTCTAACCTTTTAACCCTTCCTAGCAAACCGTTGCTTGGCTATGTTACCGCTTTGCTCAGCCCCTCTTATAGCGTTGTTAGTTGCAGGTGAAGTTGAAGATTGCTCCATGATGGACAGAATTATGTTGGGATATCACAATATCTCTTATTTAATTAATGCACCTATATACTTGGTAAAGGATGGAAGGCTCGGCCTTATGCCTAGTGTTTTGTTCCACTCTTGCCGCCCTAGTTTCCGTCATACCGATGTTATGTTCCTTGATTTTGCGTTCCTTACACGGTTGGGTGATTTATGAGACCCCCTTGACAGTTCGCTTTGAATAAAACTCCTACAACAAGGCCCAACCTTGGTTTTACCATTTGCCTCACCACCACCTATACTTTTCCTTGGGAGTCGCGCTCCCAAGGGTCATCTTTATTTTAGCCCCCCCGGCCAGTGCTTCTCTAAGTGCTGGTCCGAACCGAGCTGCCTGCGGGGCCACCTCGGGGAAACTTGAGGGCTGATTTTACTCGTAGCTAGTCTCATCCGGTGTTTCCCTGAGAATGAGATATATGCAGCTCCTATCAGGATTGTCGGCACATCGGGCGGCTTTGCTGGTCTTGTTTTACCATTGTCGAAATGTCTTGTAAACCGGGATTCCGAGACTGATCGGGTCTTCCTGGGAGAAGGAATATCCTTCGTTGACCGTGAGAGCTTGTGATGGGCTAAGTTGGGACACCCCTGCAGGGTATAAACTTTAGAGAGCTGTGCCCGCGGTTATGTGGCAGATGGGAATTTGTTAACGTCCGGTTGTAGAGAACTTGACACCAGGTTCGAATTAAAACACATCAACCGCGTGTGTAACCGTGATGGTCTCTTTTCGGTGGAGTCTGGGAAGTGAACACGGTTTTGGGTTATGTTTGAACGTAAGTAGTTTCAGGATCACTTCTTGATCATTGCTAGCTTCACGACCGTCCCGTTTGCTTCTCTTCTCGCTCTCATTTGCGCATGTTAGCCACCATATATGCTTAGTCGCTGCTGCAACCTCACCACTTTACCCCTTCCTTTTCCATTAAGCTTTGCTAGTCTTGATACCCATGGTAATGGAATTGCTGAGTCCTCGTGGCTCACAGATTACTACAACAACAGTTGCAGGTACAGGTTATGCGATGATCATGACGCGAGAGCGATGTTTGCCTATTTTGGAGTTCTTCTTCTGCTTCTTCTTCGATCAGGGGATAGGTTCCAGTTCGGTAGCCTGTGTTAGCAGGGTGGATGTCGTTTGAGTTTCTGTTTGTGTTTCATCCATAGTCGGATGGTGCTCTTATGTAAGATGATATTGTATTCGTGTGATATTGTATGCCTTTTGTATGTATCCCCGTCTATTATGTAATGTTGACGTAATGATATCCACCTTGCAAAAGCGTTTCAATATGCGGTTTTATCCTTGGTGGGACCTTCGAGTCTTTTTAGGATAGTATCGCATATTGGGCGTGACAATTATGCAGGATGAAGATGTATGAAATGAAAAAAGGTGGATGCTATGGCATTGGGTTCATTGACCCAAATACCATTAATGAAGAAACATGGACATATGCATGGTATAAAGACGATGTAGAGAAAAACATGCTAGAGTTCTTGAAGGGCCTCAATATCAATGAAGATATACTACTTCCTTACAACTTCCGGTGAGTGACACTGTCTTGTACTACAAATTCTGTTTTTGCTTACTAGCTAGCTAGATGTTAATAATTAAGTGTATAGGGTTTAGGGTAGTTGATGAGTGTTATGCACATGCCCGCTTAGTTAAGACATGCAAGTGTGTGTGCATGCAGTTACCATTGGATCTTGTTAATCATTAAGTTGACGAAGGAACAGTTGAAGTACTGGACTCACTATTTAAAAAACAAAGTGACTACTCAATCTTGTAGGGAATAGTCGACAGGTAATTTCAATCATTATTAATTATATGTCGGCCTCTTTAGTTCGTCATTTCCTGATATCAACTATTTAATAACTCATTTATTTATTTTCTTTGCCGGCGGGCAGGGCTTGAGCAAAGTTCAGGAAAGAGGTTCCAGACGAATGAAAAGAAAAGCTGTATTGATTTCGACCCAAGGTATAATTAGTGAAGCAGTACTAGCTAGCTACCATCTCAGCAACAGAGGGCAAGTGTCTGACAATGAACCATCTTTGGTATGAAAGAAACGCAATTGATTTTTTGTCAAGTGCCAATTGGACACTCCCAAATTCGCCTCTTCCTCGGTGACACTTGTTTAGACGCAGACCTCGTGGACGTTAGCGATTTGTGTGTTACGTGCAGACACTGTTCGGCTATTTGCGACTGCCCCGGGTGGCAAAGACAAAACGGTACAAGCAAACGACTCCTGCCGACGAGTCACCCACACCAAGTCGGAGGGAGAAGCGGAGATGTCTTCGGGTCCACCACGTCACCCGCCCACATCGCCACCACCGTGGAGCACCCTGGAATCAGACACCGGATACGTGGCTCCCCACGGCCGGCCTCCCTCTTTGTTCACTCCCCCACACACCCACGGCCGCCGACTTCTGTCTGGCCGCGAGCGAAGTGAGACTGGTAGACGGGACACCAGTCCACGACTCCCGGGCCCCGACGCTTCCGGAGATCCCTCCTTCCGCGGCGCCGGCGACCTGAGAGGGAGGGAGACCGGAGCACGGGTAAAGATCGACCCAAGCCCCGTCCTGATTCAGTACGCGCCCCCCTCCCTGGTCCTGTCCCCAGCATTTATGATTCTCGCTGTACTGATGCGCACGCGTTTCTCCGATCTGACAGCGGCAATCGGGCAGAGCTGGAGAGATAGGGAGTCGGGAGCTTGGAGAAGGCGGAGTGAACTGCTCTTCTTCTCGTCGGGGAGGAGGCGCCCCCTGCGTGCGGTTCTACTGACGGATCACTGGTAATTAGCTCTGCTCTGCCCCCCTCTCTCTGTCTCCCCCCTGCGCGCGAGGCTTCTTGATGCCCGCTGTTTATTGTTCTTGTGTTCTACTTCTGCGTGGGCGTGGACTGGATCACGGAATCATGGCGCAGAGCTTGCGTCTTTGCCTTTTCCGTGGGGGCACCACCTGATTCCATTCCCCTTGTTCTTTCACTGTTCGGCAAATATCTCCCCCTGTCGGCATGGAACAGGGGAAAATGCCTTTTCTCTTGGTCACATCCACAAGTATGGTATTAGTATCGAATTTTATAGAAAAAAGCCTGACGTTAACTTGGTCGCAGCATTGCAATCAGCCATGGTCATGGACACCACTGACCCGGGCTACTGGCTCAACTGGAGGTTCCTGCTCTGCGCGACCTGGGTCTACTCCTGCATGGCCCTGGCCTGCTACTTGATCTGGAAGTACGAGGGGCCCAGTTCGCCGGCCGGCAATGACGAGGGGGTCGACAGAGAGGAGGCACGGCCCAAGATCGGACCCGGAGTTGTGTATCTTGAAGACTGCTGGAAGCCGTGCCTTGAGGAGATCCATCCGGCTTGGCTGCTGGCTTTTCGCCTTGTGTCATTCTTGTTCATGGCTTCAGTGCTTGTCTCTGATGTAATTGTCGATGGATGGAGCGTCTTCCTTTACTACACTCAGTAAGCTACTTCATCCTTCCTCGTACTACTGCCTGTGAAGTTTTGCTAACAACAACGGAAAGATGGCGCGAAGTGTCCATTTCGTACCAAGTAATATTCAGAAAATTATTTGATTTTGTTTGTTCTCTACATTTGACAGGTGGACCTTCTTGCTTGTCACCTTGTATTTTGGGGTATGTTGTTTGCTACAGTAAACTCATTGTGACCACTTATTCTTACCTACACATGAGAATGATGACAACATGTTCTGCCAGAATTTGAACAAATGATCAATATAAAATATTTTTTGATTGTATAGCATGCAATTTGTTGTATCTGCATGCTTGCTCATTGCCTATTTTGCTGGCACTCACTAGGTGATACCTCTAACGTGCACCTTCTTCATCTTTAGCTTGGTTCGGTGCTTTCGTTCTATGGATGTTATCAGTACGCTTGCAAGACGGATAAATCTGTTGGAGATCATGGCTCTTATATCATTGCTCCAACGGGGGAAAGTACATACGACGATTCCATCAAAAGTTCTTGTTTCAATAAAACACATGATGGCCGGGAAATTGCAGGATTTTGGGGTTATCTGTTCCAGATTATGTTTCAGGTAATTTGTCATATATATTTAAGTACAAAGTGCACATGATTTTCTGAGTTTTAACTGCTGAACAGTAGGTGTGTTGTGATTGATGAAAAAAAAATTACATAATCTGAAAGTGTAATTGCTTGACATGTAATTCTTTTACATTATTATAGCTATTCTTTAACTGAAAGCATTATGAACTGTGGCTGGCCGATGAATGGTGATGATTACGGATTTGGTGTTTGTTGCCTGCCCCGATTTTGATATGCCTGTTTTCAGACAAATGCAGGTGCTGTGATGCTTACGGATATGGTGTTTTGGTTCATTCTCTACCCTTTTCTTGCCCGGAATCAATATCAAATGAATTTTGTGAGTTTTCGATCACAGATTTTACAAACCTTGTTCTCTGAGACCTTTTAAGTTATTTGTTAATCCAAAGAAATGGGAAGAATTGTTGCCACTTTTTTGATAACCAATACTATGATTTGTATCATTTACTTTATTATTGTATTTTTTACTCTAAATTTGCTCTAAAACCATAATACATAAGTCTAAATAGGACTCCTCTAGTTACATCCTGGTTATTGAGCTAGTCCATATGATTGTGTATGGCTTTGGGTTGTGGCTTCTGCAAATTGTGATATTTTGTTGGTGGTTTGGAGCTGTGCTAATGAATGGCTGAGTGTCTCACACATCCTTTGGTGAACATATTCTTTGCTGCATGTCTTACTACTGTTTTGTGATTGCATACTGCAGTTGCTGATTGGAACACATTCACTCAATGCTCTCTTCATAATTGGTGATACTGCTTTGAATAGCCTGGTAAATGTCGTGTGCCAGAATATATTGATCCATACCACAATCTTCTGATCTTTATATTGATTGTTTAATCTAAAATTGCAGCGTTTTCCATGGTTTAGAATATCATACTTCATGCTCTGGACAGGCCTTTTTGTTAGTGTTCAGTGGATCATCCATGCTAATGTGTCGATTTGGTAATACTTTTACTTACATCTCCCTTTATTATATTGAATCTTAATCGTGGAAAAGAATATTCTTGTGTTTATGTTATACTATTTTTCCAGGTGGCCTTACCCATTCCTAGACTTGACATACCCTCGCGCACCTGTCTGGTAAGCTCTGCTTGACGAAAGAAGTACTTTTGTAGTGCTATTCTTCCATGTGCAGCTGCTTCATTAATGAATTGGCACCGTTGTATACAATCTAGACGTTTGATGAACGTAAAACCGTCTGATAGGCTGGGCATGGCACATACTTAGCAGGCATAAGTCAAGAATGAACTCATATTGACCGCAGTTGATAGATTTCCTTACTAGTTTGTCTTAGACATCAATCCAGACTATGGTTGTTTCTTGGGGATACATTTTGGGGTCAAACATTTGTGAATAGATGATCAAGAAGAGTAGTCAACAAAATTCTGAAAAGCTTCATAATCTGATTACTGTTTCAGCTTCTTGCATAAATTTTGGTTAAATTGGTTCGGAATCTTTTTGAGACACTTGATTATAAGTGATTTTTAACATAAATCTCCATTACTGTTTGAACTTGTAACCTCGATGCCTTAAACTGTGATCTTAAAAAAGTGTACTCATGCAGGTACTTGGTGGTGGCATTGCTTCACTTCCCTTGTTATGGTCTCTTCGCCCTAGTCCTGAGGATCAAGAGGTCTCTCCTGGAAAGCTGGTTCCCGCATAGTTACACATACGTGAAGTAGACAAGAAGATACACATATACTGGCACAATTTATTCCCATTTTCCCCTTGTCCTGAAAACCACATGGAGCTTCTGCTACTACACAATCAGCCGCATTCTTCGGAGCCAGGTGCTTGTAATTCCTTGTACTTGAAAGCACGGGCTCTTTACGAGGTTCTTTACTCAAAAGTGGATGTGTGAATTGCCACGACTTATGTGCACCAAAATTTTGGGATGCGTAGCTTCTTTGAAGTTTGAAGCAGGCGTTCTTTCCAGTGGGGAATTTTGTGCAATCTGAATATGATATGTGACACCCCACCATTTGATAGCTGCTTTAGTTGCATTTCTTTTCACCCAGACATCTCAGCTATGCCGTCACCACCATCAACATAATTTTTTCCCAAGGATTTCACCCAGACACGATCGCATCACCTAAAAATCTAGCGACCCAGCACACGTCCGGCCACCGCACGCAGGCCCCGAGAGGGGAGAGGAGCACCCCCACTGCACCACGAGAAGAGGATATCAAGGAGGTGGCAATGGCGACATTTCTGCCGCTCCAGCGGCGGCTCATTCGGCATGCGTCGCCAGGTGACACAGCGTGACTTGCGGGAGCTGCTGAGCCTGGTCCTCTCCCGTGTGCACTCGCACGCCAACCGCACCCGTCTTCGCACCGTATGTCGTCAGTGGCGCCTACGGCCGCCCCCGGGATCCTCCTCACCCTCCCTGACGGTGCAACCCACCGCCGTCCCCCTCGACCATGGCGACATCGAATTCCGCATCTCCACGGGCAGCATGCTCTTCCTAGTGCACCGCGACCGCAAATGCTGCCGATGAGCCCCTCCACCACGGATACCACCCCTCTGCACATCGACATCAACAGCAACAGATGTTATGAGAACTTTAATATGACCAACAATGTCGGGACCTCGATCCTAAGTCAAATCGATCTATCATGTAACACATTATATCACTTTACAATCTCACGCACGGTATCCCCACGGCTACAGCCTTACCTTGGCCGGGACTGTTTACGCCTTTTGGCTCACATATATAATTGTACCGCTAGCATCTATATGATAGAGAACTCGGGCCGACATGACTAGTCGTAAATCAAGGTGTCACGAACTTATAGGGACATATTGTTGGGAAACGTTGCATGGAAAACAAAAATTTTCTACCCACACGCAAGATATATCCATGGAGATGCATAGCTACGAGAGGGGAGAGTGTATCTACGTATCCTCGTAGACCGTAAGCGAAAGCGTTTATTAACGCGGTTGATGTAGTCAAACTTCTTCGCGATCCAGCCGATCAAGTACCGAACGTACGACACCTCCGCGTTCAGCACACGTTCAGCTCGATGACGTCCTTGTTGGGGAACGTTGCAGAAAATTAAAATTTTTCCTACGGTTTCACCAAGATCCATCTATGAGTTCATCTAAGCAACGAGTCAAGGGAGAGAGTTTGCATCTACATACCACTTGTAGATCGCGTGCGGAAGCTTGCAAGGTGATGATGTAGTCGTACTCGACGTGATTCGAATCACCGATGACCAAGTGCTGAACGGACAGCACCTCCGCGTTCAACACACGTACGGGACGGGAGACGTCTCCTCCTTCTTGATCCAGCAAGGGGGAAGGAGAGGTTGAGGAAGACAACTCCACCGGCAGCACGACGGCGTGGTGATGGTGGAGAGGCAGTACTCCGACAGGGCTTCGCCAAGCACACAACGGAGGAGGAGAGGTGTTGGGGAGGGGAGGGCTGCGCCTTGGAGGGTCGTGCGGCTGCCCTCCCCTCACCCCTCTATTTATAGGGGGAAGGGAGAAGGGGGCCGGCCCCCTAGAACCCATCTAGGGGGGGGGTGCGGCGGCCTAGGGGAGAGGGGAGAGGGTGGCTTGCCCCCCAAGCCAAGGGGGGGCGCCCCCTCTAGGGTTCCCCCTCAACCCTAGGCGCATGGGCCCAAGGGAGGGGGGTGCGGCCAGCCCACCAGGGGCTGGCTCCCTGCCCCACGCAGCCCATGTGCCCCCCCGGGAGGGGTGGCCCCTCCCGGTGGACCCCCGGAACCCTTCCGGTGGCCCCGGTACAATACCAGTATGACCCCGAAACTTCCCGGTGTCCGTTTGACAACTTCCCATATATAAATCTTTACCTCCGGACCATTCCGGATCTCCTCGTGACATCCAGGATCCCATCCGGGACTCCGAACAACATTCGGTAGTCACATACTAGTCTTCCTAATAACCCTAGCGTCACCGAACCTTAAGTGTGTAGACCCTACGGGTTCGGGAGACATGCAGACATGACCGAGACGCTCTCAGTCAATAACCAACAGCGGGATCTGGATACCCATGATGGCTCCCACATGCTCCTCGATGTTGTCATCGGATGAACCACTATGTCGAGGATTCGATCAAACCCTGTATGCAATTCCCTTTGTCAATCGGTACGTTACTTGCCCGAGACTCGATCGTCGGTATCCCAATACCTAGTTCAGTCTCATTACCGGTAAGTCACTTTACTCGTACCGTAATGCATGATCACGTGTCCAACACCTTGGTCACATTGAGCTCATAATGATGATGCATTACCGAGTGGGCCCAGAGATACCTCTCCGTCATACGGAGTGACAAATCCCAGTCTCGATCCGTGTCAACCCAACAGCTACTTTCGGAGATACCTGTAATGCACCTTTATAGTCACCCAGTTACGTTGTGACGTTTGATACACCCAAGGCACTCTTACGGTATCCGGGAGTTACACAATCTCATGGTCTAAGGAAGAGATACTTGACATTGGCAAAGCTCTAGCAAAACGAACTACACGATCTTCTATGCTATGCTTAGGATTGGGTCTTGTCCATCACATCATTCTCCTAATGATGTGATCCCGTTATCAACGACATCCAATGTCCATAGTCAGGAAACCATGACTATCTGTTGATCACAACGAGCTGGTCAACTAGAGGCTCACCAGGGACATATTGTGGTCTAAGTATTCACACGTGTATTACGATTTCCGGATAATACAGTTATAGCATGAATAAAAGACATTTATCATGAACATTGAAATATAATAATACTTTTATTATTGCCTCTAGGGCATATTTCCAACAGTCTCCCACTTGCACTAGAGTCACCAATCTAGTTACATTGTGATGAATCGAACACCCATAGAGTTCTGGTGTTGATCATGTTTTGCACGCGAGAGAGGTTTAGTCAGTGGATCTGCGACATTCAGATCCGTGTGCACTTTGCAAATCTCTATGTCTCCATCTTGAACATTTTCGCGGATGGAGTTGAAACGACGCTTGATGTGCCTGGTCTTCTTGTGAAACCTGGGCTCCTTGGCGAGGGCAATAGCTCCAGTGTTGTCACAGAAGAGTTTGATCGGCCCCGACGCATTGGGTATGACTCCTAGGTCGGTGATGAACTCCTTCACCCAAATCGCTTCATGCGCTGCCTCCGAGGTTGCCATGTACTCCGCTTCACACGTAGATCCCGCCACGACACTCTGCTTGCAGCTGCACCAGCTTACTGCTCCACCATTCAACATATACACGTATCCGGTTTGTGACTTAGAGTCATCCAGATCTGAGTCGAAGCTAGCGTCGACGTAACCCTTTACGATGAGCTCTTCGTCTCTTCCATAAACGAGAAACATGTCCTTCGTCCTTTTCAGGTACTTTAGGATATTCTTGACCGCTGTCCAGTGTTCCTTGCCGGGATTACTTTGGTATCTTGCTACCAAACTTACGGCAAGGTTTACATCGGGTCTGGTACACAGCATGGCATACATAATAGATCCTATGGCTGAAGCATAGGGGATGACACTCATCTCTTCTTTATCTTTTGCCATGGTCGGTGACTGAGCCGAGCTCAATCTCACACCTTGTAACATAGGCAAGAACCCCTTCTTGGACTGATCCATTTTGAACCTCTTCAAAATCTTATCAAGGTATGTGCTTTGTGAAAGACCTATGAGGCGTCTCGATCTATCTCTATAGATCTTGATGCCTAATATATAAGCAGCTTCTCCAAGGTTCTTCATTGAAAAACACTTATTCAAGTAGGCCTTAATGCTATCCAGAAATTCTATATTATTTCCCATCAAGAGTATGTCATCTACATATAATATGAGAAATGCTACAGAGCTCCCACTCACTTTCTTGTAAACGCAGGCTTCTCCATAAGTCTGCATAAACCCAAACGCTTTGATCATCTCATCAAAGCGAATGTTCCAACTCCGAGATGCTTGCACCAGTCCATAAATGGATCGCTGGAGCTTGCATACTTTGTTAGCGTTCCGAGGATCGACAAAACCTTCCGGCTGCATCATATACAGTTCTTCCTTAAGATGTCCGTTAAGGAATGCCGTTTTGACGTCCATTTGCCATATCTCATAATCATAGTATGCGGCAATTGCTAACATGATTCGGACGGACTTCAGCTTCGCTACGGGAGAGAAAGTCTCGTCATAGTCAATCCCTTGAACTTGTCGATAACCCTTAGCGACAAGTCGAGCCTTATAGATGGTAACATTACCATCCGCGTCCGTCTTCTTCTTAAAGATCCACTTGTTTTCTATCGCTCGCCGATCATCGGGCAAGTCTGTCAAAGTCCATACTTTGTTTTCATACATGGATTCTATCTCGGATTGCATGGCTTCAAGCCATTTGTTGGAATCCGGGCCCGCCATCGCTTCTTCATAGTTCGAAGGTTCATTGTTGTCTAACAACATGATTTCCAGGACAGGGTTGCCGTACCACTCTGGTGCGGAACGTGTCCTTGTGGACCTACGAAGTTCAGCAGTAACTTGATTCGAAGTACCTTGATCATCATCATTGTTTTCCTCTTCAGTTGGTGTGGGCATCACAGGAACGGTTTCCTGCGCTGCGCCACTTTCCCGCTCAAGAGGTAGTACTTCGTCGAGTTCTACTTTCCTCCCACTTACTTCTTTCGAGAGAAACTCTTTTTCCAGAAAGCATCCGTTCTTGGCAACAAAGATCTTGCCTTCGGATCTTAAGTAGAAGGTATACCCTACAGTTTCCTTAGGGTATCCTATGAATACGCATTTTTCCGACTTGGGTTCGAGCTTTTCAGGTTGAAGTTTCTTGACATAAGCATCGCATCCCCAAACTTTTAGAAACGACAGCTTAGGTTTCTTTCCAAACCATAATTCATACGGTGTCGTCTCAACGGATTTAGACGGTGCCCTATTTAAAGTGAATGTAGCTGTCTCTAGAGCGTATCCCCAAAATGATAGCGGTAAATCGGTAAGAGACATCATAGACCGCACCATATCCAATAGGGTGCGATTACGACGTTCAGACACACCGTTTCGCTGAGGTGTTCCAGGCGGCGTGAGCTGTGAAACGATTCCACATTTCCTTAAGTGTGTACCAAATTCGTGACTTAAGTATTCTCCTCCACGATCTGATCGTAAGAATTTTATCTTTCGGTCACGTTGATTCTCTACCTCATTCTGAAATTCCTTGAACTTTTCAAAGGTCTCAGACTTGTGTTTCATTAAGTAGACATACCCATATCTACTCAAGTCATCAGTGAGAGTGAGAAGATAACGATATCCTCCGCGAGCCTCAACGCTCATTGGACCGCACACATCGGTATGTATGATTTCCAACAAGTTGGTTGCTCGCTCCATTGTTCCGGAGAACGGAGTCTTGGTCATTTTGCCCAAAAGGCATGGTTCGCACGTGTCAAACGATTCATAATCAAGAGACTCTAAAAGTCCATCGGCATGGAGCTTCTTCATGCGCTTGACACCAATGTGACCAAGGCGGCAGTGCCACAAGTATGTGGGACTATCGTTATCAACTTTAAATCTTTTGGCATCTACACTATGAACATGTGTAATATTACGCTCGAGATTCATTAAGAATAAACCATTGACCATCGGAGCATGACCATAAAACATATCTCTCATATAAATCGAACAACCATTATTCTCAGACTTAAATGAGTAGCCATCTCGTATTAAACGAGATCCAGATACAATGTTCATGCTCAAACTTGGCACTAAATAACAATTATTGAGGTTCAAAACTAATCCCGTAGGTAAATGTAGAGGCAGCGTGCCGACGGCGATCACATCGACTCTGGAACCATTCCCGACGCGCATCGTCACCTCGTCCTTCGCCAGTCTCCGTTTATTCCGCAGCTCCTGCTATGAGTTACAAATATGAGCAACGGCACCGGTATCAAATACCCAGGAGTTACTACGAGTACTGGTAAGGTACACATCAATCACATGTATATCAAATATACCTTTGGTGTTGCCGGCCTTCTTATCCGCTAAGTATTTGGGGCAGTTCCGCTTCCAGTGACCCTTCCCCTTGCAATAAAAGCACTCAGTCTCAGGCTTGGGTCCATTCTTTGACTTCTTCCCGGTAACTGGCTTACCAGGCGCGGCAACATCTTTGCCGTCCTTCTTGAAGTTCTTCTTACCCTTGCCCTTCTTGAACTTAGTGGTCTTATTGACCATCAACACTTGATGTTCTTTCTTGATTTCAGCCTCTGCTGACTTCAGCATCGAGAACACTTCAGGAATGGTCTTTTCCATCCCCTGCATGTTGTAGTTCATCACAAAGCTCTTGTAGCTTGGTGGGAGCAACTGGAGGATTCTGTCAATGACCGCCTCATCTGGGAGGTTAATGTTCAGCTAGGTCATACGGTTGTGCAACCCAGACATCTTCAGGATGTGCTCACTGACAGAACTGTTTTCCTCCATCTTACAACTGTAGAACTTGTCGGAGACATCATATCTCTCGACCCGGGCATGAGCTTGAAAAACTAGTTTCAGCTCTTCGAACATCTCATATGCTCCGTGGTGCTCAAAACGCTTTTGGAGCCCCGGTTCTAAGCTGTAAAGCATGCCGCACTGAACGAGGGAGTAATCATCAACACGAGACTGCCAAGCATTCATAATGTCTTGGTTCTCTGGGACGGGAGCGTCACCTAGCGGTCCTTCTAGGACATATTGTTTCCTGGCAGCTATGAGGATGATCCTCAGGTTCCGGACCCAGTCCGTATAGTTGCTGCCATCATCTTTCAGCTTGGTTTTCTCTAGGAACGCGTTGAAGTTCATGTTGACATGAGCGTTGGCCATTTGATCTACAAGACATATTTGCAAAGGTTTTAGACTAAGTTCATGATAATTAAGTTCTAATCAAATTATGAACTCCCACTCAGATTAGACATCCCTTTAGTCATCTAAGTGTTACACGATCCGAGTCGACTAGCCCGTGTCCGATCATCACGTGAGACGGACTAGTCATTGTCGGTGAACATTCTCATGTTGATCGTATCTTCCATACGATTCATGTTCGACCTTTCGGTCTCCGTGTTCCGAGGCCATGTCTGCACATGCTAGGCTCGTCAAGTTAACCCTAAGTGTTTTCGCTGTGTAAAACTGTCTTACACCCGTTGTATGTGAACGTAAGAATCCATCACACCCGACCATCACGTGGTGCTTAGAAGCGACGAACTGTAGCAATGGTGCACAGTTAGGGGAGAACACTTCTTGAAATTTTTGTAAGGGATCATCTTATTTACTACCGTCGTCCTAAGTAAACAAGATGCATAAACATAATAAACATCACATGCAATTATATAGTTGTGACATGATATGGCCAATATCATATAGCTCCATTGATCTTCATCTTCGGGGCTCCATGATCATCTTGTCACCGGCTTGACACCATGATCTCCATCATCATGATCTCCATCATCGTGTCTTCATGAAGTTGTCACGCCAACGACTACTTCTACTTCTATGACTAACGTTTAGCAATAAAGTAAAGTAGTTTACATGACGTTATTCAATGACACGCAGGTCATACAAAAAATAAAGACAACTCCTATGGCTCCTGCCGGTTGTCATACTCATCGACATGCAAGTCGTGAATCCTATTACAAAGAACATGATCTCATACATCACAATTCATCATTCATCACAACTTCTGGCCATATCACATCACATGATCAATCGCTGCAAAAACAAGTTAGACGTCCTCTAATTGTTGTTGCATCTTTTACGTGGCTGCAATTGGGTTCTAGCAAGAACGTTTTCTTACCTACCAATCACCACAACGTGATTTTGTCAACTTATATTTACCCTTCATAAGGGCCCTGTTCATCGATTCCGCTCCAACTAAAGTGGGAGAGACAGACACCCGCCAGCCACCTTATGCAACTAGTGCATGTCAGTCGGTGGAACCGGTCTCACGTAAGCGTACGTGTAAGGTTGGTCCGGGCCGCTTCATCCCACAATACCGTTGAGCAAGAAAAGACTAGTAGAGGCAAGTAAGATGACAAAATCCACGCCCACAACAAAATTGTGTTCTACTCGTGCAAAGAGAACTACGCATAGACCTAGCTCATGATGCCACTGTTGGGGAACGTTGCAGAAAATTAAAATTTTTCCTACGGTTTCACCAAGATCCATCTATGAGTTCATCTAAGCAACGAGTCAAGGGAGAGAGTTAGCATCTACATACCACTTGTAGATCGCGTGCGGAAGCTTGCAAGGTGATGATGTAGTCGTACTCGACGTGATTCGAATCACCGATGACCAAGTGCTGAACGGACAGCACCTCCGCGTTCAACACACGTACGGGACGGGAGACGTCTCCTCCTTCTTGATCCAGCAAGGGGAAAGGAGAGGTTGAGGAAGACAGCTCCACCGGCAGCACGACGGCGTGGTGATGGTGGAGAGGCAGTACTCCGACAGGGCTTCGCCAAGCACACAACGGAGGAGGAGAGGTGTTGGGGAGGGGAGGGCTGCGCCTTGGAGGGTGGTCCGGCTGCCCTCCCCTCACCCCTCTATTTATAGGGGGAAGGGAGAAGGGGGCCGGCCCCCTAGAACCCATCTAGGGGGGGTGCGGCGGCCTAGGGGAGAGGGGAGAGGGTGGCTTGCCCCCCAAGCCAAGGGGGGGCGCCCCCTCTAGGGTTCCCCCTCAACCCTAGGCGCATGGGCCCAAGGGAGGGGGGTGCGGCCAGCCCACCAGGGGCTGGCTCCCTGCCCCACGCAGCCCATGTGGCCCCCCGGGAGGGGTGGCCCCTCCCGGTGGACCCCCGGAACCCTTCCGGTGGCCCCGGTACAATACCAGTATGACCCCGAAACTTCCCGGTGTCCGTTTGACAACTTCCCATATATAAATCTTTACCTCCGGACCATTCCGGATCTCCTCGTGACGTCCAGGATCCCATCCGGGACTCCGAACAACATTCGGTAGTCACATACTAGTCTTCCTAATAACCCTAGCGTCACCGAACCTTAAGTGTGTAGACCCTACGGGTTCGGGAGACATGCAGACATGACCGAGACGCTCTCAGTCAATAACCAACAGCGGGATCTGGATACCCATGATGGCTCCCACATGCTCCTCGATGTTGTCATCGGATGAACCACTATGTCGAGGATTCGATCAAACCCTGTATGCAATTCTCTTTGTCAATCGGTACGTTACTTGCCCGAGACTCGATCGTCGGTATCCCAATACCTTGTTCAGTCTCGTTACCGGTAAGTCACTTTACTCGTACCGTAATGCATGATCCCGTGTCCAACACCTTGGTCACATTGAGCTCATAATGATGATGCATTACCGAGTGGGCCCAGAGATACCTCTCCGTCATACGGAGTGACAAATCCCAGTCTCGATCCGTGTCAACCCAACAGCTACTTTTGGAGATACCTGTAATGCACCTTTATAGTCACCCAGTTACGTTGTGACGTTTGATACACCCAAGGCACTCTTACGGTATCCGGGAGTTACACGATCTCATGGTCTAAGGAAGAGATACTTGACATTGGCAAAGCTCTAGCAAAACGAACTACACGATCTTTTATGCTATGCTTAGGATTGGGTCTTGTCCATCGCATCATTCTCCTAATGATGTGATCCCGTTATCAACGACATCCAATGTCCATAGTCAGGAAACCATGACTATCTATTGATCACAACGAGCTGGTCAACTAGAGGCTCACCAGGGACATATTGTGGTCTAAGTATTCACACGTGTATTACGATTTCCGGATAATACAGTTATAGCATGAATAAAAGACATTTATCATGAACATTGAAATATAATAATACTTTTATTATTGCCTCTAGGGCATATTTCCAACAGTCCTCACCTTCTTGATCCAGCAAGACGGGTGAAGTAGTAGACGAGTTCCGACAGCACGACTACATGGTGACGATGATGGTGAACTCGTTCCAGCAGGGCTTCGTCGAGCACTACGGAAAAACTGGACGGAGGACTAAACTTTGGAGAGGGCGCCGCACATAGCTAAGAGACTGTCTGCGTTGTGTGGCGCCCCTCCCTCTCATATATATAGGTGGGGGAGGGGAGGCCTTGGGTGGGCCCCAAGGTGGCCGGCCGGCCCCCTTGGGCGCTTGCGCTTTGGCGCCCCCCTTCCTTGTTTGGCGCCAGGGAGAAGGTAGGAGGAGGTGACGCTTCCCCTTCCCTTTTTCCCACGAGGAAGGGAAGGCAGGAGGGGCTAGCCCTCCCCCCTTCCCTTTCTCTAGGGCCGGCAGCCAGGGAGAGGGCGCGCCAGCCCCCTTGTGGGCTGGTGTGTGCCTCCCCTTGGCCCATTAGGCCCATGACATCCCGGGGCCTCCCGGAACCCCTTCTGGTGATCCGGTGAATACCTGGTTCCCTCTGTAACCTTTCTGGTGTCCAAATAGCATCGTCCTATATATCAATCTTTACCCCTGGACTATTCCGGAGCTCCTCGTCATGTCTGTGATGTCATCCGGGACTCCAAACAACATTCAGTCACGAAATCACATAACTCATATAACACTATATCATCAATGAATGTTAAGCGTGCGTACCCTACGGGTCCGAGAACTATGTAGGCATGGCCGAGACAACTCTCCGATAAATAACCAATAGCGGAACCTGGATGCCCATATTGGTTCCTACATATTCTAAAAGATCTTTATCGGTCGAATTTTATGACAACATACGTAATTCACTTTGTCTGTCGGTATGTTACTTGCCTGAGATTTGATCATCGGTATCTTCGTACCTAGTTCAATCTCGTTACCGGCAAGTCTCTTTACTCGTTCCGTAATACATCATCTCGTAGCTAACTCCTTAGTCATTTTGCTTGCAAGATTCTTGTGATGTATATTACCTAGAGGGCCTAGAGATACCTATCCGATACACGGAGTGACGAATCCTAATCTCGTTCCATGCCAACTCAACAGACACCTTCGGAGATACCTGTAGATCATCTTTATGATCACCCAGTTACGTTGTGACGTTTGATAGCACACAAGGTATTCCTCCGGTATCCAGGAGTTGCATGATCTCATTGAAGGAAATATGCCTTAGAGGCAATAATAAAGTTGTTATTTTATATTTCCTTATATCATGATAAATGTTTATTATTCATGTTAGAATTGTATTAACCGGAAACTTGATACATGTGTTGATACATAGACAAAATACCGTGTCCCTAGTAAGCCTCTACTAGACTAGCTCGTTAATCAAAGATGGTTAAGCTTTCTAACCATAGACATGTGTTGTCATTTAATGAACGGGATCACATCATTAGGAGAATGATGTGATGGACAAGACCCATTCATTAGCTTAGCATTATGATCATTCAGTTTTATTGCTATTGCTTTTTTCATGTCATATACATATTCCTTTGACTATGAGATTATGCAACTTTCGGATACCGGAGGAATACCTTATGTGCTATCAAATGTCAGAACGTAACTGGGTGATTATAAAGATGCTCTCTACAGGTATCTCTGAAGGTTTTTGTTGGGTTGGCATAGATCAAGATTATGATTTGTCACTCCGAGTATCGAAGAGGTATCTCTGGGCCCTCTCGGTAATACACATCATAAGAAGCCTTGCAAGCAAAGTGACTAATGAGTTAGTTGCGGGATGATGTATTACGGAACGAGTAAAGAGACTTACCGTTAACGAGATTGAACTAGGTATAAAGATACCGACGATCGAATCTCGGGCAAGTAACATACCGATGACAAGGGGAATAACGTATGCTGTCATAACGGTTCGACCGATAAAGATCTTCTAGAATATGTGGGAGCAAATATGAGTATCCTGGTTCTGCTATTGGTTATTGACCGGAGAGGTGTCTCGGTCATGTCTGCATAGTTCTCGAACCCGTAGGGTCCGCACGCTTAACGTTCGATGACTATTTTGTATTATATGAGTTATGTGATTTGGTGATCGAATGTTGTTTGAAGTCCCGGATGAGATCACGAACATGACAAGGAGTCTCGAAATGGTTGAGAGGTAAATATTGATATATAGGACGATAGTATTCGGACACCGGAAGTGTTCCGGGGGTACCGGGTACGTATCGGGTCACCGAAAACACTACTAGAGAAAAGGCTAGCAGCAGCGCGGATTTTAGGTGTATCAGTAGCGCGGGGGGAGGCGCTACTAATAAGGCGCTACAGCTAACACATAGCAGTAGCGCGTGCTCACCGGCGCTACTGCTACACAAGTATAGTAGCAGCGCGGTTAGTGGAAGCTCGCTACTGCTAGTAGCTCTAGCGCGCTTTGCCTGGACGCGCTACTGCTATCGCGGCGCTGCTGCTAACTTTTATACACTCGCTACTGCTAATTTAAGTAGTTTTTTTTGTTTGGCATATTTGTTTTGTATTTGAACAGGCTTTATTGAAGAATCTTTAGCACATAGAAATGTCATCATGATACACATACAAATGCCTGTGAGACCACAAATGTAATAATAGCATATACATACAAATAGTCTCAGCATAATCATCATCCAACATAAAGTGGTATCTTGTCATCATCTCGAAAATAGCGATACATGCAAGTCTCGAATACTTGCAACTACAACAACGTCATCCATCTAAACAAAGGTATACGCAAGAAGAGCTATCACTATGAGTGAGAGCGGAACTATGCAGTACATGAGGTGGCGGTTACGAGTCCTCTCTCGCGCTAGCGTGAACCTCAAGTAACTAGCTTCTCCTTCTTGTCTGCTTTTGAAGCCTTTATGGCTAGCGCCCGTGAACCCATTCACTTGCGCCTGATACTCATGCCACTCGTTGTACACCCCCGGAACCTTCCCTTTATACACGACATAGCAATTCCATCTCGCCATCAAGAAACTAGGTACCTGTTAGATATGCATGTTCATGAAGAGGATGTACAATCATATATATGCAACAAAATATACTAGAGCAACACCGAAAAAGAAAGGGTTAGCAACTAGATGCAACATACAGTACGCAAATTAATTAACTAGAGGTACGCAGGTCATCGTACGCAAACTAACAAAGTAGCATTACGCAAGTTCGGCAGGGACCATGGACATCACAAAGTTTCATCGCTACAAAAAGTATACAAGTTCAACCGACACATATCATCATCATCGGCATCATAAATCACTAGAAGTTCCATCCTTCCATATCATCGAGGATGAACCCTAGCTTCTTGAACGGCGTGAGGTCTAGACATTGCATGCCTATGCGAGTTCGGACGTCAGCTCGCGATATAGGGCCGTGGTGGAACATCCCCTTCTCATCGACGACTTCTTTCATGATGATCGTCGCAATGTCGCTTTGGACGCGAAAGAAGTCATCTCTAAGTTTATAATCCGCTTCTCCATGATATTCTAGCCACTTGTGGATATGATCATCATTTCTGCTTCTCATGCGAAGCTTTTGGTGATCCTGTTGAACTGAATCACGAGATGGACGATGTAGAATCCATCCTTCTTGCTTGGTTTTGGGACATGGATGCAGGAGAAGTTAGTTTTATGCGCGAAACCCATCTTCTTGTTCCTTTGTTTCCTGATCTGCACGTGGCCACCTCTAAAGCTGAAGCCTTGGAGAGCATCATCTAGAATATTCATTATGTGGGTGTAGTTTTTTTTCTCGTAGTCTCTGGAAGGGTCAAAATACACGGCGTGGGAGACTTGCGGGTAAAGAACGATAAGGACGGCGCGCCCGTTGCTGCGGGGAAAAGGCACCTCAAATTATTCCCCATATGAGAGAGAAGGAATGATTGAAATGTATGAAAGGGTTGTCCAGAACTGACTTACTTTGGATGATAAGGCACGAGGACAATTTCCCGGTCCTTATTTTGTACCATGAAGTTTTGGAGGTACTCCCTAGCAGTTTCACGCTCAAAGTCGCCGAGACTTAAGAAAGACTCGTGCATGTAGTATGGATCCGCCACATAGATTTGCGAGACTTCTTCACTCTTCATGACGAAGCTCATATGTAGTGCAAAAAGGCGGACGATTGTAAAATCGAGTCGCCTTGTTAGAAACATCTCAAAGATATGGTCAAACCGCAGGAAGAACACCTCCGCGGGCCGTGTCTCGACGTAGCACTTCCCCTCAGGCACACGAGCCGCGTATGTCGTATATCCTGGATCCTTTGAGGCTAGTAGGCTTTTCTCAGTCGATAGCACATGGTCGTGCAGTCTCCTGAGATCCCCTGATAGTGCCTCCAGCGGTTTCGGCGGTAGCATCGGCTCGCCCGTGAGATGGAACATGACCGCACCTTTCACGGGTACACGCTCTTCAGAATGCATTGTCTGGCTGCTATGTGCTCTGGCTTGTTTGGAGGCAGTTATCTTCCCCGATCTCTTCCTCTCCTTTTTCTTGGGCACACCTTCCAGACCCTTCCTTAACCCCTGCCCCAGTGTTTCCGGGCTAAGTACTGTACGACCCTCGCGCCCGGCTAGTTGAGCCTGTGTTGAGGCGGCATCTTCAGGCGTGTCCTGTGAGGATTTCATGAAGAGAGACTTTTTGCAATCCGTGCTACGACCCTGCTCGGGTATATCATCCATATCCTCATTAGCAAGCTGATAGCCCGATTCGTCATATGGTTGACTCATCATATCTATGTCACAGTCATACGCGTTTGTATTGAGGAAATCCATAGGGTCGACCTCTGTCTCATCATCCATTCTCTGTTCTACAGGAGAAATTACATAAGCCAGTACTATTGCACCCCCTTCATCATGTCGTCCGCCGCTCTCACCCGGCAGTACAGGAGCTGGTAATTGCATAGGCAGGTCGGTGGTCTCCGCACATGCTTGTTGATGTGTGGTTATTGGTGTGCTCTCAGCCGGCTCCAAACGAATAAGATTCTTCGGCCATAGCAGCACCCAACCCTTGCAGCTTCCAATCCGTGGCGGGGTCTCGTCGTCCGCTCCCACATGCTGTACTGGAGGAGGCAAATCCTCGTGCCCGGTTTCACACTGGTCAAGCTAACCCTGAAGTGCCCAGCGGGGATCGGCTGGTTGTGGAACGTGGGTTGCAAGGGGTCCATTATCATCCCCTTTCCCACGTCCACCTTCTGGCCTTTGATCAAGTAGAGTAGGGTGCATGGGGTTTCTTTCGCCTGCAAACACATATGTCTGTGGCGTAAAACAACCGAAAGGCAACAAAAATGGAATATTATATGTCGGTAGTGCAAGTGTCCTTGAACTTTTCGAACTCCTCTTCCGTAAGTGTCGGATTTTCCTCCAGAATCTTGGACAGGGGTTCATCAGCCTCAATAGCTCGTTTCACCCTCCCTTTCTAGGAGGCCAAATCATTGCTGAACATGCCCATGGTGTGATTGTTAATCTTTTTCATCTTCGGATCATCCCACGGTTGTTCTATATTATCATCCCGGTCGGGGAACTTGAATCTCTTGTGTAACTTCGTTAGGAGCAACTGCGTCAAATGTTCTTTACTCCTTAAGTCATCATCGTTGATGCTCGCGCATTCCCGTATGATGCATCCTACTTGGTTCCCATAGCACTTGTGAGGTTCTTCCGGCTCTAATGGCTCAAACTTGCCAGGTGCCATCTTTGTGATCACAAGTCGTCCAATCCCTAGTTTGTTAGGTTTTCGTATCCTCTGCTTCTTATGCTTCCTCTTTTCGGCAGCGGCATCGGGGCCGGTACCTTCCCCGCCGGTACCTTCCCTCGGCGCCGCCATCGATGCCGGTGCCATCGGTGTCGATGTCGGTGTCAGTACCATCATCGAGGCCGACCTGCAAACCTTGCTTAGCAGTCAAATAGTCGAGGTACTCTTGTTCACCCTCATAATCCATCTCGTCTGCATCTTGGTCAGAAGGCCCAGTTTCTTCGTTGTTCGACATGTTTCCTATGATTAAGTGTCCTCATTTATTTCTAAAAGTATGAATAAATGAGAAATGACATACAAAGAAATCTATGTGCCAGCACTCGATATGCCAACTATGTAGCACAAATCATGCCTTTATTCACGGGAAATTTCGGCATGACCTTTGCTAAAAAATGGACATATCGAGCGCCTGAAATTCACCGGAACAGAAATGAATCAACATTCTGGTGTAACATAGGCCACTCGGATCATTTTCCAAACATGACATGTCCAAAACATGACATATCCACATATCACATGTCCAGTTCAAATTTGCATATAAATTCAGCTAATTTTGAAACCTAGCTAAATTCATAACTAGATAGATAACCTAATTAACATACTGCCCTAACTAAAACCTAAGTAAATTAACTAAAGAACCCTAGCAAAGAGAGAGGGGGGGTTTACAAAGGGTGCAGGGGCGAGGAGGCAGGCCCAACGATGACCGAGGTTGGGAGGGGAGGAAGCAGGGGAGGGAGGCGAGGGCCGACGGGTCGGGGGCGAGCGCGCCGGGGT